>NW_020173381.1:377965-417588 GCF_003031525.2 Neophocaena asiaeorientalis asiaeorientalis | reverse complement strand
GTGACTTTGAATCAAGGGAAGGTTGTAATTTTCTTTGTCCCCAGAGTGAGAAAAACCTGCACATGTTTATAGATAGGATGCAAGGAGCCAGATGAGAAGAGGGAGAGGTTGAAAATGGGGGAAAGATGAGGGATAATTGACAGTGGCAGGGTTTCAGAAAAAGCATGAAGGTATTGGTTTAAGACTAGGTAGAGGACTTTGCTTGAATGGGTGGTAAGAGATTGGGAGGTACTACTTATTCTCTAAGATTGGGGATGAGGATGTAGAGATAGGTGGACATATAGATATATTTGTACAGTTTGAAAAAAGAGCAAGAAATTGAAATACTTGTGCCTAAAAATGTTAAATTTCTCAAAATAGGAAGTGCATTGTAGAGGACAGAATTGAGTAGGGGGCTTCAAGATGGTGTTATGTGCTTAGCCATTAAAAAGAATGGGAGAGAGAGACAGCTAATTGAAGAGAAATATAGTAAAAAGGATTATTGAGCTTCATTAAGGGCCCAGATGAAGTTGGAGACCATAACTTAGGAGTGTAGAGCTGTGCTTCTCAACCATTTTTGTTTTAAGCCCATGCCGCCTTCTCATAAACGTAAGAATCTCATGCCTTCCTTTAATGTGGAGGCTGGATGGGGTAGACTAGGTGAGTGGAGATTTTCTGAATATGTCATAGTAATATCGAATATCTTTTCAAGTGTTAAATTGACACCAAAATAGAAGATTGTTTTAGGTGATTCCAAGGTTACTTTCAACTTGAACATATTTATAACCTGAATGTGAGGTGTCACTTTCTAAAAATATATATATATTTTAATTAATTTATGTATTTATCTATTTTTGGCTGTGTTGGGGTCTTCGTTGCTGCACATGGGCTTTCTCTAGTTGCGGCGAGCTGGGGCTACTCTTCATTGTGGTGCACGGGCTTCTCATTGCGGTGGCTTCTCTTGTTGAGCATGGGCTCTAGGCGTGCAGGCTTCAGTAGTTGCAGCACGTGGACTCAGTAGTTGTGGTTCGCGGGCTCTAGAGTGCAGGCTCCATAGTTGTGGCGCACGGGCTTAGTTGCCCTGCAGCATGTGGGATCTTCCTGGACCAGGGATCGAACCCGTGTCCCCTGCATTGGCAGGTGGATTCTTAACCACTGCGCCACCAGGGAAGTCCCTAAAAAAATATTAATTGAACTGTGCTATGAAGTAGCAGTAAGCATTCTATCACTGGAGATACTCAAATATAAATAGTATCTAGACCATCATTTATTAAGGATATTTAAGAAGGGTTTCCTGTGTTAGGTTTTGGGATGGTATGGATTGCTTTCAAATTTATAGATATTATGATTTATCCTTACAAGTGTTCCAGGCACACTTATTTCAAGACTATATTTTTTGTATCTGAATGAGTCCCTGGGAAATCAAGGCAAGGCCTGACAAAGGAAAAACTATAGGATTGTTTGTTTTCCACAATCACAGAAGATAAATTTTATGACCAACAAAAAGAGTAAATTGCAGTTGTAGACACAAGGCGAAAAGGGTGGGAAACTCCTATCTGTAGCAGCTTCAAAGGATCTCTGAGGGGAAATAATAAGGGGTGGGTGATGTAATATATGTTATGAATGAATATAATTTAAAGAAACAAGAGTCTGTTCCTCACGGATAAGATGGGGGCAGGCTTGTAGAGAAAATGGTAAAATAAACTTGTACTTGCATTAATCTGTCTCTTGGTGACCGATTAGGTTGGAGAAGCAGCTATTGGGTTCTGAATTGGATGTGGTTATCTCCACAGTCCCTTCCACCTCTAAGCCTCTGGTTTAGTCTGTTAGTTCTCAGCACTATGGTATGTCTGATGATTTTTTTTGTTTTGTGTCCACAGTGTAGTGTTCTTCAGTGTCTGAAAGAGCTACTGCAGAATTGGCTGTTGTGGCTTTCTATGGACATCCACGTGAAATCTGTGAACAGTCCTCTGTGAGTTATCTTACAACCCTCCTTAAGAGTTGATCTATACAAAACTGTTTGCATATGGAGTTTAATAGTGTGGCATAAAACCTAATTGCTTCATGTAAATGCTTAATTGTACTTTTCTTAAAAAAATGTTTTTTGTTACTTTTCACTCTTCCCTACAATCCTGTGAGGAAAGTTAATTCTTCAAGTTTTATTCTATAAGTCAGAAAGCAACCCCCAAGCCTCTGAGTCACTTGCAAGAGTTAATATAGCAAAACAATGGCCAGCTGATGTTAGAACTTGCAACTTTGACTTCCATTCAGTTTAGCTCATTTTATAAAATGTATTCTTGCTTATATGTGAAGTCAATTTTGATGATGGCTAGGAAGATCTGTAATTTTGCTGTACAGATTTTTTTTATGTTTCTCTGATGTATTTTGCTTATATATGTTAATTTATTTTCACTTCGTAATTAAAAAAGAGCCCTGAATTTCCATTATGTTCATTACTGTTAAATGTGAAACCTCAAAGTGAAAGTAAAAGCCTGAATGAATTTCAAGGAACTGCCTGATCAGGTTTTTTTGACTCTTTCTACCTAGAGTCTTTTGCTTCTCCTGTATTCTTTTTTAACATTAATTTTTTTTTATATTATAGAAAATTACAAACATATTCAAAAGTAGAGAAAATAGTACAATTGTTACCCTTATGTACGCATCACCCGGCTTCAACAGTTATCAACTCATGGTTAACTTTTTTTCATCTATAACACCCCTCACTTTCCTCCTCCTTTGTACTAGATATTTTTTAAGCAAAACCCAGACATCATTTCAGCTGTTGAAAAATGATACCAGTATAACACCTAAAAATTAATAGTTCTTAATATGTTCAAATATCTAATGGATGTTCAAATTCCCTGTATTATCAGTCACATTCTTACTTTATAAGATAAGGATCCCTTAGCTCCAACTGCAAGTAGCTGGTGGTTGGCTTAGTTAGATTAGCCCAGATTTATTTTTCTATATGTTCTTTTCCCTATAGTTATCTCCTACTTTGTTAGGAGAATAGAAGCTTCTTGGGAGTTGCCTGGAAACTTTTTAATTCTTCATATTCATTATTGCAGTGCTTCCATATATCGTGTATGTCTGATCACTTTTAGAAGGAAATGGAGCATTAGTGCGTAGTGAAAGTATCTTGTAAAGCAGTGCTTCTCAAAGTGTGGTCCCTGAACCAGCAGCATCAGCATCACCTGGGGTCCTGTAGAGATACAAATTCTCAGGTACTACCCTAGACCTACTGAAGTAAACTCTGGAGGTGGAGCCCAGTAATCTGTGTTTTAACAAATGCTTCCATAATTTTGGTGCAGGCTAAAGTTTGTGAACCACTATCATAAAGAAATTCCATTTGAATAGTTAACCTCTTCAAACACCTCAATTCTATTAAGAATAGTATGTTTGCATTTATAATCTTTGGCTAATTTGCAATGTAAGTCTTAGGCACCCTAATACAGGTGCTTTATAATTTATATATTTTCTTTCTAAAAATCCTAGGATCCTTTTTAATTAGTGTCATAAATTTTGAGAGGGCATTTACAAAGGGGCTCTGCTTTCTAAAATTCTTAAAACAGATAAATGGACATAATTGTAGGTAACTTTGCTTGTCATAATACTACTTGGCATTATATAATATAGCTGTTAAGTTCTCAATAATTTTTCTATCTTGGAGATATGAGTGTAATGCTATGTCTCTATCGTATGACCATATGCCATATGACTGGCAAAGAGGGAGTAAATTGTAGTTGTAGATCACAAGGAGAGAAGGGTGGGAAACCATTCTCAGCAGTGGCTCTCCGGGGGGCATTTTTGGTTGGCACAGTGACTGGGAAGAGGGTGCTAACATCTTTTAGTAGGTAGGAGCCAGAGGTGCTAAACGTTCTGTAGTGGGTGGGGAGTAGGAGGCAGTCCTGAATGGTGAATTGTGTCATCCAAAATGCCAGTAGTGTCCTGTGGAGAAACACTTTCAAAGATGCTACCTGAGCAATCATCATCGTACAAATTATTTCAGACACATTTGTCAGATGCTGCCAGAAATCATAAAGTACAGTTTTGCAAGTGATGGGCTGACTGTATGTATGCCCACCTATTTGAACCGTCTCTTAATCTTTCCCTGCTTGCTCTGGCACAGAATCATCATGGTGGTGGGTAATGGTAGAGTTATCATCATCTCAGGCTCTAAGACTATATATATGCTATTCCTTTTTCCTTGTGCATAACTGTTGTTGGCTACCTAGATCTGAGGTTAAAGCTATGAAATCACATTTCCCAGTCTTTTCCTAATCCACTCAACAGTGGATTGAAGGAGGGGGGTGGGGAGATGGATGGATTGAACCAGTTATACCCATGTGTAATTTAAAGAGACATGGTTCATTGATTTGGGAAGAATATAAAATATCTAGATCTGGTTTTTACTAGAATGAAAGATGCCAAAAATTTTACTCATTCAGTTTTAGAATTGAATTCCAGTTAAATTAAAGTGAAAATATTTTTAACAGCATTTTAGTTCAGGAATTTAGGCAAAACTGGGTTTGGATTTGTGTACTTAGAAACTAATTTGCTGACTGCTATGGTCCCTGGACATTGGTGATATTATCTAAAGTCTGGAGCTTAATCCTTTCTTTCTATGGTATTTACTAGTAGAATGGTTGCTCAGGGATGTTCTATGAATTGATCTTAATGGTTCCCTAGAGGGCTGTATAGTTTTGTGGTTAATCACTGCAGTTAAAAAAATGTGAATTATACATTGGAGCACTGATCGTTTTCTGAAATTCCCACCGACTTTCTGCTGTATATTTAATCCAGCTTTAGCTTGAAAAATGTGAGGACTTTTGCTAATATGGATCTTGGTTTCTTATTGCAGAGAGACAACTTTAGGTGGATCCATGAACTCTGTGTCTAAACTGATTCACTATGTAGGGTGGCTGTCCACTACTGCAATGCGCTTGGAAAACAACAGTACCTTCTTGCTGCACTTTATTTTGGATTTCTATGAGAAGGTAGTACACATCCCATTTTCACTACTTTGATTTTTGTGATGGCTGTCTGCTTTATTAGTCTATTGTTTAAATTTTATGCACAACTATTAAGTTGGGCTATGACCTTATTAGCATACTTGAGATAAGCTATGTATTTTGAGGTTAATGATTGTATTCTGGCCTGAATAGTTGACATGCATAAAACAAAGGGGAAAAAGCAAAAGCTTTTTTTGAAGTCCAGGTACCACTTTAATAGACGTTCCCCTGAATAATGCTGGCCCTAGACAGAAGTCTGTCTTTATTATCACTTTTTTCTCATCCATTGTACATTTCCAACCCCTGGTAAAAGAACAAAAATACCTTTTATTTCTTTAGCTCTCCACCCCGCACCTTTCAACTGCCTTATTTCTCCCAGTACCTATGATTCTGGTCCTCTTCTATTGTTTTATAGTATTCAACCTAGACAGAACTATTATCCAGAAAGTACCCACTAATCTCAGATTTCTTGGCTTCTTCCCTTCATTGATACTTAGTTGTCTTGTGTTATATTTGCTTGGAAGCATGCTCCTTTGTTTTCCAGGTTGACAGCTAACTAATATGATAATTCAGTATTTATAGGACTTAAGAAGAAAGAAATGTTCCCTTCCCCTTTCTCCCTAACTCTAAGATCTCTCCCCAGAAAAAAATAAAAGAGTTTAATAACTACCTTGCAGAAATAATCCTCTATTGTAAGGTTGCTGTTTGGTGAGGTACATTTTTAAGCAGGTTGTGGCTACGTATTCTATTTATGAGTCAGGCAGGCCCAAACCTGATGTTATATTATTGCTTATTCTCTAGTGGTGATTCTTTGAGTGAAGTTGGTTGAGGAGTTCTGAGGAGTAATTTATATACTGGTGTTGTCATTCTTCCCAAAAGGTGTGTGACATATATATAAATTATAACCTTCCATTGGTGGTGTTGTTTCCTCCTGGGGTCTTCTATCCTGCACTCCTCAGCCTGGATTCCAGTATCCTGAACCAGCTCTGTTACATTATGGACAGGTACAAAGCCTTTTTACCATTTTATGAATTAATACATCATAATTCCATCTTCATTTTCCAGCTATACAATAATTTATGAATATACTACAATAAGTTTATTGTACATAATACAGTGAAATATAAAATACAATAAAATTGTTATCCATTTTCTGCCAGGACCTTTGGAAAAAGGAAACATGGCTTTCTTTAGGGAATGACCTTCCAACAGTTAAAATGGGACTATTTTAACTGTGTTTTTAAAATGTCACTGTGGGGGGATATCGATTAAAAGGATTCACAGTTAAGGATCTTTTGTGCAGTGGTACCGTTGCACTCGGCATTGTTAATTCTCATTGCTGTGTCTCAAAGAATAATTAGTCATTTACTGACAACTGGTTTAAGTCTACATAGCTTCTCTGGTAAAAAGAACATTTTCTGGGAGATAAGGGGAGCTATTACCAATTATATGAAACTGTAAGTATTATTTCTGATCTCTTCTAATTTTTTCACTTATGGACTGAAATTGCTCTTTTTAGCCCATAAGTGTAGGCCCTTTTGGCATAACTTATGAAACTATGCCAAGGTTAAAATGTTGAAAAGCTACTTAGAATAGTTCTCAGGCAAGAAAAGATTACATCTCTAAGTTTTCCCTTTATCCTTTCTACTGCACCTTTTTTCCACATTAGGAAAATACGTTTTGTAATGTTTTGTATCAGTGACTGCTTTTGAGCCTCTATTAATTTTTAACAGTGAAACATTAAAAGCATTTCCTTTTTTACTAAAGTATAATTTACAGAGTCATATCTTAAATGCATATCTTAAATTTACAAGTACTTATCCTAAATGTACAACTCAGTATTTGAGCCTCTATTAATTTTTATTCTTTGAGGAAAATGTACCACAAAAGGAAAAAAAACTTAAATAGACAGCTGGATATTTGTGTATGTGCATATATTTACATTTAAAATGTAAACTTTTGTTTATGTTTACATATCAAAGGCATTTAATGGTAAAAGTTCTCTTTGCTCTGTCTTTAGGTATCGTAAAAATTTGACTGCTGCAAAGAAAAATGAGTTGGTACAAAAGGTATGGATGATGAATCTCTGTTTTAAATCACCATTGTTTAAAAACTGAGTGTAGAGATATATGATCTGTTGGAAATAAGAAGGAAAGGGAGCATAGGTGATAATGACAATTTTTTTTCTTTCCCAATAGACAAAATCGGAGTTCAGCTTCAGCAGCAAGACCTATCAAGAATTTAATCACTATTTGACAGCCACGGTTGGTTGCCTGTGGACATCCAAACCCTTCCAGAAAGGATTATATATTGACCCCAAAGTCTTAGAAAAAGCTTCAGTAGCAGAGTACAAAAACAGTTTAAATTTAGTCCATCATCCTGCTCTTTTGGGTTATGCTGTTTTCTTTCTGCTACAGGTAAGAGTATTTAAATGATTTTTAGATTTTCTATAGGAATACTATGATGGCAGAAATAGGAAACACCATAAATTTAGCGTGTCTGAATTGCAAGACGTGTTCAGTCATACTTTTTGAGTATCAGCTAACTTTTGGGCATTGTGCTAGGCTCTGGGGATTCAAAGTTAAGTAATTAGTTTCTACCCACAAAGAGCTTGGGCTTGTGGCAGAGACAAATTTGTGAACATTACTGCAAATACAGTTAGGTGAAGTGAGAAGAGATACAATTGTGAGAATTAGTGAATATTAGTTCAGTTCTACCTGGGTAGAGGTGGTGCCAGGTAAGAAAAGGGTACAGAGAAGTTGAAGCTTTAGTAAAATCCTTCTAGGCAAGATGGAAAATGTAGGCTAGATGATGTTATAATTAGAGTTGGAGTCTTAGCCAAAGACTGCTGATTTAATGGGTTGATATCAGTATGTAAACAAGGAGGTCTTCTCAGGACTTTACACCAGCCTTGTCATTTTCAACATTATCAGTGACTCAGAGGACTCAAATGGTGTGCATATCATATGTGTGGATGACACAACAGGATGGGATTACAAATACACTGTTAGAATCTGGATTCAGAATTCCCTGAACAGACTGGAACATTGAGAAATCTAACAAAATGAAAAAGTGTATAGAATGGGGGAGATATTCATTGAGTAAATGTTTAATATATTCATGTAAGAACCAGGCACTGTGGTGAACAAGACACATCTGAGTACTGCCCTCGTAGAGCTTGGAATCTAGTCAGGGAGGCAGTCATTAAACAGACATCTTACAATAAAGAATGATGAGAAATATAGGGAAAGTACAGAGAATGATGAAAAAATATACAGGGGGGCTTCTGTAGAGCCAGTTCAGGCTTTACAGAAGTGATGCTAATTGGAGTTTTAAAGGATGAGTGTGAGCTTGTCAAGACAGGAGCAGTATTTGAGGAAAAGTGTAAAGCTAGAACAGGGGACAGCAAACTTTTTCTGTGGACGGCCAGACTGTAAATATTTCAGGCTTTGCAGGCCACATGGTCTCTGTTAAGATTACTCAACCTTGCTGTTGTAGCGTGAAAGTGGCTATAGACAATGAGTAAACAAACGGGCATAGTTGTGTTCCATAACAGTTTATTTACAAAAACAGGCATTGGACTGGATGTGGTTTGTGGACCCCTATGTTAGAGCATGCTATGTTTGAGGAATTAAAGCAGAATTATAGGGCTTGAGCAGGGATTCTACCCTGACTCAGCAGCAGAAGTACCCGGGCTGCTTTTCCAAAGTATACATCCTTGATTGCTTCCAGCCTGACATTTTGATTTACTAACTGGGGTCAAATCCAGGATCTGCTTTTTTTTTTTTTTAAACATGTTTATTGGAGTATAACTGCTATACAATGGCATTATGGTTTTCTCAGGGTATATGCCCAGTAGGGGGATTGCTGGGTCATATGGTAGTTCTATTTTTAGAACTATCTATTTTAAGGAACCTCCATAGTGGCTGTATCAATTTACATTCCCACCAACAGTCCTTTGCCCATTTTTAAATTAGGTTATTTGTCTTAATGGCTTATAAGGCTCATGTCTATATTGTAGATTCAAGTTGCTTATCAGATATATGATTTGCAAAGTTTTCCCCTATTCTTTGGGGTGTCTTTTCATTTTTCGGTTGGTATCTTTTGAAGCACAAAAGTTTAAGTTTTGATGAACTCTATTTATTACTTTTTTCTTTTATTGCTTGTGCTTTTTTTTTTTAATGCCTCCTCATTTCCTTCTCCCCCCAGCCCCTGGCAATGACCAGTATACTCTCTGCTTCTATGAGTTTGATTATTTCAGATTCATCATATAAGTGGTATCTTAGAGTATTTGCCCTTCTGTGTTTGGCTTATTTCACCTAGCATAATTTCCTGCAGATTTGGTCTCTCAGTAGATTGTGGAGGATAAGGGATATTGGTTTCTCCTCATGATGTCTGTCTGGTTTTGGTTTCAGGTTAATTCTGGCCTCAAAAAATAAGTTAGGAAGTATTCTCTCTCCTGTTCTTTGGAAGAGTTTGTGAAGGATTGGCATTAATTCTTCTTTAAATATTTGGTAAATTTTACCCATGAAGCCATCTGGTCATGGGCTTTTATGTAATTTCTTGATAACTTTTTTAAAATAAAAATGTCTTTTCCATTATGGTTTATTACAAGATACTGAATATAGTTTCCTGTGCTATACAGTAGGACCTTGTTGTTTTGATAATACTTTTTATTTCTTTTTTGGTTGTTGTTTAATTCTTTTTTTTTAATTTATTTATTTTTAACATCTTTATTGGAGTATAATTGCTTCACAATGGTGTGTTAGTTTCTGCTTTATAACAAAGTGAATCAGCCATACATATACATGTCTTGTTTACTGTAGCTTTATAGTATAGTCTGAAGTCAGGGGGTCTGATTCCTCTAGATCCCTTTTTTTCCCTCAAGACTGCTTTGGCTATTCAGGGTCTTTTGTGCAATATTTTTAAGCAGGGTTGTAGTATGGTCTGAGTTGACGTTCAGTGGAGATCACTTTGGCTTTTTGGTGGAAGATAGAGTTATAAGAGGAGGCCTGAGTGGAAGCAGAGGCACCAATTAGGAGGCTCTTGGTGTAGACAAAATAGATTGATAGTGATTTGTATGCAAGTGGTGGTAGTGAAGATGCATAGAAGTGGGCTGATTGGAGATATACTGCAGAGATAGAGCAGACAGGGCCTGATGGCTTGATCAGAAGTGGGAATGAGAAAAAGGAAAGGACTTTTGAGTTTTTTGAATGGAGCAAGTGGGTTGATGGTGGTTCCATTTATTAATAAGAGGAATACTGATAGAAGAACAGGATAGGTTATTTTGTTTTTTGCAGAGGACAAGTTGAGAATGAAGTTTCGTTTTGACGTACTTAAGTTTGAGATGCCTGTTAGATATCCAAGAAGAAGTGTAAGTAGGCAGTTTGAAATAGGGGCTTAGAACTCAAGAGAGTGGTTGGAATGAGAGGAATCAATATGGAATTCATCAGCATGGACTATACTTCATCAGTTCCAAAAACACATATTTTTTTCACTTTTTATAACTTCTCAGAGATCAAGATGCATCTTGTGATCAATGTCAGCCAGGCAGCAATCATGATATAGTTGTCATTTGCTATTTTTGAGTGTGTGCAGGCAGATTGCCAGAATCAGACCTTGCAGGTTGGATGTCAGCAGCATGGGGGAAAGATTGGAGACGATGCTGGAGCACTGTTTTAAGGTCTCAAAACCAAATGACTTGGAGGAAGAAGGGAGGGAAGTGGTGAACCATACATGTTATGGACTTTCCTTGAAGCAAGGGCCAAAAGTAGGTTAGATTTATGCAGTTGGGACCCAAGCACCATAGCCTTTATTAGTTCCTTTAAGAAATGCTACATAATCAACACTCTGGCACAGAGGATGATATTGTTTGAAAAAACATAGATATCCACAACCCTTGAGTAGAAAAGTAATTCAGAAGAGTTGGACTCTGAATGTGAAGTTTTAGAAATACTTTCACAACTTAATTTTGTTTATATTTACCATTTCATGTTTGTAAAAATGATATATGATCAAAATCTGCCTACATCTAAAACTCTTTCAATCATTATAAAATAAAAACTTATAAGTGTTAAAAATGCATTGTGTTATATGTAGTTTAACAGGCAGAGTTTTTTCTTAGTGATACATAAAAATTTGTTAGAATTGATGGCTCTTCAATGAAGTACAGTAGGTGATAGTTAAAGCTGGGGAATAACTAGCTAGCTCACCTAGCTCTGAGATTTTATAAAGAATTACAAATTCATAGAATCTACTGGGTACCCAGACTACCTCACCAGACTTCATCCTCATCCTTCAAAACTCAATTCAGGTAATCATATTCCTCAGAAAAAGCCCACCTTCCATCTCCACCCCAGTGGCTGAGTACAGAATTTTAAAAAATGAAGCCAAATATTAGCAAAATGGTGCTCACTTTATCAACTGTGATTTTATTTTTTTTCTGTTTGTGCTTCTAGGGAGAAATATGGAAGGTTATAGTGGGTGCTTATTCAAAAGGAATCCAAGAGTGTTGGTAGGAATAGAACATAGCAAATGAATCAGATAGTGAAGAGCCATCTTAATTTTCTGGTAATTTTTGCTAACCAAATATTTTCATCACCATTTCTCTCCATTTTCTTTTTTGTTTTTGTTTTGAAAGGAATGGCCAAAAGAAAGGAAAGTAAATATGAGCTCTATTCGGGTAAGTAAATTTATTTTCATCATGTTCAGGGATTTCATAAAGCTTCATTTCATCAGAAGAATTTATACCTTTACTTTTCCCCAAATCCCAAGTCTGATGCCTAGACAAAGTCAAAGTGAAGTGTTTGCCTTCTGAATTAATTCCAGTGACTTTTATGTGACTTCGTTGGCACATACCCTCTACATAGATAAAACTATTCATAGTTTGACTCTTGCTGTTGTGTCTGTGCATCATCTTATTTTATAATACACTTGCATATAGTCAAAGTGTCACTGTAATGTGTCTTATTTAACAAAGCCAAGCACAATTGTCTCAATATAGAAACTCTGCTGTGTACATATTTAATATAGGAAGTAATATAATAATGTCTGTGTTGTCTGTTTTAGATGTTAAATTCCTAGAGTGCAGGAATGATGACCCATTTCCATTTCACAGTACTTGTTCATTTGAACAGCTGTTAATGATTAATGATGTTGAGCATTCTTTCATGTGTTTGTTGGCAGTCTGTATATCTTCTTTGGAGAAATGTCTGTTTAGGTCTTCTGCCCATTTTTGGATTGGGTTGTCTGTTTTTTTGTTATTGAGCTGCATGAGCTGCTTGTAAATTTTGGAGATTAATCCTTTGTCAGTTGCTTCATTTGCAAATATTTTCTCCCATTCTGAGGGTTGTCTTTTGGTCTTGTTTATGGTTTCCTTTGCTGTGCAGTAGCTTTGAAGTTTCATTAGGTCCCGTTTGTTTATTTTTGTTTTTATTTCCATTTCTCTAGGAGGTGGGTCAAAAAAGATCTTGCTGTGATTTATGTCATAGAGTTGAACAGCTGAATTTTTTTGCCAATATAATAAAAGGAATATTTAGCCCTTAAACTTCGGGTACTCTCTGGTTTGACTGTTACTTAGTGACTGAGTTTCAGTTACGAACCTGGCCACTCGAGCTAACTCTTGGTATGTGCATCCAGGATGCTGGGAACTCATCCTAGGCAAAGAAGAGGAGGTAGAGAATAAGCAAATGGAATATTTGATAAGTAATTTTCCCTTTTTTGTGCCTGCAGGGGAAGAAATGGAACTGGTATTTGGACTATTTATTTTCAGAGGGGTTACAAGGCTTGAAACTTTTCATAAGAAGCAGTATTCATCGTTCTTCTGTCCCCTGAGCAGAGAGCATAAACCACCTGATCAACATTAAATGAATGTTGACAGAAACAAACTGAGCATATGGGACTAAATTCCTTCCTTGTTGCTGGAGAGGTCAAGTAGCTCAACTTGAGTTTCCATACTCATTTCACCAACAGACTGCCATCCTCAGGGAGTGCTTAGACTGGCCTTCTATCCATGGCTCAGGAGAGCCTCAATGTGGCTAATTTTATTTTTCAGGATCTAGATTCTTTAGCTCATTAGTGAAAAATGACTTCATCATCAGGCTCTGCCTTCCACCAAATTATACATAAAGAGACATATCTGTTATGTGGTGGGATTTTTCACATTCTTGTGGACTATGAGCCGCATTTTTGATGGAAGAGAGCAGGTAAATAATATATGGTGGCAGTTAAGCTACAGACATATTCATGCAAAATACTCAGCTGCCTCTGTAAAATCTCTGTGGATATTGCCATTTTTCTTATTGTGAACAACCACACCAACACCAAGTTAAGAGGATACATTTCTAGCTCTAAAAGGTGGCTCTAAGTAGTTGGTAGATTTCTGGGCCTTCACTGGTAGCAGTTTGATGAGAGAAGGAAGGGAAGAGGATTGTGGGATAATCTACATTCCTATTTATACCAGTTTGATTTCACAAAACTGCTCTATTTTGTGTGTGTGCACATGTATGTGTATGTATATATCCCATTTTTTAGTGTTTAGGTCCAAATTAACTAACTGTAACTATGTTCAGGAATAATTCTGAAGCTTTTAAAAAATTGTATAATAGCTAGAGTATCTTGCTGAAAATTGACTACAAAATTTTGCTTCAGCGCTACTGAATAACTGTCCCTCTTTTAATAAAATTCGTATCATTTGAAAGAAATCAAGCTGAATTTATTTTTATTTTATTATTTATTTTTATTTTTTTTTTGTGGTATGCGGGCCTCTCACTGTTGTAGCCTCTCCCGTTGTGGAGCACAGGCCCCGGACCCACAGGCTCAGCAGCCATGGCTCATGGGCCCAGCCGCTCCGCAGCATGTGGGATCTTCCCGGACCGGGGCACGAACCCGTGTCCCCTGCATCGGCAGGGGGACTCTCAACCACTGCGCCACCAGGGAAGCCCTATTTTTATTTTTAAGTGCACATTGTGGCTCTTTTTTTTTCCTTTTAAAGCAAAACAGAACCCTAAACTATATTATTGGATGGTGTTCAAACTAGAAATACTATTTATTCATTCATTTTTTTCATTCATTTTTGATTTAATACATATTTATTGAGCTTACCATATACCATGTATTCTTCTGTGTGCTGGTTATACAGTATCTGCTTTTGTGGAATTTACTACATTCCTTTGGAGAAGACAGATAATACAGATGTAAACAAATGTACAATATCAGGTGAAAAAGCAAGGAATAGGGACAGAAAGAAACAAACTGAGCGTATGGGACTAAATTCTTTCCTCATTGGTAGAGAGGCCAAGTGGTTCCACTTGAGTTTCCATGCTCGTCACCAATACACTGCCATCCTTAGGGAGCGCTTGGATTGTCTTTCTATCCATGGCTCAGGAGAGAGAGCCTCAATGTGGCTAATTTTATTTTTCAGGATCTAGATTCTTTAGTCCACTAGGGAAAAATGACTTCATCATCAGACTCTGCCTTCCACCAAATTATACATAAACAGATATACATGTTTGAGGGGGTTGCTACTTTAGATAAGATGGTTAGGGAAGGCCTGTTTGAAGAGGTGGCCAATGGAGAGGCCCTAATGAGATAAGTGTATGAACCATGTGAATATTTGGGGAAAGAGCATTCCGAGAAGAGGTAAAGGCAAGTAAAAAGGCTTAAAAATGTTAACTTACTTGGCATGTTTGAGGAATAGCAGAGGCCAGTAAGGTTACACCATAGTGATTAAGGGAGAAACATGGTAAGAAAAGAAATAGGGGAGAAAGCCAGAGAGTAGTTCATGAAGATCCTTATAGCCTGGTATGGATATGTAATGTGAAGCCATTAGAAGGACTGAGAGTAGAGGAGTGGCATCATTTTACTTACCTGTATGGAACTGCAGTGTGAAGGTTAGACTGAAGAGGATTAAGGGTGAAAGCAGAGAGACCAGTTAGGTTATTACAGTGTTCCAGGCAAGAGTCTTAGACTAGTGTGGTGGATGATGGAGAGTGGGGTGGGTAGTTAGATACTGGATGCAAGCTCTAAAGGTAAAGAAGATAGGATCTGCTGATAGCTTGGATATGAGGAGAGAGAAAGGGAGGAGTAAAGGATGACTCCTAGGTTTTTAACAGTAGCTGGGTGAATTCTGGAACAGAGAGATGAGGAACAGATTTGGAGGAATGTGGAATCACGAGTTTTTTTTCAGTCATGTTAGTTTGGAGATGCTAAATAGGCAGTTGGCTATCCAAATCTAGAGTTCAGGGTACAGTTTGGTACTGACAAAATTGATTTGGGAATCTTTACTGAATAGCCATGACATTGGATGAGATCACTTAGTACAGCTTGAAAAGAAAGTGGCAAAGGACTGAGCCCTGGAGTATGCCAATGTTAAGAAGTAGAGGAGGAACCAGCAAAAGACTGAGAAGGACCCACCAGTGAGCTTAATGAAAAGTCAGGAGACTGGTGTGCTGGAAGCCAAGTACAGAAAGTGTTTCAAAAAGGAAGGGTTATTTAATGGTGTGGAATGTAGCCTATATACCTGGATAAAAGAAGCTTTAGCTGCTTTGAAGTAAATCTGATAGCTTCCCCAATGGGTAACTATTTAGAGAATTCTCTTTTTTTTTTAAGTTTGTGCTCCAAATAACTTCCCATATTGTTTTTCAGAACATGGTATTTTGATCCTTAAGATCATGTAGAACTTTAAATTGTGAGAAGGGGTTTGATTCGTTTTTATGAAATTTAACCAGTAACAATCTTCAGATCATGGAAGAAACTTTTCTAAACTTAAGTTTATGTTCTGGGAGAAAAAAATTTTCTCCTTTAGTTTGCCTTTTTGTTTAGTAATGATTCCCTGGGTACCTTTTTGACCATATTCTTCTCTTGATCAATTTTTTAACCCACTTAAGATTAGATATACAGCTATGCAAGTATGCCAAATCTAGTTATTTGAAAAGTCTTTTTTGAAGAATCTTCATGGCAAAGAAAAACAAAATTTAAATAAGAATAGCTATTTTGTTTCAGTACCAAACATGCCTAGAAAAGAAAAGAAATAGAAAATGTGGTTTATTTTCCCAGTTGTACAAAAAGAACACTTTGTTTACCCAGTATTTGTGTAAAATTGTTGATGTTTTAAATATTGACTTAATATTCAATAATAACACTGCTATTAGATTTCTAACATTTTATTTTTCTTTTTATCATAACTTCTCCTTTGGTCTTGGGGACAATCTGGAAAGAAAAGTAGATAAGTCTATGGTGCCTCACATAACTTTTATTAACATAGTAGAAATTCTCTTTATATCAGATACATTTTTTATCACAAAATGGTTTACTAGATAGAAGAAAAAATATTCTCTAAAATTAGTATTATATTTTTAAGATTTTTTTCAGTTGATACTACTTTTCACTTTGTTTAAATTATTAGGTTTTTTAATATAGAGAGCCTCTGTTTCTGTCATGTAAAACAAAATCTGTTTCTATTAAAGATGGATGCTATGGACTGAATGTTTGTTTCCCTCAGATTCATATGTTGAAGCCCTAACCCCCAATGTGATGGTGTTTGGAGATGGGTCCTTTGGGAGGTAATTCAATTGTAAGGGTGGAGCTCCCATTAATGGGATTAGTGCCTTTATAAGGTGAGACAAGAGAGATACAATCTTTCTCTCCACTATGTGAAGATCCAGCAAGAAGGCAGCTGTCTACAAGCTAGGAAGAGGACCCATGATGGCACCCTGATCTTGGACTTTTAGCCTTCAGAATTGTGAGAAGTAAATTTGTTTTTTAAAGCCACCCAGTCTGTGGTATTTTTGTTATATAGCAGCCTGATCTGATTAAGACAATGGGCAATCGTGTTTAACAGAATATACTGTTGACCAGAATCATTAATGCTTTATTTTTATCATACTCATAAGAGGATATCTTCCCAAGGAGCATAATAGTACATGTGAATTAAAGTACATGTGAATTAAAGAAATTGACAAGCTGATCCTAAAATTCAAATGGAAATGAAAAGTACTCCCGCTTTCAGGAATGCAACATTTTTCAGCTTGCCAGGAAGAATATTAGCTTATCTAAATAGATTTGGTGCACAGAGCTGGAGGCTGGATGTTAAGGAGTCCTTCTATTGCTTCTAGTTTTAGGTTCATCATTAGTGAATTGTACAACCTTGGAAGTCACTTAAATACTTTGCCTCTTGATTCTCTCTTTGGTAAAATTTAGATTCTGATGTCTGTCTTTCAAAGGTTTGGCATGTAAAATGATAGAAAATTTGTAGAATTTTCATTGAAAACCCACAAAGGGGAAAAGAGATATAAAAGTTTTTCCTACTTTGGAAGCTGTATTTGATCAAAGTATATCTTATAGAAATGCAATTAAAGACTATCCCAGGAGGTATTGGCTTACTGAAGTAATGCACGTTCTCTGTACTTTACTTTCTGTGTGAACAGAGGTTTCCTGAGCCTTTCTGAGAAAAGTGCTGAAAGTATGAATGAATAAGCACCTACTTAATAGTTTGACATCCTAAGCATTTATGAGTATTACAGCCCTGGATACAATAACATAGTTAATATCACATACGAAATTGAACAAGATTGCATTTTTAATATGCTGTACTTTCCCCTTGTATCTATTTGTAGGTGAACTTTCTATTACCTGGGGTAGTGAGGAAGAAGGTAGTATATAATTGTTTAATTAGATGTGAATTTCAACTTAAAAAAATAGAACTGAATCCTTTTTCTATTTGTAATCAGTTTTGTGGACTAGGTTAAATTCACAAACTTGATCGTCAGTTTCTGCATAGTCAAGCTCAATGGAACTTCTCCCCAGAAAAAAATATCTACCTAATTGGTCAAAATTAGCAAAGACGGTCATTCAAAGTCTCTGGAGAATGATAAAGGGATTTGCAACAAATTGAAAATCATTTATTCAAAATCTACAAAACTCAGTAATAGTAGTAGGAGTCTTTAACATGTGAGATAGAGGTTACACCCATTTTCCCACCCAACTCTGCATTGCAGAAGGGGTATTACAGTGAGCTTGGCAGCCAAGTGGCAGCTCCTATCTCCCCCAAATACTGTTCCATAATACAGAGGTTCCAACAGGGTCAGAGAAAACCTCAAAGGCTGGCAACACCCTGGTCCTGCTTGAGGGACCTGACTTTATTTGTATTGTGGAGCAATTTGTGCCTCAAAGGAACTGTCCAAAATAAAAATCAGCTAAAAATCAGCAAACAATCAGTGGAGGCCAAAAGCATGGTATGATACTAATAGAGGCAGACCAGCCAGAAGTTTAACAGACCAGAGAAAGAGCCAGCAAAGGAGTCCTGGTGATAAGGAAGAGTGTGCACATACCTAAGGCCACACTCTCTTAGGAGCAACTGGAGAGGAAACTGCTTTACTATTAGTCCTTGACTAAATGTGAGACAAACTTGTAATCTCCCTGAAGTGTGAAAGCAGTCTTTAAGCCACACAGGTCAAACAGCAAAAAATGAAAACCTTATTGGCTCAGGGGCTTAAGTACAACTCCAATCAATCAGTGGATGACTGCTAAACTCTACTGACCCAGGGATTACCCTTAGGAACCCAGGTGTCAAGATGAAAAATAAAAAATCCAAACAGGAAAATTAGAGGCTACACACTATGGGGGAACTGATTTCACAGAATTAGTCTAGCCAAGTTGCTATAAGACTCTGGAGCAGGGACAATCCAGTGCTGTTACAATATATTACCTAATTGTTCAGATTAATAAAGAAATAGGAAAGTGTGACCCATATTCAGGGAAAAAAAAGACAAATTGCCTTTGAGGGGGGATCAAATATTGAACTTGGTGGACAAGGACTTCAAAGCAGCTATTATAAATATGTTCAAAGAACTTAAACCATGTTTAAATAATTAAAGGAATATGTAATGACAATGACTCATCAAAAAGAAAATACCAGTAAAGAATCGAATACATACACACCACACCCCAAATGGAAGTGCTGGACTTGAAAACAGTGAAGAAAAATGAACAGAGCCTTATGAAAATGTAGTACAGCATTAAGTACACAAACACACTCATGATGGGTATACCAGAGGAGGAGACAAAGGGACAAAAAATATTTAAAGAAATGATGGTTGATAATGCCCCAAATTTGATGAAGAACACTCTATACATTCAAGAAGCTTGGGAAAATACTAGCGAAGCAAATCCAGCAACATAAAACGGATTACAATCCATGACCAACTGGGATTTACCCCAGTAGCGCAAGGTTGGCTTAACATCAATGTAATACACCATACCAAAATGTTGTTTAAAGAAAGTAAAAATACATCTAATAAATGCACAGATGTCCCATGATCATAGGTCAGAAGACTGAATACTGTTAAGATAGTAATACTCCCCAAACTGATCTACAGTTTCAATGAAATCCCTATCAAAACCCCAGCTGGCATTTTGCAGAAATTGACAAGCTGATCCTAAAATTCAAATGGAAATGAAAAGTACTTTGAATAACCAGAACAATACTGAAAAAGAAGAACAAAATTGGAGGCCTCATACTTCCCGCTTTCAAAGCTTACTACAAAGCTACACTAATCAAGACTGTTGTACTGGCATAAGGATACACAAAGATCAATGGAATAGAATCAAGAGTCCAGAAATAAACCCATTCATCTAGGGTCAATTTGATTTTCAACAAGGATGCCAAGACAGTTCAATGGGGAAAGAAAGTGGTGCTGGTAAAACTGGATATCCCCATGCAAAAGAGTCTGGTTGGACTGTTTATCACGTCAAATACAGAAATTAACTTAAAGTGCGTAAGAAGCCTAAATGTAATGTCTAAAACTATAAAACTCCTAGACAAAACATTGGAGTAAATCTTCATGACCTTAAGTTAGTCATTGATTTTGTAGCTCTGATAACAAAAGCACAAACAATAAAAGAAAAAATTCATGAACTTCATCAAGATTAAAAACTTTGTGCTTCAAATGAGACCACCAAGAAAGTGAAGAGAAAATTCACAGAATGGGAGAAAATATTTGCAAATCATATATCTGATAAATGTCTTGTATCCAGAGTCCATAACGAACTCTTACAACTCACTAATAAGGATAACTCAATTAAAAAATGGGCAAAGGATCTGAATATTTCTTCCCAGAAAAGAAGGGTAATAAGAACATGAAAAGGTGCTCAACATCATTAGTCGTTAGGTAAATTCAATCAAAACCATAGTGAGATACCACCTCACACCCTTTAGGATGGCTATAATAAAAAAGAAGTGAGGATGTGGAGAAATTAAAACTTATACATTGCTGCCTGGGCTATAAATGGTTGTAGCCACTTTGGAATACAATTTGGCAGCTCCTCAAAATTTTAAACATAGAGATACCATATGACGGGTATGGTATCCCATATCCATGACTGATATGGAATATGGTATTCCATATGGAATATGGAATATAGAATATGGTATTCCATATCCATGACTGATATGGTAATTGTACTCCTGGATATATACTCAAGAGAAATGAAAACATGTCCTCACAAAAACTTGTACACAAGTGTTCATAACAACATTATTCATAATAGCCCCAAAGTGGAATCAACCCAAATGTCCTACTGATGAACGGATAAATAAAATATGCTATTTCCATATAATGGAATACTGTTTAGCAAAAAAAAAAAAAAAAAAAAGAAGTCATACATATTATAATATGGACAAACCTCAAAAACATTATACAAAGTGAAATAAGCCAGTCACAAAACAGCACATATTGTATGGTTTCATTTACATGAAAATTCCACAGTAGGCAAATTGATAAAGACAGAAAGTAGTTAAGTGGTTGTCTGGGGCTGACGGGGATAGGGTGGAGGTAATGGGGAGTACTATAGACTGAAATTTTGTGTGCCCCCAAAATTCATATGCTGAATTTCCAATGTGATGATATTTGGAGGTGAGGCCTTTGGGGATAATTAGGTCAAGAGAGTGGACCCCTTATGAATGGGTTGAGTGCCCCAGAGAGCTTCCTTGCCTCTTTCATCAGGTAATGTTATAGCAAGAAGATGGCTGTCTATGAACCAGGAAGCTGGTCTTCACCAGACACACTTAATCCGCCAGCACCTTGATCTTGGACTCCCCAGCCTCCAGAGCTGTGAGAAATAAATTTCTGTAGTGTATATGCTACCCAGTTTATGGTATTCTGTTATAGCAGCCCCAAAGGACTAAGACGGGAAGTGACTGCTAATGGGTATGAGGTTTCTTTTTAAGATGCTAAAAGTGTTCTAAGCTCTGTAAATATAATAAAAAAACCACTGAATTTTATGTTATTAAATTATATCACTAAAGCTCTTAAAAAAAACTTATAAGAACTGTTTCAATTCCTGTTTTGGAAAAGGATGAGATGAGTAATCTTAAAGATCGCATGTTTGTATAATGATTATCTTAACTGTATAATAACAAATTTGGAAAAATTATAGTCATAAAATCATTATTTGCTTCTCTTCTATGTCATACCTTGTCCTTTTCCAGTCTAGGAAATTAGGAATATGCAAAGAGAATTTTATGTGGTAATTGTGCAGCCATCAAGCATTTTAAAGAATTTTTAAAGTTAGATACCAGATTTACATGTTTATTTGAGATATTTTAGGGTCAGTAAGGAAAAAAGATAGGCTGGAATAATTTTCTAAAGTATAGATAGGCAAGTGGAAGTAGGTTATGAAATAGTGGGTAAAAATCATTGTAATATTGTTTCTCTTTAAAAAGGTTTCTGATCAATTTTAGAGGTATTTGCATATTTTTCTACCAAAAATAAAATATAGCTATAATGGATGTATTCAAACAAATAAAATGCAACTGAATTTCTAACAAAATATTTTGTTAATTTTCCTTATTCTGAATGAGGATACAGCCAGAGTGAATGATATTTTAAATAGAAATGGAAAATTTTCACGTTTTTTTAAAAAATAAATTTATTTATTTTTGGCTGCATTGGGTCTTCGTTGCTGCGTGTGGTCTTTCTCTAGTTGCAGAGAGTGGGGACTACTCTTCGTTGCGGTGCGTGGGCTTCTCATTGCGGTGGCTTCTCTTGTTGTGGAGCACAGGCTCTAGGCGTGCAGGCTTCAGTAGTTGTGGCACGCGGGCTCAGTAGTTGTGGCTCGCGGGCTCTAGAGCGCAGGCTCAGTAGTGTTGTGGCGCACAGGCTTAGTTGCTCCGTGGCATGTGGGATCTTCCCAGACCAGGCATCGAACTTGTGTCCCCTGCATGTGCAGGCAGATTCTTAACCACTGAGCCACCAGGGAAGTACAATTTTCACGTCTTTATATGGATAATTGTAAAGAAAAATTTATTAAACTATTTAATTTCAGGTGAGAATTGTAAAAGTTAACCTTATTTCAATTGTTTAACCGAGTTTCTAAGATGCTCTGTGTAAAACATTCTTGGTTGTGTTTAGAATTCCTTATTACTATTGAATCTAGGATAGCCTACCATCTCCCCCTGCTGGACGTTTACCCCACTACAAGGAATTAAGAATTCGACCTCTGCTACTTAGCCTCTGCTAGTGCAGAGAAAGAAAAGGAAATGAGTGTGTGGAGCTGAATGGGGAGCTAGAGTACAATTCTTCTGATTTCTGCCCTTCCCGACTTCAAAGATCCACTTCCCTTGTGTTTGGAAAGGAATTGAGCTTCCCTCAGCTTGAGGATTCTTGGTCTATGACTTAGGGTCTAGGGGTCAGACAGTAATTGAGTCTGGCTGGGACCTACACTTGAAAAACCCTATCCCTATCAGCCATTTACATAAGAGTAGACATATTGAGACATATTGACTAATAACTACATTAGCTCTTTTTACCCTGGACCTCAGATTTTTCCTTGACATTAATAAGGGTTAATTTTTTCTTAGCATTTTGTCTTATTCTAACACCAAATAGGTTTAACTTTGACAAGTTAAACGCTTCATATTTTGCATTTTTGTGTTATTAGGTTTCTTTAAGAATTTTGTAAGACTAGGGTTTTTTTTTTGTTTGTTTGTTTGTTTGTTTGTTTGTTTGCGATACGCGGGCCTCTCACTGCCGTGGCCTCTCCCGTTGCGGAGCACAGGCTCCAGACGCGCAGGCTCAGCTGCCATGGCTCACGGGCCCAGCCGCCCCGCGGCATGTGGGATCCTCCCTGACCGGGACACGAACCCGCGTCCCCTGCATCGGCAGGCGGACTCTCAACCACTGTGCCACCAGGGAAGCCCAGAACACATAGTTTTTGATTACGTATATAACAGTTCAAAAAACAGAAAGACTAAACCATTTATGTTCAGGTATACATGCTTAGGTGGTAAAGCTATAAAGAAAGATGAGGACATGATTCTCATAAAAGTCAGGTTAATGGTTACCTTTGCTGAAGAGAGAGGACTTAGTGATTGGCAGGGGGATTCTGGGGTGCCGGTAATGTTCTTTTTCATGATCTGGGTGCTGATTACTTGGCTGATTCTTGGTAAACCATTGAGCTATATGTTTCTGTGTGCTCACTTTTCTGTATGTGTTATTCTTTACAATACAAAAAGTTTTAAAACTTTTATTAATCTTTTTCCAGTTTTATTGAGATATAATTGACATACAGCACATGTATAAGGTTAAGGTGTACAACATGATGATTTGACTTACATACATCATGAAATGATTACATCGTCTCATATAGGTACATTAAAGAAATAGAAAAAAAATTTTTACCTTAGGATTTTTTTACACTTAGGATTTACTCTCTTAACAACTTTCATACAGCAGTGTTAATTATCTTTATCACACTGTACATTAGATCCCTAGTACTTAATTTATCTTATAAAAGGAAATTTGTACCTTTTGACTACCTTCATCTAATTCCCCCGGCCCCCACCTCTGGTGGTCAAATATCTGATCTCTATTTCTGTGAGTTTGATTGTTTGTTTTTGAAGTATAATTGACCTACATTATGTTAGTTCCTATTACACATCATAGTGATTCGCTATTTCTACACATTTTAAAATGATCATCATAAGTCTAGTTATGATCTGTCACCATACTGAGATATTACATAATTATTGACTATATTCCTCACACTGTACATTTCATACCCATGACTCATTTATTTTGTAACTGAAGGTGTATACTTCTTAATTTCCTTCACCTATTTCGCTCCTTCCCCAAACCCAACCCCAAAAGTTTTTAAGTACAATGTTTTGCTGCTTTCAATCTTCTGATGTAACCATCAGTTTCTCAAAAATCATTGAGAGGGATCCAATAGTCTCATCTGTAAGTTCTTTGGGGTTTTAGGGTCCACACAGGTAAAAAGAAATTACTCTTGGTGTTTCAAACAGGGAATTTAATAAAAAGAATCAGTTACGACAATTTTGAAAGGACTGGTAGAGCAAAATGGAGAAGGGTGGGTGGGCAAAAGGAAGAAAAGATGATACCAAGAGATCAGAAACTAATATTCTTGGAGTGTAGTTCACAAGTTTGTATCTACTATTGCACTGTTAGAGACATCACAATCAATTCTAGATCTGCCAAAGTAGTATCACCTAACCAGGGCCAGAAACTGCTATTGCTGTCACTACATCTTCTATCAGCAACTGCAACCCATCAGAGCCAAAAGCAGGAAGCATCTCTCTTCCTCCACCTTCTGATCTCCTGTCACTGCCTCTTATTGGCAGACTCCAACAGTAAGCTTAGTTAGCAAGAGAGCCTGGGAAATGCATGAAGTATAGAATGGTAGGAGTAGAGTTGAGGGGCAATGAGTAAATTACTGGCACAGGTCCCTAGAATTTAATTTTTACAGATTGTTGAGATGTTGTATTAAGTGTTGCTTAATTCATCTTTGTATATAATATTCATATGAGTAATTGTTCTACCCTTTCCAAACCAATGAATAATCATTTTCTAACACAGAGAAAATAGAAGAAAAATAGATACTGGGTAATTTTGCTTTTTCTATTCCATTCTTTAAAGTTTAAGTATCTGGAAACTTTGAATAAAAGCTTGAACTAATGGTATAGTGGTTAAGAGAGTGGACACTGAGGCTAGATTGTCTAGTTTAGAATCTAGACTCTGCCACACTCTAGGTGTGTGGCTTTGGGCAAGTTATTTAATTTCTCTGTGTCTCAGTTTCCTTATATGTAAAATAAGGGTAATAATTTCACCTTCCTTTTAGGGTTGTTATAAAAATTATGTGAATTAATACATGTAAAGCACTTAGAACAGTGCTTAGTATCTAATGATCACTTCATGAATGTTAACCATTATTATCATTACTTCTTCATGCAATTTACCACCGTTAAGTACTAATATGGAGGAAACAATAAGCTTTCATTTCTCCAACATCAGTTTGGTTTTGAAGGAAGTATTTTGCTTAACATGATAGTAATTGATGGACTCAGAATCCTTACCTAGCAATTCTCCTTTGAAGTGAGAATCTTTAGTCAAGAAGACACTGAGGATTTTTAGGAAGGAGTTGTGAGATAGAGAAAATAGTTAACTTTGTTCTTCTTAACGTTTGACATTGATATATATTGTCAGAAAAACATACCAAATGAAAGTAAAACTGACAATCCAGTGAATAGCCACTACGAAAAAAGAAAGGGAAGCATTGGGAAAGAAATGGGTATGTCAGTAGTCTACTCTTGTTAAGTATCTTTCTATTACAAACAGAAGAGGGATTTACTCCTGGAGACCAAGTGTAGGGATAAAGATATCTATGGGATCTGTAGTTACCAATAGAAGAGTTCTAGGGCAGACATTTAGAGTTGAAAGAAAAAGTAGCCAGCCATTACTTAGGATGAATTTCAGAATACTTCATCACAAGCCTACAATTACTAAAATCCTGTAATCAGTAATAGTCCTATTTTTTAAAAAGTTTAAAAAGAGTATATTCAATCTTATAAAGAGAAATTCAAAACTGCAGAAGATGTAGATTAAGGCTGAATCATCTAGGTGAGTCTCTGAATGCTTGTCCTAGGATGAAAAACTTATTAGACTAGATGATAGTATGACTAGGAAAGAAAGTTCAATACAACATTAGCTAGTTTACCTATGAGAATTTTTTTTTAGATACAAGGTGGAATGAGAAAAGCGTTCTGATTATCTCTTGTTGCGTAACAAACTACCCCAAAGTTAAAATTACTGTATTTTTGTCTCCTCACATTTTTGTGGGCTGACTAGGCTCAGCTGGGCAATTCTTGGCTGGGGTTGGAGTCATCAAAAGGCTCTATTGGACTGAATGTTCAAGGTGGATCATTCATATCACTGGTGGCTGATGTTGGCTCTGGGCTAGGAACTCAGCTGGGGCTGTCAACTGGAACAACTACCTGCTCCCTCTCCATGTGTCCTGGGCTTATCACAATATAATGGCTGAGTTCTGAGAGGGAATGGTCCCAGTGGCCCAGGTAGAAGCTGTAAGGCTTTTTCTGACCTTGCCTCAGCATTCACACAGTCACTTCTGTCTATTGGTTAAAAGAAAATCACGAGACCAGTCAAGATTCAAGGGGAAGGGAAGGATATGGGATAGGTCACATAGGGTGTGAATACAGGGAGGCATGGGCTCATTGGGGGACCACCACAGGAAGAAAAGACAATAATGTGTACATTTTGGCTTGTAGAGAAGAGTCGAAGCAAGAAGGAAATGGAATGAAATTATACCACTGAGGAATTACTGGGGAATATTCAGCATGGGAAAGAGAGTGAAGGGAATTAAGTATTGTGTCTATGATGAGTAGGCACTGTACAAAGGTCTGCCCCCTCCAGGAGTTAAGGTCTTTTGGTGAATATTTTGAAAATATCTCCTGCCTATTGGTTTGTACTGTGTGTGTGTGTCGGGGGGTAGTTGAATGTTAGCACCAAAATAGTGGTTTTACTTTATATTTTATTCAAGAGGGAGAATTGTGGGCAGGGGCTTAGTCATAAATGCCTTTTGTGCTAAGCTAAGGAATTCAAACTCATTAAATGGTATGAAGAACCACAACAGGTATTAAATAGAGGAGCAACATGATCAGTTTGGGTTTTCAGAAAGCAAGAAGACCAACTAAGAGGTTTTTGCTGCAATTAAGGCAAGACGGGGCCTGAATCAAGGCCGTAGCTATAAGAATAGAGAGACTGATTAGAAAGATTTAAGAAGTAGACTCAGTATCAGACTTGTGACTGATGATATAGGAGTGTCTTATCAGCCCAGAATTCTCAGGCTTATGACCTAACCTACCGGGTAAATAAAATAGTACCATTCACTGAGTTTGGTTTAATCAGAGTCCTTTGATTGCAAACAGCAAAAAATTAAAATAAAAATGTGTTCTCTGGTTAGGAAGGGTAAAGAAAGAGAGAAGGTAATGTTTTTAAAAAGTCAAACACAAGTTCAAATGTGTGATTCCACTTATAATTTAACCTTGAGCAAATTAGCCTCTACTAACTTGAATTTTTTCATTGCAAAAACGGGATAATATGAACTACCTCCCAGGCTTGTGGTAAAAAAATAAATACCATAATGGACATATTGTACAGCACAGAAGATACTCAATACATATTTGTTAAATTAATAAATACTTTTCTTATTATCCCATTGCATTCCTAATGTCATAAGTATATCAAGAATGGAGGAAGCAAAATATGAAGATCCCCAGGAAAGGATATTTCTGAGGCTGGTCAGTAATACTGCTGTAAAGTCCTGGCAAGAAACTCCTCACCAGCCCCACAGAGGAGAACTTCCATCAGAGAAAAATCCCCTACCAAAGATCTCTCAGGTGGAGCCTCTTTTTACTCCTAGCTCTTCCTTATGTCCTACTAGGCCTTATCTTTGAAAAATAGTAACTTCAATATAAATATTAGGATCAGTCCTCATTCAGTCAACAAATATTTAATGATCCGGTACTTGTGTATTAGTCAGCTCAGGCTACCAAAACAAAATACCACAGACTGGGTGGCTTAAACACAGACATTATTTTCTCACAGCTCTGGAGGCTGGAAAGTCCAAAGTCAGGGTGCTAATTTGGCTTCTGGTGAGAGTTCTATTCCTGGTTTGCAGATGGCTACCTTCTTGTTGTGCCCTCACATAGACTTCCCTCAGTGCATGTGAATGGAGACAGAGAGAGACAGAGAGAGAGAGAGAGAGAGAGAGAGAGAGCACGAGAGCACAAGCGAGCACTGGTCTCTCTTCCTCTTTGTACAAGGACACTAATCCCATCGGATGAGGGCCCTACCCTTATGGCCTCATCTAACACCAGTCACCTCCGAAAAGACCTTATCTCCAAATACAGTCACATTAGGGGTTGGGGCTTCTACATACGAATTTGGGGGAACACAAACATTCAGGGCTTCTACATACGAATTTGGGGGAACACAAACATTCAGTCTATAACACTATGTATAAGCATTGCGATAGATTAGATTTAGAAAGATAAAAAAGAAAAGGTCCCTGCCATGGTTCATCTCCACAGCACACACATATAGTATAGCAGAGTGGTTTTGGAATCACACAGGCTTGAGTTTGAGTCCAAGCTGAATGACCTTGTGAAAGTTACTATCAATTTGTGTCTCATTTCTCTCATTTATAAAATGAAAAAAACAAGAGTACCTAATTCATTCATTCATTTAAAAGATATTTGTTGTGTAACTACTATTTGCCAGCTTTTCTACTAGAGCCATAAGGTTGTGGTTTAACTGAAAGATCATAAAAATATATAATGTGCCTAGCACAATATAAGTATTCCATTAATGTGAGTTATTGTTATAAGGCAGAGCCTCATTGAAAATTGAATTCCAAGGGTAGGACTTCCAAGTCAACATGTCCAAAGCCAAAGTCATAATTCCCTCCTGATATGCCTCTTACCTCTTAATCCTCCCCCACCACAGATAGATAAATAAATAAAGTCTGTTTTTCCTCCTGAGTTCCCTTTCTCTATTAACATCTAAGGAGTCATCCAAATTAGCGATGTCCATCACCTTTGATTTTTCTCTTTCTTCCCCCACACTGAACTGGTCACTTGGTAGTGGTATGCCGGCACACGCTGGCTCAAGAGAGCTGACTGAGCGCACCTCTTCACAATTCCACATCCAGCGACGTCTAGTGTTACCTTGAAATCAGCCATGGGGAAGTATTTACACCATGGAAATCAACAAACACTGTAAATCGGGGCTTTTTTTTCCTTTTCTTTTCTGGAGATCCAGTTGTTTAGCAGCACATCACTGCTTCTTAGTATGTTCAAATCTGCCACCTTTCAGTTCCCACTACCACTACCCTAGATATAGCTCTCATTTCTTATCTAGCCCTTAGCTAGAGCCTCCTCAATGGTCTCTTTACCTCTGTCTATCAAGCCTCCATACTCCCACAGAGCTCTCTTTGTAAATGTGGATTGGATTGTGTTTCATCTGCTTAGAACACCCCATTGCCTAGAGGAGTAAGTCCACCCGCTTAACCTGGCTTTCAATGTCCTTCACATTCTGCCCCACCTTACCTTGTTACAGTCTCCTGGGCATCACTCTCACTTCACTGATACCTTCCACTGTAGTCCTGCTCAGCTATTCATTTTCTTGAATCCACCATGCACTTACATACCCCTGAACCCTTGCTCATGTTGCTCTCATCCTGGAATGCCCTTCCCCGTCTGGTGACCAATTTAAATATCAACCTCTGTTGGAAGTCTCACAGACTCTCCCCTTGTGGTCAGAATTAATTTCATAGTGACTGTGCTATCAGGCTGAGCTTCCCCAAGAGGAAGAAACAGTGATAAAATTCCATGCAGCTCTAACAAACAACCCAATCCAAAAATGGGCAGAAGACCTAAATAGACATTTCTCCAAAGAAGATATACAGATTGCCAACAAACACATCAAAGAATGCTCAACATCATTAATCATTAGAGAAATGCAAATCAAAACTACAACGAGATATCATCTCACACCGGTCAGAATGGCCATCATCAAAAAATCTACAAACAATAAATGCTGGAGAGGGTGTGGAGAAAAGGGAACACTCTTGCACTGCTGGTGGGAATGTGAATTGGTACAGCCACTATGGAGAACAGTATGAAGGTTCCTTAAAAACTACAAATAGAACTACCATATGACCCAGCAATCCCACTACTGGGCATATACCCTGAGAAAACCATAATTCAAAAAGAGTCATGTACCAAAATGTTCATTGCAGCTCTATTTACAATAGCCCAGAGATGGAAACAACCTAAGTATCCATCATTGGGTGAATGGATAAAGAAGATGTGGCACATATATACAATGGAATATTACTCAGCCCTAAAAAGAAACGAAATTGAGCTATTTGTAATGAGGTGGATAGACCTAGAGTCTGTCATACAGAGTGAAGTAAGTCAGAAAGAGAAAGACAAATACCGTATGCTAACACATATATATGGAATTTAAGAAAAAAAACAAAAAATGTCATGAGGAACCTCGGGGTAAGAGAGGAATAAAGACACAGACCTACTAGAGAATGGACTTGAGGATATGGGGAGGGGGAAGGGTAAGCTATGACAAAGCGAGAGAGTGGCACGGACATATATACACTACCAAACGTAAAATAGCTAGTGGGAAGCAGTCGCATACCACAGGGAGATCAGCTCGGTGCCTGGTGACCACCTAGAGGGGTGGGATAGGGAGGATGGGAGGGAGGGAGATGCAAGAGGGAAGAAATATGGGAACATATGTATATGTATAACTGATTCACTTTGTTATAAAGCAGAAACTAACACACCATTGTAAACCAATTATACTCCAATAATGTAAAAAATAAAAAGTAGTAATAGCAGTAGCAGCAAGCTTTCAATAAGCAGAGATCTTTTGGATAGCTTGGTCCTTGGTAGATTTAAACAGGAAAAAAAAAAAAAGACTAGACAGCGTGGACACTAAACAAGGTGGCTCATCTCTGTGGGGTTCAGGAAGTATAACCAGAGGTTCACATGGCTCGAAGGGGCCATCTCTTTGCTTTCAGCAGAACTACACCTAACCCACTTTAGACAAGCAAAGGAGAACTTTTTGAGAATGTCCTATAGAAGAGAAAAATAATCCTAGCAAACTACTTGCCTTGCCTGGTACCTCCCCCTCACTGTGAGCCTTGTTACCCTAAGTGGGAGGTGTGAGGAACTGGGATACAGGAATTCAGAGAGTGTACCGATGCGTGGGTTGGTAGCTCATTGCTGCTTTGGGTTCATTCTGCTCAGTCTGCCATTGCCTTCGTTCCCTCACAATTAGATTGGTCACAAATGGTTGTTCACCAGCCCACTGTTTCTGAGGTTCAGCCCATCATGAGTGGAAAACAAAAACAGGGCCTTCAAATGGCACAGGGATTGAGAGAAAACAGCAGACCTGGCACAGGAATGCCCAATGATGTTAACACACTGTGTGTATGCCCTTGGGGCCCTCCAGCCCTTCCCTGGGAGGACCAGAGACATTTTACTGGGTTGGTTGTTGTTTAAAGACTATGGAATGCCAGTTCAATGAGAGACTGGTGCAGTAGAGAACATAAACAGAGAATTTAATACAGTTCTGGCTACAATCCTATAACAAACAGAAGTGCCCACGTATGATTTTATGTCACTTTGTGAATTGAGTTCAAGAGGTTCTGACTCTATGCGCTGTATGTAAAATGAAAGCAGTTAGTGCAGCTGTTACCATTGTACTCTCCAATCTGGAATTAAGTTACAGGCAGAAAGTGTAGACTATTTTTCCCACTTCAGTTTAATCACAGTTTGGAAGCAGGAAGCACATTTGTTGCTTCTTTTGGTACCCTTGCAATACTCAGCATTACTGTGTACACAGGAAACACTCGATAAACATGAAAGCCAGGAAAGGGTTTTAAAGATTCCTGCTTGACAGCCATTAGCATGGTCAAAACAGTATTATCACTTTCATGCCCCACCCTCCCTAGTTCCTTTTGAGCCTTGTCTCAGCAAAAGACCCTCTACTCCCTCAAGTTAGTCCTAAATCAGTCTTCTCCTAAATTGGCTCATCAACTGGATTTTCTCTCTGCCATATTTGTCTTTCCTTGGGGTCAATTGGGTACCCCAACTCACAGGACTAATTCCAGGAAAAGTGTTGCTGGGAGGAAGTTAAAATAATTTGTTAGGTTCCAGGCTTTGCACCTAACAATCACTTCCCTAAGTCTGCATTGCCCTCTTTGTCTGTTGTGTGATGAAAAACTGGACAGGGAGGGGCTGGGTTGTGTTAGCAGGAATCATTTACCCTAGAGCAGAACGCATTGATGTGCAATAACTTCTTCTTTGGTGTTGATATTCTTCTGAAACTTCCATAGTGCAACAAGTAGTTCCCTGAAATCCAAGAGTTTCTAATTTACCTCCTCCAATCATGACACTTTTCCTACCACTCTTCTCAGCATGTGCTTCTTCCCCAGAGAAGTTCTAGCAATGGGCCCATGAAACTGGCCGAAGGGCTGTAAAATTTTACTCTCATCCATTGATCCCTGACAAGTTTGCTCTGATTCTGCATGAATAGCAATATTAGCTAGCATTTACTGAAAACTTCCCACAGGCCAAGCAATGCACTAGCCACTTCACATGTGGATCTCATTTCGTCCTCATGTCTACTCTATGGCATGAGTAATTTTATTTTCATTTTACCAAGAGAGAAACTAAAGTCAGTAAGCAGGCATTAGAGTCAGGATTTGAGCCCAGGCAGTTGGCCTTCAGAACCTGTGCTGGTGACCCCTCTGCTATTACTACTCTGAAGTATTCAGATAGTAAGTGCTCAATAAATATTTGAATAAACAAAGAGGTGATTAGAGGTCTCTGTTTTCCAAAGAGCTTCCTCCAAGTCCTCCTCAGGCAGAATCATGTGTTTTTACAACGCCCTGGCCCATTGCCCTGAGCAGGGTTTAGACAGATGGTTGAGGACAATTAGGTTGTGCTTGACTTTTTCAAGCACAATTGAGTTCCACTTCAGAAAAGTAGAGAGCAGTTCAAAAATGAAATTACCTGGGCTTCCCTGGTGGCACAGTGGTTGAGAGTCCGCCTTCCGATGCAGGGGACACTGGTTCGTGCCCTGGTCCGGGAAGATCCCACATGCCGCGAAGCAGCTAAGCCCATGAGCCATGGCTGCTGAGCCTGCGCACCCGGAGCCTGTGCTCCGCAACGGGAGAGGCCGCAACAGCGAGAGGCCAGCGTACCGCAAAAAAAAAAAAAAAAGTGAAATTACCTTCTCTGGTCTGTTGAATATGAGTGAGCTGTGCTCAGGCAGCCCGCTTACTCTTAGCTACTCTCAGGAGAAAGGCTTGGGACCTGGGGAGTAGGTATCCCAATCCCACAACCTCAATAGCTGTAGTTTTCTCATGGGTAGAGGTAGGGGTAAAACACGGAGGACACACGGAACTTCAGTCTGATAACATGATTTCTTTAAAATTATTGGGTCACTTAATCTTCATACGCCTCAGCCTCTCCATGATGAAATGGGAGCAATCTCCTTGGCTTGCTTTCTATTTCCAAAGCAAAATACAGAATCAAAATGCTTCTAAGACTGCAAAGGTTCTCTGAAGGCTTAGCTGATTGTAAGCATCATCTCCAGAAGTTGGGGTGTACTGGTGCAAAGAGGTGTGATGGGAACAATTCAGGTAAAATGGTAGATTGGGGAGAGGGCAATGAGGAACTGCCGGGATAGGACTTGTTTGTTTTTGCTAAGAAGGTTGCAATAGGAGATTATTATTTATAATGCACTTTAGATTTACAAAGTACTTTACAACCATTCTTCAGTGCAGTCTTACAAACTGATGTAAGACTAAAAGTAATGAGGCCAAGTCTGAAAGAGCCAGCCAGTGGGTAGTAATTGAAATGAGAAGATGACAAATATACTTCTCAGGCTCAGTACAGTATATCTCTAAGAGCCTTGTTCCCTGCTCTTGTAACTGTTTCCAAGAAGACTCTGGATTCACGCTGTGGCTGGGTAAGGGTGGAGAGCCAGTTTGCTTTGGTGATGTTTGGAGTTGCTTAGCACTGTATTTTGAGAGAACTGCATCTGGTTTGTCCTGATACCCCTCTGTACTTCCCTTGCCTTATTATAGCACTTTCCTCATTCTACTTTGTTTTGTAGTTGTTCTGGGTATGTGACTGGCTCCCCTATTAAACAGGAAATGTGGCTTAGTCATCTTTGTGTCTTGGTTTGGTGTTAGAAATGTTTTACCTGATAGGCCCTCCCTTATAGCCCTCCAACCCGAGGAACCAAATCAGTTCTAGCTGATCCCAGTCCTGGATGCTTTAATAATAGGCAGATCAAGCATATACTTAGGAAACCAACTAACTAGAGGCATTAAAGATTTTTTTAAAGAATTGGATATTTGGTATTTCAAAAAAGGATTGACACAATGAAATACAAATTCATACCCTCTAGTATGGCTATAATCAAAAAGACATAACAAGTATTGGTGTGGTGGGAATGTAAAATGGTACAGCCACTTTGATAAACAGTCTGGTAGTGCCTCAAAAGTTAAACAGAGAGTTACCATATAACCCAGCAATTCCATTCCTAGGTATATACTTAAAAGAATTGAGAACATATGTCCATACAAAAATTTGTACACAAATGTTCATAGCAGCAATACTCAATAATAGCCAAAAAGTGGAAACAACCCAAATGTCTATCAACCGATGAATGGCTAAACAAAATGTGTTATATCCATACAAGGAAATATTATTCAACCATAAAAAGGAATGAAGTGCTGATACATGCTACAACAAAGAATAACCTTGATAACATTATGCCGAGAATAACATTATGCTAAGTGAAAGAAGCCAGACACAAAAGACCACATATTGTGTGATTCCATTTATGTAGAATGTCCAGAATAGGAAAAATCTACATAGACCAAAAGTAGATTAGTGGGCTTCCCTGGTGGCGCAGTGGTTGAGAGTCCACCTGCCAATGCAGGGGATACAGGTTCGTGCCCTGGTCTGGGAAGATCCCACATGCTGTGGAGCGGCTGGGCCCATGAGCCATGGCCGCTGAGCCTGAGTATCCGGAGCCTGTGCTCCGCAAAGGAAGAGGCCACAACAGTGAGAGGCCCGCGTACCACACACACACAAAAAAAAGTAGATTAGTGGTTGCCTAGGGTTGGGAGGGAGTGGGGGGTAAAGGGAGTGACTGATATGGGTTTTTTGGGGGGGAAAGTGATGGAAATATTCTAAAATTGATTGTTGTGAGGGTTGCACAACTTCGAATATATTATATGCCATTTAATTGTACACTTCTAACAACTGAATTATATGGCAATAAAAAAGAATTGCAACTGCCAGGTTCCCAGGATCTGGGGACAACTTCCCCAGGAGGACGCATGGCAAGCCTTATTTTTTTATTTTAATAACTTTGTTATATTTTACCTTACTTTATTTTACTTTATCTTCTTTCTTTATTTTTTTCCTTCCTTCCCTCTTTCTTTCCTTCCTTCCTTCCTCCCTCCCTCCCTTCCTCCCTCCTTTCTTTCTTTCTTTCTACTTCTAGTAATTCATTCTTTCTACTACCTAGAGTCTGTCATACAGAATGAAGTAAGTCAGAAAGAGAAAGACAAATACTGTATGCTAACACATATATATGGAATTTAAGAAAAAAAATGTCATGAAGAACCTAGGGGTAAGACAGGAATAAAGCCACAGACCTACTAGGGAATGGACTTGAGGATATGCGGAGGGGGAAGGGTGAGCTGTGACAAAGCGAGAGAGAGGCATGGACATATATGCACTACCAAACGTAAGGTAGATAGATAGTGGGAAGCAGCCGCCTAGCACAGAGAGATCGTCTCGGTGCTTTGTGACCGCTGGAGGGGTGGGATAGGAAGGGTTGGAGGGAGGGAGACCCAAGAGGGAAGCGATACGGGAACACATGTATATGTATAACTGATTCACTTTGTTATAAAGCAGAAACTAACACACCATTGTAAACCAATTATACCCCAATAAAGATGTTAAAAAAAAAAAAAAGAGATCAGGAGTAATGCAAATAAGAACACATGAAAAATAGGGTAACAGTAGCATAATTAGTGCTATTTTTTTAGCACTCATCAGTGCTAAAAACTTAAGCAATCAGTTTTAGTTTTTGTGAAGTCAAACTTTATAAAAAAATAATAAAAAAAAGAATTGTAGTAGTAATTACGGGAAAGGTCAGATTGTGTTGAACCATCTTATGCTTAGTTTATAAGTTTCCATCTTATGTCTAGTTTATAGAGTTTGTAACACTATCTCTTCAGTGCTTAGTGTTTCTCAATGTCTTGATCTGGACTTGCTTGACTCTAGCTGCCCATTATATATCACACTGAAGCTTCCTCTCTGTCTTCTCCTTCAATATGATTTGCCCTGTATCCCATACCTGTCTGGTGATTAGAATGAAAGTGATAAATGAATGATTATAATATATCATGACTGAAGATAGCATTTACATTTTGACAGATGCCTTAACCTGAAAGAAGTGATTAGTAGGAAATTGCAGGTCTCACGGCAAGGCCAGCAGGGGAAATCATTTTGATTAGTGATAGCATTTCAGTCCTCCTCAAATCATACCAGGTAGATACCTACCAACTCTATTCACCCCTATAAGGTTGAATCTAAGGAGTGGCCAGTGTGGTAGCTCTGAGTTTGATTGGTTATTGGCCAGAGAACACTGTGTGAGTCATCCTTTTAACACTGATAGTCTCAGCTTGAAATTGTCACTTTGCCTCTGCCAAGCAAATATCTTGCCTGTCTTGCGAGATGTGTAGAGCTCACTACTTGATGTAAAAGATACCTCTTGTCTGTTAGGTCCAGGCTTTCTTTCTTTCTTTCTTTCTTTTTAAAAATATATTTATTTATCTATTTATTTTGGCTGTGCCAAGTCTTAATTGCAGCACGTGGGATGTTCGTTGCTGTGTGTGGGATCTTCATTGTGGTGTGAGGGATCTTTAGTTGTGACATGCAAAATCTTTTAGTTGCAGCATGAATGTGGGATCTAGTTCCCCAGCTGAGGATCGAACCTGGGCCCCCTGCATTGGGAGCGCAGAGTCTTACCCACTGGACCACCAAGGAAGTCCAGGTCCTGGCTTTCTTTAGATTCCAAAACAACTTCAGGATTTAGAGACATCACTGAAAGGGGACTCTACCTGTTGGTGGCCAAGGTACTTGCCAGATGTTATGCCAATATGTACTTTTGAGTGCAACAAGAAGTGGTAATTTCTAGGATGTGCCCTGCTTTGAATATTGATGTCCTGCCTAGAAGAAGGAGAGAAGTGGGAAGAGCATCAGCATTGGAGTCAGATGGATTTGGGATAGAATTCCAGCTTTCATGTCTTATTAGCTTAATGAACTTGAACAAGTTACTTAACATTTCCGAGATGCAGTTTCCTTGTTTATAGAGTTGGGAACAATAATCCTTACCTCACCTAGTTGTTGTGAGCATTTCTTTTTTTTTTTTTTTTTTTTTTTTTTTTTTTTTGCGGTACGTGGGCCTCTCCCTGTTGTGGCCTCTCCCGTTGCGGAGCACAGGCTCCGGATGCGCAGGCTCAGCGGCCATGGCTCACGGGCCCAGCTGCTCCGCGGCAGGTGGGATCTTCCTGGACTGGGGCACAAACCCGTGTCCCCTGCATCGGCAGGCGGACTCTCAACAACTGCACCACCAGGGAAAAGCCCCAAGATGAGCATTTCTTGCTTGTAACTTGCATTGAGAGGAGAAGGGAACATTTTTGGAGCTCATCCTCTGTGCCAAACACAGTGTAAGACACTTGACAGCTATTACCTCTTGTAATACTCACTAGGTGTAATTACTAGGTGTAATACTCACAACAACTGCAGATAGAAGAATCACCAGGACGTTGAAGCAATGGAAATAGTAATCTCTTACATTTAAATAGCATTTTATAATTTCAGTATGTTCAATATATATTCATATCCATTATCCTGTTTGATTCTCAACCTAATCATGTGAATAGGACAGATATTACCCTCTTTCTGGTGGAGGAAAAAACCCTAAGGCTCATAAAGGTTAACAGCAATTTAATAGCAAAATTGGGACTAGAACCTTTGTCTTCTGACTCCTAATTCAGTGTTCTTTCCACTGTACCAATTTTACCGTAGCTTGAATGGTTTTGGTCTAAACGGAATATATTTAAAAACATAAATAGAACATAATATTTGGTTATATAACATCCCAGCTGCTGGGTCTGGTGCAGCAGAAGCTTGAAAAGCAGGAGAAGAGGGTGGGAGGTAACCAAGTGTGTAAGATGAGTTCCACATTTTGAGATATTCAGCAGAAACAGCAGAGGGTGCTCAGGACATTGACTGGGACAACACTGATTCTTCAGCCCTTCTCTGTTGTGGCTTCGCCTTATTCCTTACCAACTTCAATGACAAAATTCAGCCTTTTCAGCAGTGCGCCCCTACATTCCTAACATGTTCCTCCAACTTATCACCCAATTTCCTGCTCCGTTGTCTATGTCATACACACTTGGGGAAACTCCCTCCCCTCTACTCTCTGACTCATTCTCACAATCCCAACTTCTCAGGCATTTCACCTCTGTCTGCCCCTCTACTTAATCCTTTCTGTTTTGCTACATGAAATTCCCATTCGTTGGAAGCAATCTCTGCTAGATAAATAAAACAATGTGGCAACTACTGAGCCCACGCACCTCGAGCCTGTGCTCTGCAACAAGAGAAGCCACCGCAATGAGAAGCCCGCGCACCACAACGAACAGTAGCCCCCACTCTCCGCAACTAGAGAAAGCCCGCATGCAGCAACACAGCCAAAGATAAATAAATTTATTTAAAAACAAAATAAAAAACAATGTGGCAAAAAGCACTCTGCAAATAACTGGCAAAGGTTTATTATTCTTTACTTTTAAATTTTTTTATTGAAGTATAGTTGATTTACAATGTTTCCGGTATACAGCAAAGTGATTCAATTATACATATATATATATATAACTTTTTGAGGTTCTTTTCCATTATATGTTATTACAAGATATTGAATACAGTTCTCTGTGCTATAGAGTAGGTCCTTGTTGTTTACCTACTTTATGTGTAATAGTGTGTATATGTTCATTTCAAATTCCCAATTTATCCCTCCCCCCTTTCCCTTTTGGTAAAAATGTTTATTATTCTTATTCTCTACATTGTCTTAGTTCTACTTTTTATGTCCTAGCCTTACCTGAAACCTGGGAATTCTTTGCCCTGATGATGTTTCTTCCCTCCAAACTTGTTGGTAAGACAGTTTTGACCTGGTTGTGTGTGTGGTGGGTTCCTACAGGGCAGAGGGGAGGGCTCTCTCTAGTGGGGGAACATTCTTCCCACTTCCCAGCTCACTGGAGTCAGCAAACTTCCTTCTCCTCACATGTTTTTAGAAAGCAGGGAAAAGTGTCAAAAGCAAGGATTAGGTTGAAGATGAAAGCCAGAGAGAGACAAAAATTTATGAAGTTCCCAGAGAAGATAGGAAGAGAATGGTGTGAGGTCATGAGCAGAGATATTGACCTTGGTGAGGAAAAAGCAGGGGGAGGTCCTTTGTCTGGGGATAATGGAAGGGGAAGAAGATAGAAAGAAGTTCTGAGGCAGAGAAGACTTTTGCAGGGATAGCTTTCACCTTCTCAGCAAAACAAGAATGGAGGTTATTTGCTGAGGTAGGTGGGCATGGGTTGGGTGTTTGAGAAGAGTAGAAATGATTTGAAGTAATACTTTTGGTAAACATGGTCGCGGGGGGG
>NW_020173381.1:369637-377896 GCF_003031525.2 Neophocaena asiaeorientalis asiaeorientalis | reverse complement strand
GGGCGTTGGGCAATGAATAAGGTTGTGGAATGACAATGGGAATTACCTATACTACCTCTTCCCCACCCACCAAGGACAAAAAAGCTATTCACAGTTTATTTTTCTTTTAGCAACTTGGCAAGTAGTAAAGCTAGGCTAGGAAGAAATGATAAAAGGAAAGGAGAATATGAGGAAGATCCATTAAGGATGGGGGCACTGTCCCACCCTCACTACCAACTGCTCTGCTTCAGGCCCTCATCAGATGAGTGCTACAACCACCTCCTACTAGGTGTCCAAGCTTCCAGCCTTCCTCCCCTCCAATTCATCCTTCATTGCACTCGATTATATTTATGTTTCATCAGTTGTCTCACCCATTAGACTGTGAGCAACTTGAAGGTAGTTTTCAAGTTTTCTCTGTGCTCTTGGGGTCTAGCACAGACCTAGCATGTAGCGGGCAATAAATAATTGTTCTTCACAAATGTTGGTGAGGATATGGAGAAAAGGGAACCCTAGGACGTTTTTGGTGGGATTCTAAATTGGTGCAGCCACTAGGGAGAACAGTATGGAGGGTCCCCAAAAACCTATAAATAGAACTACCATATGATCCAGCAATCCACTTCTGAGTATATATTAAAAGAAAAAAAACTAATTAGGAAAGATACATACACCCCTATGTTCATAGCAGCACTATTTATAATAGCCAAGATATGGAAGCAACCTAAGTGCTTATGAAATTTTGCCATTTACAACAACATGAGTGGACCTGGAGGGTATTATACTAAGTGAAACAAGTCAGGGAGGGAAAGACAAATACTGTATGATGTCACCTATATGTGGAATCTAAAATATACAACAAACTAGTGACTGTAACAAAAAAGAAGCAGACTCACAGATACAAAGAACAAGCTAGTGTTTACCAGTGGGGAGGTGGGAGGGGTGAGATGGGGGAGGGGATTAGGAGACACAAACTACTATGTATAAAATAAATAAACAACAAGGATATCTTTTACAGCCCAGGGAAATATAGCCATTATTTTGTAATAACTCTAAATGGAGTAATAATCTATAAAAGAAATTGAATCACTATGTTGTATACCTGAAACTAATATTGTAAATTAACTATACTTCAATTTAAAAAAATTGTTCCTTCAATGAAATCCATTAGAATGATACTTCTAAAACATAAATCTGACCATGCCACTTCCCTGCTTGAAACAAAAACAACAAAAACATAAATGACCCTAGTGCCTCTGTGTGTGCTTCCAAAGCTTCACCTCCTGCCACATCCTGCCATTTCCCACCTGTAACCCCATCTTAGCTTAATCAAAATGAGTTAGTACTTACAGTCCCTTAGCAAGCTGTGTTCTCTCAGCTTTGTGCCTTTTCACATGCTTTCTCTCTGCCTGAAATGCCCCACCTATCCTTGTCCACTGAGCAAAGTCCTGCTCAGTGATGCTAGGATGGGTCTCAAACATCCTCCTGTAGGTTACCAGGGTGGAGATACAATCAAAGCTTGTGGCCTGATCCCCTTTCATCTTTCTTTGTCCTCATCAGAAAACTAGTTGAAGCTAGCCTATGTGCTTGCTCTGGTTTGTTGAGATGTCTCCTGGGTAAAAATGCCTCTCCCTGGGATTTAAATGTCAGAGTGAACTTTTCTATCCAGTTGCGATGTTCAGGCCAAGATATTACCTTTCCTGAAACACAGCTAGAGACTCTACCCATCCTGACACTCTCCAGGAAGCAAAAACCAAACAATCCTCTTCTAAATACACCTGAAGACCAATGACAGTAAGGAATGTACCTTTGGTAGCCTATGAGACGGCACCCACTGAAAAGCCACAGGTAATATAAATGACTAGAGTACAGTGGGCAGTGTGGGAACCATAGCAAACTGGAGCACTCCACCTCATCTCAAGGTCATTTGTCTTTTCCCTTTCATACTCCATTCATAGTCTTAACCAAAATTTGTGTGGAGTCTGCTCACTTGGGACTTCTCAGAGAGAGAAATCTTACGTCTAAGGTCCCTTGTGTTTCTGACCTCTAAAGGGAAGGGAGACATTTTGAGTAGAGGAAATAGCCTGAGAAAAGACACAAAAGATTAGAAAAACTATCCAGGGACTTCTGCCCTAGTCACATTTGTCTCAATGACCTACCTAGGCTTGACATCTGATCAGGCCACTACAAGATAGATGGAGACAGTATAGCATCATGGTTAATCATGTGGGCATTGCCCAGAGAGATCTAGGATAAGTCTTAGCTCCATAATGCATAGCTGTGTGACCTTGGGCAAGTCATGTAACCTCACTGTGTTATACTGCTTTATCTATAAAGTGTGTGGGGGGATAATAGAAGCTATTTTTAATCTGCTATGAGAATGAAATGAGCTAATAACATGTTCAAAGTACTTCAAACAGTGCCTAGCCTGGAGTAAATGCTCAATAATGTTAGCCATAATTATAATCTAATAATTAAATCTTAAGTGTTGCTAGCTGATAATAGCATAACGTTTTTTGTCTCACTGGTAATACCCTCATTTTACACAAGAGCTCTGAGTGCCTAAAGCAAAGGAACAAGGAGGGGAGGTCTTTTCCATCATAATTGAGTCAACGGGGGAGAGATTTAGGGAAAGATTTTGTTGTATCCCTCAAAACAAACTCTGTGGGTTTATTTTCCTGGAGGTTGGTATTGTCTTTTTGTAACAGCAGCCTGAATGCTTTCTCTAGAGATAGAAAAATTAAGGAGGATTCTGACTGCTCATGGTGATCTGGGTCAGTCCAGGTGCAGTCAACGTGGGTAGCAAGGGCTTCCCTGGTGGTGCAGTGGTTAAGAATCTACCTGCCAATGCAGGGCACACGGGTTCGAGCCCTGGTCCGGGAAGATCCCACATGCCACGGAGCAACTAAGCCCACGAGCCACAACTACTGAGCCCGCATGCTACAACTGCTGAAGCTCACATGCCTAGAGCCTGTGCTCCGCAACAAGAGAGGCCACTGCAATGAGAAGCCTGTGCACCGCAACAAAAAGTAGCCCCCATTTGCCACAACTAGAGAGAAAGCCTGCCCGCAGCAACGAAGACCCAATGTAACCGAAAATAAATAAATTAATTTAAAAAACAAGTGGGCAGCAAGTAACCCATCCGGCTCACTCTCCTTCCTCCTTCGAAACTCAGGTTCGGCTTTGACTTGGTGTGCCAGTGCACTGGTGCCAGGGGTGAGCATGGAGTCAGGTCCCCATGTGTTCGGTGTGTGTCCTGTGCTGTGCCAGCCCAAATAGTTTCTCAGAGTGTTCCTCTGGTCTTTCTTCTAGCCAACTGCCCCCTCCAAGTCATTCTGAGTCAGTGGTAAAGGACTCCTGGGGCCCTGGATCTGGATGGTACTGAGAAACCCTGCACGCTGCCAGGACTAAGACTGGGGCCAGGCCGGGTGAGGCTGGGGAGCTCAGAACTGCTCTGTCGGGGGTGTGTAGACTGAGAAGCCGGTTGTACTTCCAAACCCCTTCAGAAATCAAAGGCCCTTTCTGCGCCTGCATGGGGGTTGGGCAGGGGGGGCCACTCACACAGCTCTAAAAGCCTCGTTTGGGGGAGGGAGCAGTTGGTTCCCATTTTCTTTGCTCGTTTTAAAGAGGAGATCAGGCCTTTATGGCTAATCTTTTACTGAAACCAGCAGTTTAAGTTTTTAACATTTTTATCTCAAAAGAAAACACATACACACTAGTTATTTCCTACCTGAGGGTTTTCCATAAAGATAATAATAATAATTCTCAGTCTTTGTAGAAACTTTGTAAACACTAGTCCCAAGTCCTTTGGGCCAGGAAGTATTTTGTCTTCTAAATTCCATTGCCATCAGAGCTTATAGAGTTCTTAGAGGCAAATCAGTAAAGTTAAGCAATCCACCCCCAAACCAACGCGTTTCTCCTTCTCATACACACCCTGTTCTCAGAAATGGAGAGAGGAAAGAAGAATGCTTCTCTTATCCTTTGCCCCAGGCTGGAGCTGCTGGGGCTTTAAATATGAGTATGTCTGTGTAGGAGGATGGGAATGGGGGCCTTCTAACTGCTATCCACCCATCCATCCATCCATCCATCCATCCATCCATCCATCCATCCATCATTTCAATTTACTCATTCAACAAATATTTATTGAGTTAACGTACTGTGTGCTGGGCACTCCGTAAAGGGGTATAATCCCCTCCATCCCTTTAGTGGCTTCTCCCAGGTCTCTCAGTGTGTTTGGCATTCATACCCTCTTCTCTTTAGCAGGGGTGACAGTTAAAGTTGTAAGGGCTGGTATGGACAGAAGGAAGGAGAGTGACTGGGGTAGTGGGTGAGGGGAGGCACGGAGGAGCTGTATTTTCTTAAATCATTCAAGGTGCATTTTGTTGCTCTATTGTCAAGGCTTTCTCTACATTTAGATCTAAGAGGAGGTAAGGATGGAACTTACGGGTGACTGGCAGACTGCCCTGGGCCCAAGACTCTACCTTGGGTACAAGTGATGATTCTAGCGCAGAGTGTTTCAACCTCTAACACAGAAACTGAATCCTGGACTGGCTAATGAGGGGCCCTGCCAGCTGCTGGCTCTGAAGTTGGCTTTGGCTCTGAGCTAGATCTGTGGAAGTTGAGGCCCAGGCTCCTCGCTCAGCAGCTTGTATTGATCTCTCAGCCTCTTTTGTCTCCTCCTCCCCAGTGGAAGCCTCTCCCCCTCTCCCCCTCTGCCTCTCAGCGTCTTCCGCTTTCCTTCTCTGCTTCTAATAAATTGAAATCTCCGAGAGAGCTGCCAAGGCTCCGGTAGTTCTACAAAACTGTCCTTCCTCTTCCTGCATTTGCCCAGTCAAGGGTATCTTTGCCTGAGGTGGGAGTGATGCTGTTAGTCCTGTGATATGATTGCATAGCAACACAGAGCGGTTCCGAGAGGGGAGGAGGAGCAGGAGAAGGAGGGCAGGGAGGTGGGAGAGACAGAGGGAGAGTGTGCATACAGCAGCTGTCAGCATCCCTGTCTCAGGGACTTCTTTGCTGATTCACACAGGCAACCCAGCCCTGGCCGCCCAGTTCCCGGTTGTCGCCTGCTCCTCAGACCTGCTGGAATCAGAAGGTAGGCCACAGAGACATGATTTCCAAGCCTCACCCTTTTTCAGCCCACTGAGGGGAAATGACTGAGGGAGGGGAAGCTCCAGAGGTACTCTGTGTGCGCCCATGTGTGCGTGCGTGCGTGTGTGTGTGTGTGTGTGTGTGTGTGTGTGTGTGTGTGTATGCACCTGCCTGCCTGCCTGCCGCCTGCTTGTGCCTTTAGGGGAAAACTTGCATTTAAAAAAATGCCCACAATGAAGTAGCCACCGCTTGGATTTACAGAAGGAAAAAAAAAAGATGCCCAGGAATAGAAACTCCATCCAATTTGAGCAACTATGGTCTAAAAATGAATAAGAGGAAGGTCCACAGTTTGCTGCTTTGAGAGTAGAGGGGTATTTATTTATTTACATGTTTGTTTATTTATTTATGTCTGTTCTCAATGACAGGCTTTTTGTCCATGGATGGATTTCCTGGAGGGAGGGAAGGGAAGGGGTGTGGAAAGCATTAGCTGAAAAGGGAGGAGAGAGGAAACGCGGGACCTCGGAGCAGGTTTCCTGAACAAATGAGTGTCTGGCCAGCAGACAGGACACAGGAGCACTTCCTTGGAGCAAACCGGGCTCTGACCTAGGAGCCTGGGGTTGAAGGTGCATCCTAATCTCTGCATTTACTTCCTGGCTCAATCCGGCTTCCCCCGTTGCAGTTTTCCTCTGATTGCTTCCCTTGATTTCCTTTCTACCCCCTGTAACCAGGAGGCTCCTCTCCATTCTTGAGAGCAGAGCTTGGAGAGCTTTCAAATGGGGATCACCTCTTCTGGCATCAAACACCCTGTTCCTTTTTCTCTCTTCAGCTTTCCCCAGCATCAGGCCCAATGCCCCAGCCTGGTAAGTGGGCCTGACACTGTGTGGGTAGTTAAGGCTTATCTTGCCTTTGGTAGGCAGGGAGAGCCAGGCCTCAGAGGTGTTGGGTCCAAGCAGGTAGCTGGGCAGGGCCGGGCTGGGGTGGAGTGGGGTAGAGAAGGAGGAAGGGCAGCAGCAGCAGCTGCCTGGAAAAGAACATACTTTTCTCATGTTTTCTTTTTGATTGTTCAAAAGAACAAAAGCCTTTTAAAAAAATCTCTCTGCCTCATTCACCTTAGCATCTGACTTTTCCAAAGGAATCCTTGTTTCTAGATTAAAGGCCCTCAGGTAAATCACCTTTTAAAAGGCCCTGTGGGAGCCACAAACCTCAGGAGATTTCCCCTCTGGGATTTGGATGGGGAGATAGTTCCAGAGAACCCTGGGATCTTCTAAGGAACCCCTCCCCCCAAAAGGCAGTGCTGCCAGTGGAACTGATAAGTGTCCTGTCCCTGAAAGAAGTCGGATCCCCTCTTTTCCTGGGTGGACTGGCCTTGGCTCTGCAGGCCTGTCTACTGCAAACCAGTGCTGGGAGATGAAGGCACTTAGGGCTCCTCTTCCCCTGAGGCTTGTCCCACAGGAATTCGGCCCTGAGCTCCGGGCCAGAGCACTCCTCAGCTCTGCAATCACCCAAAGGAAGGGAGCACAGCTTGAAGCAGCAAACTTAGCAAAGGCCCAAGAGCCAGGTACAGAGGGCACATCTGGGATGCAGCACTGCTAACCAAAGCTACTGAGAAGTTTCTCATGTTAAATCTGCCAAAATGTGAGATAGGATGGGCTCTCACTAATGAAGCCTAAGAAGATAGCCTTCTACACTGGCCAGGAGCACTCACTCAAAGGAAACCCACTCTGTGGAAGTTAAACTAGGAAACTATATTCCACTCTTTAAAAAGATTCTAAACATCCATCAGCAACTGAAAGAGCAAGTGAGGTAAATCCTTCTAGGATGACATTTACCAAACCGATATTCCACAGAACACTGTTAGGAAAGAATGTTAATAGATTCTGTTTTAAAATAAGGAGTGGTGGTGGTGTGTTGCACGTGGCGGGGGACGTTTTCTTTCTTTATTTTTTAAATTCTATTTTATCTTTTATACAGCAGGTTCTTATTAGTTATCTATTTTATACATATTAGTGTATACATGTCAATCCCAATCTCCCAATTCATCACGCCACCATCACCCCCCCCACCCCACTTTCCCCTCTTGGTGTCCATCCGTTTGTTCTCTACATCTGTGTCTCAATTTCTGCCCCGCAAACCGGTTCATCTGTACCATTTTTCTAGGTTCCACATATATGCGTTAATATACGATATTTATTTTTCTCTTTCTGACTTACTTCACTCTGTATGACAGTCTCTAGATCCATCCACATCTCTACAAATGACCCAATTTCGTTCCTTTTTATGGCCGAGTAATATTCCATTGTATATATGTGCCGCATCTTCATTATCCACTCATCTGTCTATGGGCATTTAGGTTGCTTCCATGACCTGGCGATTGTAAATAGTGCTACAATGAACATTGGGGTGCATGTGTCTTTTTGAATTATGGTTTTCTCAGGGTATATGCCCAGCAGGGGATTGCTGGGTCATATGGTAGCTCTATTTTTAGTTTTTTAAGAAACCTCCATACTGTTCTCCATAGTGGCTGCATCAATTTACATTCCCACCAACAGGGCAAGAGGGTTCCGTTTTCTCCACACCCTCTCCAGCATTTATTGTTTGTAGGTTTTTTGATGATGGCCATTCTGACCGGTGTGAGGTGATGCCTCAATGTGGATTTGATTTGCATTTCTCTACTGATTAGTGATGTGGAGCATCCTTTCATGTGTTTGTTGGCAATCTGTATATCTTCTTTGGAGAAATGTCTATTTAGGTCTTCTGCCCATTTTTGGATTAGGTTGTTTGTTTTTTTGATATTGAGCTGCATGAGCTGCTTGCACATTTTGGAGATTAATCATTTGTCTGTTGATTCATTTGCAAATATTTTCTCCCATTCTGAGGGTTGTCTTTTCATTTTGTTTGTAGCTTTCTTTGCGTTGTAAGAGCTTTTAAGTTTCATTAGGTCCCATTTGTTTACTTTTGTTTTTATTTCCGTTACTCTAGGAGGTGGACCAAAAAACACCTTGCTGTGATTTATGTCAAAGAGTGTTCTTCCTATGTTTTCCTCTAAGAGTTTTATAGTGTCTGGTCTTTCATTTAGGTCTCTAATCCATTTGTGTATGGTGTTAGGGCGTGTTCTAATTTCATTCTTTTACATGTAGCTGTCCAGTTTTCCCAGCACCACTTATTGAAGAGGCTGTCTTTTCTCCATTGTATATCCTT
>NW_020173381.1:356936-369616 GCF_003031525.2 Neophocaena asiaeorientalis asiaeorientalis | reverse complement strand
AAATGGGTGTTGAATTTTGTCAAAAGCTTTTTCTGCATCTATTGAGATGATCATATGGTTTTTATTCTTCAGTTTGTTAATATGGTGTATCACATTGATTTGTGTATGTTGAAGAATCCTTCCACCCCTGCGATTAATCCCACTTGGTCATGGTGTATGATCCTTTTAATGTGTTGTTGGATTCTGTTTGCTAGTATTTTGAGGATTTTTACATCAATATTCATCAGTGATATTTGTCTGTAATTTTCTTTTTTTGTAGTATCTTTGGTTTTGGTATCAGGGTGATGGTGGCCTCATAGAATGAGTTTGGTAGTGTTCCTTCCACTGCAATTGTTTGGAACAGTTTGAGAGGGATACGTGTTAGCTCTTCTCTGAATGTTTGATAGATTTCACCTGTGAAGCCATCTGGTCCTGGACTTTTGTTTGTTTGAAGATTTTTAATTGCAGTTTCAATTTCAGTGCTTCTGATTGGTGTGTTTATATATATATTTAAAATTTTCTTTATTTATTTTTGGCTGCATTGGGTCTTCATTGCAGTGCATGGGCTTCTCATTGTGGTGGCTTGTCTTGTTGTGGAGGACAGGCTCTAGGCACACAGGCTTCAGTAGTTGTGGCACGTGGGCTCAGTAGTTGTGGCTTGCGGGCTCTAGAGCACAGGTTCATTAGTTGTAGCACACGAGCTTAGTTGCTCTGTGTCATGTGGGACCTTCCCAGACCAGGGCTTGAACCTGTGTCCCCTGCATTGGCTGGCGGGTTCTTAACCACTGTGCCACCAGGGAAGCCCCTGATCTGTTTATATTTTCCATTTCTTCCTGGTTCACTCTCGGAAGGTTGTGCTTTTCTAAGAATTTGTCCATTTCTTTCAGGTTGTCCATTTTATTGGCATAGAGTTGCTTGTAGTAATCTCTGATGACTGTTTTTATTTCTGACGTGCTGGCCATGGCTCACGGGCCCAGCCATTCCGTGGCATGTGGGATCTTCCCGGACCAGGGCATGAACCCGTGTCCCCTGCATCAGCAGGCGGACTCTCAACCACTGCACCACCAGGGAAGCCCCTTACAGTGTATTTTTCATGTCAGTTATTGTATTGTTCATCTCTGTTTGTTTGTTCTTTAATTCTTCTAGGTCTTTTTTAAACATTTCTTGCATCTTCTCGATCTTTGCCTCCATTCTTTTTCCGAGGTCCTGGATCATCTTCACTATCATTACCCTGAATTCTTTTTCTGGAAGGTTGCCTATCTCCACTGCATTTAGTTGTTTTTCTGGGGTTTTATCTTGTTCCTTCATCTGGTACAAAGTCCTCTGTCTTTTCATTTTGTTTATCTTTCTGTGAACATGGTTTTCCTTCCACAGCTGCAGAACTGTAGTTCTTCTTACTTCTGCTGTCTCAGGGGGCCATTTTCTATGGTCCAATAATTTTTTGAAAATGCTTCATAACTGAATTATCCTCTTGAAGAGTCATAATATATATAAATGTGTTAAAGGCTCTGAGAAGTACTGCTGTAATCTGTTTAATTCTGTTTGTTTGTTTGTTTTGCGGTACGCTGGCCTCTCACTGTTGTGGCCTCTCCTGTTGCGGAGCACAGACTCCGGACACGCAGGCTCAGTGGCCGTGGCTCACGGGCCCAGCCGCTCCATGGCATGTGGGATCTTCCTGGACCGGGGCACGAACCCGCGTCCCCTGCATCGGCTGGTGGACTCTCAACCACTGTGCTACCAGGGAAGCCCTGTTTAATTCTGTTTAACCCAATATATCCCAAACAGATTTGACCAGGGAACTCTTTTCTACATGGAAAAAATTTTTGTATCTTGCACACACAGTTTTAGAAATTGCTGCTCAAAATAAAATCCTGGAAGAAATTGACATATGGAAAAAAACTTTAAAATAATGTAATCCAGCACCACATTTTTAAGTGTGAAAAAATGAGAGGTTAATGAAATTGTTCTTTCTGAGTATTTGAGAGAATGGAACCCTTATCTCCTAATTCTAAGTCCCCCTGTGCCCATTTGCTGCTCCTCTAGCAGGTTCCCTCCTGTTAAATTAGTCCCAGGAAGATGAAGCAGGTTGAAGGAATAATCCTGTCATTTTGAGTGAGATGTTTGTATCTTATACATTTCTTTAGTTATTTTGTTATATCTGAGAATTCTGAATTTCCCTTTCAGCCTTGGATTTTTTGCATTCTTTTAAACAATATGCTACGAAAAATTTTAGACATTCAAAGAGGTATAAAGAATAATATAATGAACATCAGGATATCCACCATCCAGCTTAAGAAAAAACATCTCCAGTAGACTTGAAACCCTCTATCCTTCTGTGATCAAACTTCCTCCTTTCCTCCCTACAAAGTAACCACTCTCTGGATTTGGCATTTATTATTCTCATGCATCTATTTATACTTTTACTATATATGTATGGGTCTTTAAGCAGCATATGCCACTGCTTTATGTGTTTTTAAAATGTATATCAATGGTATGTATTCTTTTCCAATTTGTTTTTTCCTATTCAATGTTATATTTGTGAAATTCATCCACATTGTGATATGTGACTCTAGTTCATTCATTTTTCACTATTGTATAGCATTCCATTTAATGAATGTGCCATGATTTATTTATCCATTCTGTAGTTGATGGACATTTAGGCTGTTTCCAGTTTCTGGCTCACAGTTAGGGCTACTGTGATCATTCCTGTGTAGATATTCTTATGTGACTATTGCTATTGGGTATATATCTAGGAGGGAATTGTCCCATTGCAGGGTATGAGAATTTTTCACTTTGGGGAGATATTGTCAGATTGCTCTCCAAAATGGTTTACTAACTTATACCCCCACCAGCAGTGTATAAAGGTTTTAGATGTATTGCATTAATTGGTTCTTTCTTTTTCCCTTTCCAATTCCTATATCTTTTATTTCATTTGGTTTTCTTTTTTCTTTTTTTTATTGGAGTATAGTTGATTGATAATGTTGTGTTAGTTTCAGGTGTACAGCATAGTGATTATGTTATAAACACACACACACACACACACACACACACATACATATTCTTTTTCATATTCTTTTCCATTATGGTTTATTACAAGATGTTGAGTATAGTTCCCTATGCTATACGGTAGGTCCTTGTTGTTTATCTATTTTATATATAGTAGTGTGTATATGTTAATCCCAAACTCCTAGTTTATCCCTCCTCCCCCCTTTCCCCTTTAGTAACCATAAGTTTGTTTATTAATTGGTTCTTATAATACAATTCTCCTCATGAGGATGCATCTCTGATCTTTCTTCCCACTGGAAAAGAAATTGTATTTCTCAAAATTACTTGACATCTACCTTCTCAGGAACACATTTCATTGTTTCCATTTGTAAATGAAGGGGTTGGCCTAAGTAAGCTCTAAGGTCCCTACCAGCTTGACAATCTGTGTTCCCTGTGTTATTCATTAGTGAGAGCATCTGAAGCAGAACCTTGGTTTTTGGCTACATTGCAGGAATTATTTTAGGAACACATAACAAGGTTTGGTACAAATGAAATGTGTGTCTCGTCTCTTAGTGCCATGCTGTCAGGTAGAAAGGCAGTGCTGTGAGAGGGAGGGCCATCATGCAATGTCACCTTGGACTGGAGAGAGGAAACTGTAGCTCACAAGAAGGGGTCTTCTTTTCACTTCCCTGTTCTTTCCCGTAAATATTATACACTTACTTGATACATACAGTCATATGTGTACACACACACACACACACATATATATATATATATAATATATGTACACACACACAAAATGTATAAAGTCAAAATGAGGGTCCCCTTCATACAACTCTCCAGAAGCAGTGTCGCTGAACAGTTTTTTGTTTTTGTTTTTTGTTTTTTGCGGTACTCGGGCCTCTCACTGTTGTGGCCTCTCCTGTTGTGGAGCACAGGCTCCGGACACGCAGGCCCAGCGGCCATGGCTCACGGGCGCAGCCACTCTGCGGCATGTGCGATCCTCCCGGACTGGGGCACAAGCCTGCGTCCCCTGCATCAGCAGGTGGACTCTCAACCACTGCGCCACCAGGGAAGCCCATGCTGAACAGTTTTGTGTATCCTTGTAGGTTTTCTTTCTGTGCATACACAGAAAGAAGGTTTTTTACAAAACTGGAGTTATACCAGACATGTTCATTCTGACACTTTTTTTTTAACCTAAAATATATATCTTCAGCATCTGTTCAAATCAGTGAGTACAGATCTACCTCTTTCTTTTTAACAGCTACATAATATTCCATGGCATGAGTGGCTGCAATAATAGAAAAGATTTCAGTACTTACTAGATGTCAGAAACTATGAATTAACTCCTTACAACAAGGCTATGAAGTACGTCTTTTCGTTATCCCCTTTTTTACAGATGCAGGGACTGAAGCATGAAGTCAGGGAGCTTGTCCAAACCTGTGCTGTTAGGTCTTGGAGCCAGGATGCAAACTCTAGTGTGCTGGCTCAGAGCCCACACTCTACACTGCTATGCGGTGCCGCCTCTCCGATACTTAACCAGTCCCTTGTTGATGGTGATTTGAGTCAATTGCAGTTTTGCTATTGCAAACAATACTGTAGCAGACACCCTCGTCCACTTCTGCAAGTACTTCTGTAGGGAAGGTTCCTAAACTTCTCCAGTTTATAGGTGGAAAGAGCTTATTCATTTGTTCAAAAAACATTTACTGAGCTCTAAGGCACTGGGAAAGGTCTGAGGTCAGACTGGGAGAGTTGACTAGCATTTTACTTCCCAGATGTCCTTGCAAGGTCATTTAAATGCTCTGTAGGATTTGCCAGCTGGCTGATACCCCAGACCCACTGCATCCTGTCCATTCTTAATTGCTTGTGTCTTTGCCTGGGTAGTGGCATGTCTGAGTCAGCCCTTGGGCTCCCACCTGGTGGCCCATAGCCAAGAATCTTCCCTACTTACTAAGTATCAGTGACCACAGTGCCTCAGAGCCTGGGTTCTAGAATTTACAGATGCAGAATAGTGTAGCAGTGAAGAACTTGTATTCTGAGACACACTAGCCTGGATGTAAATCCCAGTTCCTCACCTCACAGTAACAATATCACTTTGAACAAGTTACTTACTGCCTATGTGCCTCCGTGTTCTTACCTGCACAATGCAGACAACAGTAGTAACTACTTCATAGGATTGTCCTGAGGATTCAATGCTTGATGTATGTAGACTGATTAGTTAATATATGTAAAACATGGAATACAGTAAATTTTAACTGTTATTATTTATTTGACTGTGGAAAAGCTGCTACACCTACCTTTCCATAAAACAGTTGAAGATGTCCATGGCACTTTGGTGAGGAGTGGGGAGGGAGGGAGAGAATAGCCGTTAAATAGCTAATATACTCACACAGCTCCAAATTCAAAAGGTACAAAAAGATATTCAGTAAAAACTATATCTCCTATTGGTGACATGGGGCTTTTGTGGGTGTGAGTAATTATTCTATTTCTCAACCCAAGCCATGATTATATGGGGATTTACTTTGTAATAATTCAATATATTTTACACATATGTTTTATGCACTTTTTTGTAAGTTGTATTTCTCAGTTTTAGAAAGAGAGAAAATAAGGAAAAATCCCAAAGGAATGGAAGGAATTCTCCCACCTCTGTCTAGTGGCCACTTGATGCCATTCTCCAAAGGCAATCAATGTTAACGGGTTCTTTTCTATACTTCCAAAGATATTTTATTGCATATATAAGCACATATTTTCCTTTTTTTTTAAACTAATGTAAACTAACCACTTTATTTTTTATTCTTTCCTTTTTACTTAAAAATATATCTTAAGAGATCATTCTATATTGGCACATAAATAGTTCTTAATTCTGTTTTTAACAGCTGTATAGAATTCCATTGTATGGATACACAATTATTTATTTAACAAGTCCTTAGTAATGGACAATTAGGTTGTTTGCAGTTTTTTTGCCATTTCAAGCCTTGCTTCAAATGCTCATGTTCTGTATACATCATTTCACACAAATGTGTATATCCAGAGCCTTTCTCTTCATGCCCCTTGGAATTTGTACCTACAAAATTGAGGACCTGTACACTCACCTGTTTGGAGTTCAATTCAGTAGATCAAGTTAGTTTTTGTCTCTTAATCCCATACTCCTATCTCACCTCTTCCTGATTCCCTCTCCCCACTGGTAGCCACTAGTTTGTTCTCTATATCTGTGAGTCTGTTTTCTTTTTGTTATATACACTTGTTTGTTTTATTTTTTAGATTCCACATATAAGTGATAACATAGAGTATTTGTCTACACATAAAATAATTAAGCAACAAGGATATATATTGTACAGCACAGGGAATACAGCCATTAGTTTATAATAACTTTAAATGGAGTATAATCTATAAAAATACTAAATCACTATGTTGTACACCTGAAACTAATATAATGTTGTAAATCAACTATAATTTAATTAAGAAAATCAAGTCAGAAAACATTCACCGAATGCCTGCTCTGTGCCTGGCTCTGTGTTAAAAATATGTGAGGTAGAAATAAATATTGGGCATGAATCTTGTCTTCCACCAGCCAACAAACTTGCTTTCATGCTGAAATCCTGGTATTCCACATATGTTTAAAGCTTTTATCTCTGCCTAAGTTAAACAACGTCTCCTCCCTGAATCCTCCCAGAAGGGCCTGTATATGGCTTTGAGAACTAGGAAAAGAGTATTCCTATTGGGGAAAAGCCACAGTTTGGTATCTAGCAGGATACCTAGGGGAGAGCGCAGACGAGTTGGTTCCACTGCAAAAGCATCCTCCATACTACTTCATGCATCCAAAGCTTCTCTCTCACCTTAGCTCAAAAACATCCATAATTATATCCTATATCCCTCCAGCTTGAAGTGAACAGTTCCTGCTCTGTGACCTCTCAGAGTATGATTTCTGTGCCCCACGTAAGGTATGAATCATTCCTCCCCTGTGATACTTGTTTATATGTCTTATTTCCCACACTCGACCTTTTGGGTACCAAGTCAGATTCATCTCCAATTCCTCACAGGCTTTGCAAGTTAAAAGGAGGAATAGGAAGAGAACAATCAGTATGTACAGGTAGTAACTGGGACAGGATGGAGATAAATAAAGAGGCAGAAAGAAGAATCTTTATGTAGAACAAGGAGCACTGGCCAAGAGTCAGGAGGTCCAGGTTCACTTGTGTCTCAGCATCTTCATCTGTCAGATGGGATCATAATTCTGGCTGGGCCAACCTTACCAGGTCCATTGAGGATCAAGAAAGACAGTACAGCAGGCTACAAAAGCATGCCCTACAAATATAGCAAATGCTAGCATTTTGATGTGTGGCAACTGTTAAACATTAACATTTTAGCAAACCAAGGTCTAGAGAGGTGAAATGACTTGTCACAATCAGTGGCAAAGTCTGAACATAACAGAAGGTAGTCACGCTAGTACTAGAAAGAGTTTATCCCTTTTTGGCCTGTGTTGGGATTAGAAGATCTGAATTCCCTGATTCCTGGATTTGTTTTATTTTTATTTTGTGAAGCATCAAACTGACATCAGGTCAGTAGAGGAGAATAGGAAGGAAGGAATTTAATCTGTAGAGTGGTGAACCTCAAAAGAGAAAAAGGGATAGTTTATGAAAGAAGAACTACAACTGGCCACTAAAAATGGAAGGAAAAAGTTAAGCATTTCTAGTAGTTAAGGATGCAAAGTAATCCTCAAGATGCCATCTTCACTTACAAAATTGGCAAAGATATTTTAAAAATAAGAATACTAACTGCCGGCAAGTGTGCTGGGAAACTGGCTCTCTCATACATTGGGGGTAGTACAAAGTGATCTAACTTTATTCTAGGGCAATTTAGAAGTATGTATTACAAGTCTGGGGCTTCCCTGGTGGCGCAGTGTTTAAGAATCTGCCTGCCAACACAGGGGACACGGGTTCTATCCCCGCTCCGGGAAGATCCCACATGCCGCAGAGCAACTAAGCCCATGTGCCACAACTACAGAGCCTGCGCTCTAGAGCCCATGCGCCACACCTACTGAAGCCCGTGTGCCTCGAGCCTGTGCCCCACAACAAGAGTAGCCACCACAATGAGAAGCTGGTGCACTGTAACAAAGAGTAGCCCCCACTTGCCGCAGCTAGAGAAAGCCTGTGTGCAGCAATGATGACCCAACACAGCCAATAATAAAGTAAGTAAATTAAAAAAAAGAAGGGCTTCCCTGGTGGCGCAGTGGTTGAGAGTCCGGCTGCCGATGCCGGGGACACGGGTTCGTGCCCCGGTCCGGGAGGATCCCACATGCCGCGGAGCGGCTGGGCCCGTGAGCCATGGCCGCTGAGCCTGCGGGTCCGGAGCCTGTGCTCCACAACGGGAGAGGCCACAGCAGCGAGAGGCCCGCGTACCGCAAAAAAAAAAAAAAAAAAAAAAAAAAAAAAAAAAAAAAAAAGAAGTATGTATTACAAGTCTGAAAATGGTTCATGCCCTTTGATCCAGGAGTTTTCCCTTCTAGGAAATTATCTTGCGGAAAGAATCACAAATATGCACAAGGCTGTTCATTGCAGTGTGACGTGTTAAATTGTTAAAATAAATTATGGCATATCCATTCAGTGGGATAGTATACAACAATGATTACAGCTAACATTTATTGAACAGTGTGCCATTGCCAGACACTGTGCTAAGTTATTTAAATACATTATTAATTTTAATCGTTAGAAGTAGTCTACGAGGGCAGTCATCCCCATTTTACAGATGAGGACACTGAAGCTCAGAAAGGCTAACTTGTCCCAGGCCACACTGATATTAGGTTGAATAGTGTGGGTTTGACCCTAGGTCTGTCTGATGCAAAAACCCACGGCCTCAACCATAGCACTCTAACAGCTTCGCAGCCATTAGAAATCATCTTTTAGAGGAATAGTTAGTGAAATTCTAAACTGATCATGATATAAAAGGAAAATAAAAAAAGCATGATACAAAATTATAAATATATGATGAATATATAAATAATATGATGACAATTTTATTTCCAAAGTATAAGTATATATTTTTCACAGGAAAACTACCATAAGGATTCATACCTGTTAGTAATGGTTATCTCTGGATACTAGTATTATAGGTTATTTTTAGTTTCAGTTATGTTTTTTTATATTTTCCAGTTTTTCTCTAAACATGCATTATTTGTATAAAAATATTAATGTAAAAAGAGGGCTGAAAGCAAGACTTTTGTAGCCATCATACTTACAATATGTCCATAGCAGTACTTCATTTTTGATCTGAGTGGTTAATTCTTTTATGTTGGCATTGGATCAGAGGGGAGCCACCTTTTCAACCATTCTTTAGGGCAGTCTCTTTGGGGATGAGGAATGATGTAGTTGTGTGATCTCTAGGGACTTTGACTACAGTAAAATGTCCTTCAGACAATAAATTCTTGCACCTTCATGATCTGTAATAGCCCCAATCTTTGGACCATAGACCCATGAGGAGGAGGGAAGGGTACTTAATGTGAGGAGTCCACAGATCTTTAAATGTATAAGTGTTTTTCTCACTCCGTAAGTGCTAAAAGTACAGCTACTATGTAGGTGTGAGTGGGTGAAGTGAGATGTTTTTATTTTAAGAAGAGGCCCTTATACCTAAAATGTTGGGAACCACTGAAATAGAGACTAAAAATGGTGGCTATTTAATCATCAGGATCAGGAATCAAAGATGTTCACTTCCTGCCCATTGGATCAAAGCTGGCACATCTTTGCCCAGCCCTAAAAGATATCACTTTTATCATCTGCAAGCATTGTTTTAGCCACCCATCCTCATCACACTTGTGTACATTCACTAAACTGTCAGTTGGTCTGTACATTTAACTTTTTCATTCATGTCTTTTCTAAGCTTAGCTCTTGACATCAAAAGCTGAACATGTCTAAAGAATAGTTTATTACGGAATACTGCTCTCACCTGCCCCTGCCACACCAAATTTGCTTCTTCTCTTGTCTTTCCTTTCCTACTGTTGGCAACATTATCCACCCAGCTCCCAAATTAAAAACCTTTGACTCCTTCACCTCTCTCACCCTTCACCTCCAAGTGATCACCGAGCCCAGTGTGTTTTACCTTTTCAATGTAACTCAAAGCCATGTTCTCTGCTCCCTCCTCACTGCAACTGCCTGCCTATTTTGACAGCTCCTCAATGGGTTTTTGCCCAAGAGAATCTCTCCACAAGGTAGCCAGAGGGCTCTTTCTAAAATGCAAATCTAGTCATGTCACTTCCCTGCTTAAAGTCTTCAGTGCTTTCCTATTGTCTACAAGATGAAGCCTTAGAATCCTCTGCTTATCATTCAAGGCATGACCCAATCTGGCCACAGCCTCACCTGCTACTCCCCACAAAGCACCTACCTGGTACTCTGGTCACACCATACATTTTATTTTTGCGCTGTTTGGAATGTTCTTTTTTGTTTTATCTTCTCTGCTTAATGGCAATCTGATTTCTCTTTTATGACTCACTTCAAGTATATTTCCTCTAAGGAGACTTTTCCTGACATGACCAGGTAGAACTCACCTCATCCATCCCTTCACTACAACCCATAAATACTTCTACAATTAATGCAAGTAACACTTTATGGCTTGATTTTCCCCATGTCTGTTCTCTCCGTATGTGAACTCCTCAGGGACAGGCACCATGTCTTTTTCATCTCTGTGCCTCCCAAACTCCAGCCATACTGAACTTACTGTTCTCTGAACATGCTGTGCTTTTTTTGTGACATCCGCCTTTGCACAGGTGGGTCCCTCTGCTGGGAATGCATTTCTCCCTTTCTTCCCTTCTCTGCACAGGCAAACATCTACTGAGTCCTTCAAGACTCATCTCAAATGCAGTCTCTCTGAAATCTCAGATAGAGTTAGTTGTTCCCCACTCTGTGCTCCCCTAGCCTTCTGGTCAAACCTCGATTATAGCATTTTCCACATAAGTGTTTTATTATCATTATCAGCTTATATGACTGCCCCCCTCCATCTCCCACACCCCATCCCCAGGCAGCGAAATCTCAGCATATAATCTTTGTGTCTCTAGCACAAAGCACAATAGAGAAACAATAAATACTTCCTTGATCAATAATTAAATCAAATTTTGATGGTACATGATAGCCTGGGAAAAACTATTGGATAGGTAAGTAAGCTTTGAATACTTATTTACATAACTGGTCAAGGCACCTCTAGGGAAGTGGTGGATTTGCAGTCCTTTTCTAGATCTTGACTCTAAATTTCTCCTTGTTACTCTTCCAGGTGCTTATGCTCAGCAGTTGGTGCACTGCCTATCCTCACCACCCCCCCCATGAGCCTCAGTTCTGATGCAACCTATGGTCATGCAGGGATGCCCTTATACCCTCCCACGATGTCATGAGTGGCGGGCAGCTGACCACTTCCATCACAGCAGCAGCCTCCGAAGCACCTGCCCCCAGCCTCAGGTAAGAGGCCGAGAGCAAAAGAAAGACCTGTGGAGACAGGGTGGACACATGATCTGTGTGTGATCTTGTGGGTATCCATGCTTCCTAAGGCTCAGGGGTACTGTCCATATACATGAAACCTCTTGGACAGCACGAGGTCTCCTTTGGCCCATCCTTGTCACTCATGAGGCCTTTTATGGGGGGGGGCATGGGGCAAAGGAGGTGTGTTGAGCTGGACAAGCCAAAGGGCCCACAATGGCTGAGGGGGCTGGTTTTATGTTAACCTCCCAAGGGAGGTCCCAGAAAAGCATGATCCTTCAGGGTATAGCCAAGGACAAGACAGGACCTTCCTTTGTCTTGACTTCCTCATATTCCACACCTGCAGAATATTCCCTCTCCTTCCATTGGCTCTTCTTCTCAAGTCCCTAGTCTTACTCACAGTGGGTTAACCCCACTAAGGCTCCCCTGAGTTTCATACTGGCCTCTCCTGTCTCTCTCCTTCTGTAGAAGTGAAGTGGTGGTGCTGCGTGTGCCCACCTGCATATGTTCTAGGTGGTCAGAGTATGTATGAGAGGCAGTAATCCCAAGAGGGCAGCCCCCTTTCCTGACAATTAGGGAGGTCCAAGGGAAAGCTGACTAGACAAGAGAGAAGTATCAGCATACTTTGGCTTGCCCTACGATGCTTTGGGGTCCAGAGGCCACAGGAGTGTGTGAAAGTACTATGTTTCTTAGTATCTCACAGATGGACTGCAGCGCTGAGTCACTATTCAGCTGCAAACAGCAGCTGAATATACAGGGAGGAGGAAGAGAGCGACACGGGTGGAGAGGTGGCATGGATGGAGAATGTAGGTGCTGGGGAGCCCATCTGGGGGAGAATAATGAGGGAAAGTCAAGGTCCAGTGAGGCATAAGACCCAGGTCTTCCCAAGCTGTTTTCACATGTCTAGCCAGAGAGAATTTGCTGCTTGTAACATATTCTCAAAGTCAGTGTCAACTGAGAGTCCCCCTGTGCACCTACCCCTTCCCCAGACTGGGGCTTTCAGAAGGTTGAGAGATTGAGAAGCATGGGTCTTTCCATAAGGCTTGCCCTGCTCATTGCCCACCCCCTCCAAACTTCTCCACCTGGCAACGGGACCTGAGGGCTTCATTTTGTGACAGAGAATGGTGAGACCAAGCCCTCTCCTCGGTCACTGTCTAGTTTCTTCTCTTCCTTTTCTATGGCTCTGACTTTGTCTTAAAGTTTCAAGAGATAAGGAGAGAGCCCTATGGGGAGTGGGGAGTGAGAAGCAAACATTTTGGCCAC
>NW_020173381.1:329754-356750 GCF_003031525.2 Neophocaena asiaeorientalis asiaeorientalis | reverse complement strand
TTCATTATTTGCCTATTGTGTGCCTGGCTCTGCCCCAGGGGACTTGTGATTATTAGGGGGAACTCAGAGGAGAAAACAGGGTGATGGAGCATAGTAAAGGAGCCAAATGGGGGCATAGGAAACTGAGAAGAAGGCTGGAGGGAATGAAAGGCTAACATGGGTGGAGCCCAGCTCATCGTGGGTGCTTCCATCAGAACCAGACAACTAGGCTGTGGCTGGATCACAAGAGGCCATTTCTAACTCTGGGGCATTCCCAGTCTGGGGAACTCTGTGAGGCTGGCTTGGGACCAATTATCCCAGCATAAGCCAAGCTGCGACACAGAGCTAGAGCCACTCCCTGCTCTTGGCCTGCTGTCCCCTGCCATCCCCCATCCACCCCGCAAGGCTCTACCCCGTAGCCCCAGAAAGGGTCAGGCAGCTGCTCTAACTATTCCTGTAGGTGGGCCTCAGCATGGAAACAATGTGGAACTGTGGAAAGCCCAGAAGACTCTGTGGGAGATAAATGAGGATTGGAACAGAACTCTTTTTGGTCAAAATGAAGTGTTTTGCCTCAGTGCTGAGGGGTGGGGGCCCAGCTTGGGAATGTTAACCTTTCTCCAGCCAAGTCTGCTGGCAAAGGAGAAGAGTGGCCACCTCCAGAAGGGGCCCTGCCCCTCAGGCCAGGGACCTATGACAGCACAGGCAGGGCACAGGAGCGTCTCTGGCGCTGGATCCCTGCATGGAGTTTCTGGGTTCCCTCTTGCCCTCTCCCCACCCTGCAAAAGTCCAGGGGGGATTGCCCATTGACCATCCATCTCCCCCGGCCTTAGAGTGCAGGCGGAGGTCTGTGGGGACAAGGCTCTCCCTCTTCTCTCATTTTCACTGTGGGCTTGGGTCAGTCTTCTGCTGCCCACCTTCCCAACCACAGCTCTGTCCCCAGGTGTGCCACACACATCTCTCACTGGCTCTGAGGACGCTTACTTAGTCAAGGACAAGGCTTATCACCAAGCTCATTGTCCTTCCAGACCTTGGGGAAATTGTTTACCAGAGGTTTGTCACCAAAGCAGTCTGATCCTTTCCTTCACCTCAGGGGGTGGGGGTGGAGGCAGAGTGAGTCCTTTGTGTCTTCCAGGGAAAGGGAACACAAATCAACAGAAGCTCCCCTCTTCGTGCCCCTCCTCAGCACCATGGAATGCTCAGTCCCACTCTCACCATCCTTGCCAGTCTGGGAGGGCCCTCCTGGCCCCGGTGTGGCGGGCCCAGTTGGGAGTGAGCCGGAATTCCCCAGGGACAAAGCCCTGATTCACCGTCTGGAGTCCTGACATAGCCGCCCCCTCTGGATTCCTGGGGGGTCAGTAAACAAACAGGGTGACAGATCCCGCCTCCTGGCCTGGCTCGCTTTGCCCACCCTCCCTGAGGGAGCCTGCTCAGAGCCTGTCGGGACTCTGCCTTTAGCTCACCAGGCACTGGGTCCAGATTTGTGTGGAGGGATCATCATGGAGCTGTCCGATCCTGCAACTGGGTCCCCAGGCGGCACAGGTAGGGTCCGCTCCCAGGGACGCAAGGCAACTGAACTCAGAGCTTTGCCCCAGAGCCTGACTGCTCTCCCGCTTCTCCTTCCGTGTGTAGCTGCGAGCTGTGGGTTCTTTTTTAAATCTTGAATATTTTTTATTCTATAGATTGGGCATCATTAATTTTATCAACAGATATTTATTAAGCACCTACTATGTGTTAAGCACTTCGAGCCGTGGTTTGAATGGGATGATTGGTTTTCCAACTTCCTGAGAGTCTTGTGTGGGGAGGAGGTATGGTTTGGGGGCAAGGGAGACAAGAGGAGGTTCAGCCACCAGGACCGTGTGCTTTCCACAGGAGGTGAGGAGGTAGACAGGCAGGCAGGCAGGTGGGTTTCCCGAGGCTGAGATTTCCTCTCCACACTCCCCTGCTCTCCACCCGCTTCTGCCCCTGGCTGCGCAGGTTTGGCACTGCGTTGAAGGTAGCTAACTCCTGAAGGGCTACTTGGCACAACCCACACTCCCCCAAACCCCACAATACCCTACAGGGTGAGCAAGTGACGGGCTCTGAACTTGACGGCCCAAGGTGAGACTTTGGCAGGCTCCACGGCTGGTCCTCTTAGCTGTCGACTCTGGTCAGAGTCCTTTGGAGATCAGGACCCAAAATGCTGCTTTAGCCCTTTCTCAACCCATGGAAGACGAACAGTGCTCTTTAGGACTCTTTCCAGCCTTCCTGACTGTGGCGGAAAATGTGAGCGGGGAAGAGGAAGAGGGAGCACCAAGGCCTAGATTCGCTTGGAAGTAGGACATCATCTACTACTGATGGCTCTCTCTGGCTGCTCTCTCTCTCTCTCTTTCTCTCTCTCTGGAACTTTGTGGGACAGCCCTTCAGCTTTCTTTTCTAGAACGTTGGCTAAACTGTGGGACACTGAAGTAAGAGTTGTAGCTCACCTTGAATGCCATGGTTGCCTATGTTTGGGCAATTCTGAGCAGCTCTTATCTAACACAAATACATCTAGGGTCCCATCTGGGCAGTAATCCTGGCACAATTTGCAATAATAAGAGTGATAATGATAGGAGTCAGCAGTTAAAAGTGACCGACCTGTACCAAGAGAGGACCTTGCCATGAACAGAGCCATGGAGTCATCTTTCCTCTCAACCCCCACCCCTGAACACACCCCAGAACCAGCCCTTCTCTCCCTCTGTTCACACTTGGCCCACGCTTGGCTTGGTGCAGACCAGGGTGTGGCACACTCCAGGGCTCACAGAGGTGCCTGTGTTTCTGTCCAGGTTAGAGCTGCTGCCAGCACCCCTGCGCCTCCTCATGATGGTGCTGGGGTGCCCTACCTAAGCCCAAAGCTATTCAACGGGTCTGTTGGTGCTGCTGGACCCCTGGAACCACCAGCCATGAATCTATGTTGGAATGAAATCAAGAAGAAGTCGCACAGCCTCCGGTAAGACCTGGCCCCTCGAAACAGGGGCTTTAGGGAGTTGTCTGGGAAGGTGTTGGGCTCCTCTTGCTGCTGTAGCTCATCATCCTCTTCTTAGCCTTCTCGTCAGCCTCACCCTCTGTTTCTCCTCCTTTTCCTTCTCTGGAACTGGGGGAAGAACACTGGGTCAGAAGTCAGGAGACTTGGATTTGAACCTCAGTCTTGGATAGCTGTGTCACCTTGCATAATTGGTTTGAGTAACCTCTGAATTTTAGCTTCCACTTGTTTGTATTTTTTTAAGGAAAAAAAATGAGTAGAAGAATAATAGATGTCCTAACTATCTCCCAGTGTTGTTGTGAGGACTCAAATAAGATATGAAAATGCTTTCTGAACTTAAATGTATAAGTTCAGATGTATAAATGGAGGATATGATTACTGCCTCCCCCTCTTCCTCTCATAACTGTCCTCCATCTTGGTAGATCTCATCTACTCTCTTTCCCATCTTTTTATCCCTCTATTCCTGTCTATTGCTTATCACCCACCCATGCCTCCCCAAAGTAAGGGCGAATCAGTAAGAGCCTGCAGGCAATTTCTGTATCAGTTGTTCCTCTTTCCTCTACCCTTCTCTATAACCCCTGCCACCCCCACCCCCCACCCACACTTTTCCTTTCTACTTCCTATCATCAAAGACCAAGCTCCTGGCTTCTGGTGGGTTCTGGCGGGGATGAAGAGTGTGGAGAAGTTGAAAGAATGCAGGCTCTGGAGTCAGACAAACCTAAGTTCAAATCATCACTGTACCAATGACTTAACTGTGTGACCTTGGACAAATTACTTAACCTCTCTGGGTAATAGCAGTGCCTACCTCACGAGGTTGCTCTGAGAATTAGTGGAAGCAAAAGTGCAGGTAAAAGGCTTGGCCCACGTGGTAGGGACGCAATGACTAGTTAGCACTGTCGGCTGAGGGGAATGGGCTCGATGGATGCACACAGCCTGGGCTGGCCTCTGGCTTCCTACCACTTGGACCTCAGCTCATGGCTCATTTGTGGGGGAAGGCAAGCAGAGGTGATTATGCGGTACCCATTTTCCTCCTTCCATATGTCAAACTTCTAGCCTATGTTGTCCTCATCCTTTGGGACCCCAGGGCTGCTTGTATTTGTATGCAGCCTCACACACGTGCGTGCCCAAACTCAGCCACCTGACGCGCCCTTTCCACCTACTGCATCCGCTTCTGCTCAGAAGGCAGCCTCCAAGAAGCCTCTGAGGATGAGCAGTTTGGCATGACTTGAGGTCCCCTAGGACAAGAGGGCAACCAGACAGCTGTCACCTCTAATGGCCTTGCTCAGTTCGCTACCCTTCCCAGCGTGATGCTGGACACTCAACCGAATTAGCTGACGTCTGCCAAGTGTTTTGGTACCGTACTCCCTCTGGAGCTGCCTTGGGAGCCTTTGTGGGTGGGTCAGAGGGAGGGCTCTGGGCCTCCTCCCACTTCGACCAGAGCAGCACCTCTTTCATCTGTTTATATATTAAGGTTCCACATATGTATTTGTTGGGGAAAAATGTTTTGCAACTTAACAAGAGGATTGAAAATCACTGGTCTTACCATTGTGTGCAGCGCCCGCCTAGAGGCCTTCTCAGATCACAGTGGAAAGCTTCAGCTCCCTCTCCAAGAGATTATTGACTGGCTCAGCCAAAAGGATGAGGAATTGTCAGCTCAGCTGCCCCTACAAGGGGATGTGGCCCTGGTGCAACAGGAGAAGGAGACGCACGCGGTAGGTTAGAGTTACAGAGGCCGTGGTGTGTAGCCTCTCCATCGGGAAGAGATCTCTTCTGCAACACCCTGACTGATGGATACCCAGTCTCTGCTTAGATGCTTAAAGTCACAGGAAGCTGTGTACAGTCCTACTGGTCTGTGGCTAGTATTCCAGAGAATAAGTCAAATCTTTCCCCTCTATTCTTTCCATCAAATATTGACCTCCCTTAAAATTCTGCGCTGATTTGTAATGGGGACATGGGAAAATGAACATAATATAATATTAAGTGAAAAAAGCACAGGATACAAAACTATATACAGGTGGATCTCAACTGTATAAAAATCGATATAGATATGTATGTATGTATACACATGTATACAAACAGAAGAAGAAACTGTATCAAAATCTTCACAATGGTTAAATCCAAGTGACGAAATCAGAGTTCTTTTTAACTTTCTTCTTCATACTTTTCTGAGATTTCTAAGATTTCTGTGACATATATTACCTCTATAATCAGAAAATAACAACATGCTTCTTAAAATGAGTCCAGAATGCACCGGAAGGAATGATAATTATGTGATGTGACAGACGTGTTAGCTAATGGCAATCATATTACATAAATGTTTGAAATCAGTATATTGTGCACCTTAAACTTATGCAATGTTATATATAATTTATATCTCAATTTAAAAGATGAATGCAGAACGGAATACCATACAACAAGAAAATAAACTATAAATGTGTGCCACAGTGTGGATACATCTTAAAGACAATATGCTGAGTGAAAAAAGAGCCAAATACAAACAAGAGCACACATTATATGATTCCATTTATATAAAGTTAAAAAATGGGCAAAATTAATCGGTGGTGTTACAAGTCAGGATAGTGGTTACCTTGGGGGAGGGAGGAATGAGAGAGTGACCAGAAGGGGTCATGAGGGAGCCTTCCAGGATGCTGGTGGAGCTCTGTTTCTTTATCCCAGTACTGGTTACAGAGATTGAATCACTTTATGGGAATTCATTGAGCTGTACACTTTTGATTTGTATACTCTTATTAGTGTATATTTCAACAAAAAAACTAATTAAAATTTTAATATAAATCTTGCCCATCCTGGCTTTGATTTCTCTAAGCCCCTCACAGAGGGCTTTCTGAGTCTTCCAGAAAACCAAGATTCCCAGAACCAAATCCCCACATTTCACTCTACCTTGTGGCATAGACAGACCCATTTCAGAGTAAATAGACCTTCCAGTGTCAGAGTTATTCTTCTGCCTAAGGAGAAGTCTGCTCTTCTTTAGTCTGAGTAGCCCAAAGATACAGGATAACGCCAAAGGATCAAGCTGCACTGAGGAGAAGAAAGATTGTCAATTGCAGGATGGATTTCAAAGCAATTGAAAGACTTTCCTTCCCCATTGACCACGCTGCTAACTTCACAGGCCTTCATGGAAGATGTCAAGTCTCGGGGCCCCTATATCTACTCTGTGTTGGAGTCAGCTCAGGCCTTCCTGTCCCAGCACCCATTTGATGAATTAGAGGAGCCTCGCTCTGAGAGCAAAGGTGGGTGATCTTCCCCTCTTTCATCTTCTTCTTGAGCTGTGAATCATTAAACACCTTCCTGCCCTCCCCAAGCTCATTTTCTCAGCTGTTACCTAGGAGGATAATTTTCTCCTGGGAGTCCAAAGTTGGGAAGAAGCCAGATTCACACTATAAGATAAAGCAAAGAGAACAGAGCCCGGAGCAGGGGAGATGACCGTGTGGCCTAAAGCTGTATGTAGCTCTCTGGAGCATCATGTGTGGCCATTTAATAAGGCATGAAAAAGAAAAAAAAAGACTCAAATGCATTAAACTAACTCAGTAAGTAAAAGTAGTAGTATGTCCTTTAAAAGCATACTGCTTTATTACAACATAGAGAGGCATGTGGCACTGCTATAATCAACCAGAAAATTTAAAAAACCTTTCAAAAAATTCTAAAAGGTTTGGTGATTGCATTTGAAAAGAAAAATGATTGTGGCTCTTTAATTCTGACCCTGGTGAGTTCTGGCCCTCTTTCATCAATAGAGCCGGTCACTGTAGGTCTAGGTTTAAATAAGGCAGCAGGGTGGGATCCGTGGTGCTCAGGTCTGAGTGGTGGCCCAGCACGCCCTCTTCTCCAGAAAGAGGCTTCAACCCTCTGAGATTGGTTATGTATAGCCTGAAAGGACCCTTTGTTAATGCAGCCTTTTGTCAATGCTGTTGACCCTCTCAGTTTACCTCGAGCCCCTCCTACTGAGTACTAACTAGTACTCAATTTACTGTCCAATGGGCCTCAGATAGAACGAGCTCAAGAGAGCAGGACAATTCCAATTAGTCTGGAGTTTGGGGGCTCTGAATATACTTCTGAGGGTAGGTCTGAGGGAGGAAGAGGAAACTTACAATTTAGGAGCCTAGGTGGAAAGGCTGGGCAAATTATACTAACCTCTCCTTTGCTGGGTCTTCATAAAATACCTCCCTTTTTCGGAAGGAAGTGGGCAGCAGACACTAATGCAAAATCGCATTCCAAGGTCATGTGAATGGGACTCAATGATTTGTCTCACTACACATCTTAAATATTTTACTCACTCTTTACCTTGCCCATTTTTTAAGAATATGAGGAAATCCTCATGATATAATAAGTGGAAAACACTAGTATGGTCTCTTGACTGTGGTGGTGGGTCCATGAACCTACACATGTGATAAAATCGCATAGAGCAAAACACACACACACACACACACACACACACACACATACACACAGAGAGAGAAATGAGTACAAGTAAAAGTGGGGAACTCTGAACAAAATTGGTGGATTATGTCAATGTCAATATCCTGGTTGTGATATTATACTATAGTTTTGCAAGATGTTACTATTTGGGGAAACTTGCTAAAGGGTACATGAGATCTCTGTATTCTTTCTTTCTTTTTTAAAGAATTTAGGCAGGAGCTGGAAGTGATGTGAGACCACAGGAAAGCTTTATTTATTTATTTAAATTTATTTTTGGCTGCGTTGGGTCTTTGTTGCTGCGTGCAGGCTTTTTCTAGCTGCGGCAAGCGGGGGCTACTCTTTGTTGCAGTGCGCAGGCTCTAGGCACATGGGCTTCAGTAGTTGTGTCCCGCGGGCTCTAGAGTGCAGGCTCAGTAGTTGTGGTGCACGGGCTTAGTTGCTCCGCAGCATGTGGGATCTTCCTGCACCAGGGATCAAACCCATGTCCCCTGCACTGGCAGGCGGATTCTTAACCACTGTGCCACCAAGGAAGTCCCTCTGTATTATTTCTTATAATTGCATGTGAATCTACAATGAACTCAAAATAAAAATTTTAATTTTTTAAAAAGCTGAATCTTCAAAAGGAGCTCAAATATGAAAAAATGCATTTGTGTATGTATGAATATATATACACACGTACATGCACACACACACACACATTTTACAAAGGGCTATCTGTCTCTGTCTTTACATGGCTATCCTTGCCTGGCTGGACTGACTTGACTTCGTGCCTGCCCTTGCAGATACCTCTCCCAGACAGCGGATCCAGAATCTTAGCCGCTTTGTGTGGAAGCAGGCAACGGTGGCCAGTGAACTATGGGAGAAGTTGACAGCCCGCTGTGTGGACCAGCACCGCCACATTGAGCGCACTCTGGAGCAGCTGTTGGAGATCCAAGGGGCAATGGAGGAATTAAGCGCGACTCTGACTCAGGCCGAGGGAGTCCGAGCCACTTGGGAGCCCATTGGGGATCTCTTCATTGATTCACTTCCTGAGCACATCCAGGCTCTTAAGGTATGCAGGCCCCCTCCCGTGGCTACAGTCCACCCCAGGACCAGATGTTCCTCCCAGACCCTGACAGTGTTCCTGCTGCTGAGGCTCCATTGTTGCCCTGAACTTCAATAGAGTCTGTCCCAGTTTCTGTGCTAGATTTGGGGGCTGGTTTAGCTGAAGTCTCCTCTGTCCTTCTACTGGCTTCTCTTTCCCTGGTGTCTTCTGAGAGTAGAAAAGGAAGAGGATAAGGACAATGCCCCCCCCCCCACACCTTAGTCTAGTTGCCCTAATAGGCAAGCACTGAGGTTGTGCTATTAAAACAAAATGACTAATGGTTCCTCTTTCCTATTTTCTACCTACTGTGGCACTTGGGTTTTGGTTCTATAGCTATTCAAAGAAGAATTCTTCCCCATGAAAGATGGAGTGAAGTTGGTGAATGATCTGGCCCATCAACTTGCCATTTCTGATGTGCACTTGTCAATGGAGAACTCCCGGGCCCTGGAGCAGATCAACATCCGGTGGAAACAGCTACAGGTAAAAGAGAAGCCTGGAGTGAGGCATGAGGAAAAGGCTTGGTATAACTAGGCTTGGAGGGCAACTTACCCAGGCCCAAAGGAAGTGAAGGGGCATTGAAATGGAATCTATGTGGGAAAAGAGTTATAGAGAATTTGGGGCTAGGAAGCAGGCTTCTCAACCTCTAAACTGCAGGAAGTGATTAAAATGGTCTGAGAGGGGCCTGTCTGCCCCTCAGGGTGGACAGGGGCAGATGAAGGGTGTCTGTGGCCTGGAATTAGGGATGCTCTTCTCTGACCCCTGGGAGTGCCATGGGAAGGCTAGGATTTGGGTGAATGTTGGGAGGATCTGGAACTGAAGAGGCAGCCTCTGAGGGAATTCACAGAGATTGCCAGAGGCATGTGGAAATCCTACCCTGGATATCTGGAATGAGTCCACTGACTTCTTGCATCTTCTTTCCATAGGTGTCAGTTGGTGAGAGACTTAAGCAGCTCCAGGATGCCCACCGGGACTTTGGGCCTGGGTCACAGCACTTCCTCTCCTGTATGTGAGACAAACTGCGCTTCACTTGGTAGAAACTCAGCCACCTTCCAAGAGGGTCTACTCTTGTCCCTTGGGGGCCTAGTGGGAGCGGAGTGTACCTTGGCATCTAAGAAGCAGTAGGATAAAACAGTGTAGTGTAGCGGTTAAAAGGACAGGCTCTTGAGTCAGAGAGACCTGGATCTGAGTCACAGCTGCTCGACTTTATATCTTTGCAAGCTTGAAAAAAAATAGCTTAACCTTTTTGAACCTCAATTTTCCCATATGTAAAAAGAGGAAAAATATTACATAGCTGGTAGAGTTATGGGAATTAAATGACTTTATTGTTCCAACAATATTTCCTGATGGCCTACTGTGGGCCAGGTACTGTTCTAGGTACTGGGGCTACATCAGTGAACAAAATAGACAAAAATCCTTGGACGTGGAGAGCTTACATTCTACAGGAGGAAGCCAGACCGTAAACAAATAAGTAAAAAATATATAAAGTCAATTGGTGACAAGTGCTATGGAAAAAAAGTAAAGCAGGGAAGACGTGAATTAGGGAGTGCTGGACTTAATGAGGGAGGCAACTGAGTGGAAACCTCAAGGAGGTGAAGGAATGAGCCATGTGGATATCTTAGGGAAGAGCAGAGGGAACAACAACTTCCAGGACCTTAAGGCAGGGGCATACCTGAGGAACAGCAAGGAGGCCAGTGTAGAAGTGAGTGACGAGGGGAGAGAGCAAGGGTCAGAATGGGAGCAGGAGGCCAGAGCATGGAGGGCCTGGAGGGCTATGGTAAGAACTTAGGATTTTATTCTGAATGGAATGGAGAACGATTGCAGGGATTTGAGCAGAGGGATGACATGATCCGACTTATGTTTTAACAGAGTGTTGGGGGGCAAGAGTGGGAGGAAGGAGACCTATTAGGATGCATATTGCAACAATCTAGATGAGGGATGATGGTGACCCAGATCAGGGTGGCAGCAGTGGAGATAGTGGGAATGTACAGATATGAAAATTAGATATGCACACAGAGCATTCAGCAGAGTATCTGTCACATAGTAGGAACTTAATCAATGTTAATGGTGATTAGAACTATTGAATTATAATCACTGGCATGCAGATATACCTGCAGAGGGCTCTTGTACCCAGGGAAACTGCAATGAGGAGGTTCGCCAGGTGACTGAGCCTCTCCTGGAGCATCCGGATGTTAAAGACACAGAGCAGAGAGAGACATCCTTTTCCAGAGTTCCTCACCAGAGAGGAGTGAGCAGTCCCATTCCCCATTGTCCCACAGGACTGAGAAGCTTGACCTTCTGGGGGAAGGGCTTTGAGCCCCACGAGGAAAGTAGAGTCCACTTCATATCCACAGCAGCACACCAGCTGCCTTCGGCTGAATGGATAAAATGGCAGACAGCTCAGGGAGAAGATAGGGTGGCCAAGGCCACCTGTTCATGCCCTTGTCATGTCTCTGGCACATGAGGGTATCAGTGACAACCTCTTCTCCTTCCCTCACCCAAACGTCAGGGAGAGAAGTGTGTTCCTTAAAAGTGTTTACCTCATGCTCAGGGGCTGTTAAGAGCTGGCAATGAGAGTCAGGCATCCCCTTTTGGGCTTAATTACTTCTTTGAGAGGATAGAGCAGGGGAGTAACCAGGGGCTTGAAGAGCATTAGTGGTCAGCTTCTTTCTCTTTCTCTTCTCCCTCACCAGCCTCTGTTCAGGTTCCTTGGGAAAGAGCAATTTCACCCAATAAAGTTCCCTACTATATCAAGTGAGTGCCCATCTGAATCGGAAATGGGTCAGTCACCTGCCCACCCCCTCCTTTTCCTCTTTTTTTCTATCTATCCCTCTCACCCCTTACCTGTTGGGATTCCTCCATCCACTCCAGTTTTTCCTCCTACTCATCTCAAGGGCTCAAGATTCTACCTGGTAAAGGTGAACCCTTGTGCTTTGGGATCCTCAGGGTTCACCCTCAGATCCTGTTGCTCCTTGCATCCAACCTATTGCTGAGGGGTGTGTGCATGTGTGTTTGAGGGGTTGGGGGGTGGTATAGACCCTGGCACTATTGATGCTTTTATTTGTAGCCACCAGGCTCAGACCACATGCTGGGACCATCCCAAGATGACTGAGTTATACCAAACCCTAGGTAAGAATTCAAGTTTCCTGTATAGTGTAGAGATCTATACAGTTGCCTTTGTCCTATAAGAATATAAGTAGGTTTTTTTCATGTCTTGGCTATTGTAAATAGTGCTGTGATGAACATAGGAGTGCATATATCCTTTTGAATTAGTGTTTTTATATTCTTTATATTCTTTGAATAAATACGCAGAAGTGGGATAGCTGGATCACACACACACACACACTCAGCCATAAGAAAGATGAAATCTTGCCACATGTGACAATACGGATGGACCTTGAGGATATGCTGAATGACATGAGTAGAAAGACAAATACCATATGATTCCATTTATATGTGGAATATAAAAAGAGACAATCAAAATAAATGAACAAAACAAAAACAAACACATAAATACCGAGAACAGAGTAGTGGTTACCAGAGAGGAAAGGGTAGGGGGGGAAGTTGAAATGGGTAAAGGGGTTCAACTGTATGGTGACAGATGGAAATTAAATCTTGGTGGTGAGCACTTTGTAGGGTATACAGCAGTAGAAATAAAACTATGTTCACATGAAAGTTACAAAATGTTATAAACCAATGTTATCTCAATAAAAAATAAATTTAAAAAATAGAAGGGAATCCTATTCAACAAGCAGGTGAGGGTGGAAGTGAGTGCTTGTGCTTTTTCCAGTAGCCTTCTTTCCTTTCCCCTCTGCACCTCCCTCAACTGGAAGCTCTATACTCTCCCTGAACGATTTTATCATCACATTAGGTAATTATGCTTATAGACGTGTACTAGAGCTTCTTTGAAAGATACTATCCAGGCTACGAATATGACTCTCATGTGCCTTATCTTTGACTGCCAAGAGAGACTCACTATTATGTTGTAAATTTTACCCATGTTGATGCATGTGACTATAGTTCATTCATTTTCACTGCCATGGAGTGTTCCGTTGTATATACCACAGGTTCCTCAACCATTCTACTGTTGATGGACATTTCGGTCATTTCTAGTTTGGAGCTAACAAGAACTATGCTGCTTGGTCAAACAAACAAACAAAACATGTGAAAATCACTGCTCTAGGATATATAGCTGGCTGGGTCATAGAATATATGAATGTTCACTTTTACTAGGTAATACCAAGTTGTTTTCTAGTGTGATTGTATCAGTTTACACTTCCACCAGCAATTCTCATTCATCCATATCTTTGCTGACACTTGCTATTGTCAGACTTTTATTTTTTGCCAATCTGGTAGGTTTTTTTTTTTTTTTTTTTTTTGGTATCTTGTTGTTTTAATTTGCATTTCCCTGATCTGAGTGGGTCTCTTTCCATTCTCTGCAGCTGATCTGAACAACATTAAGTTCTCAGCTTACCGCACTGCCATGAAGCTACGCAGAGTCCAGAAGGCACTGCGTCGTAAGTCTCCTATTACACTTCCCTTATAGCCTTCATCCCACTCCTACCTTTCCTCATCTGTTGACTGTTTCCCACTTTCATCCCACCTGTCCAGTGTTGTAGGTTGGCTTTGTGGGGACTCTCCAAAGGCTGGGATATGCTGGCTGTGGACACCTGATTTTTCCAGGGCCCTTCTATTTTCCCCAACCCCCAGACTTATTTCCAAATTAACCCACAGCTATCCTCTTCCTTTTACCTTCTTCCCTGCCCAAAACGGATAATCAAGCAAGTGTTTTATGGCAAGAAGTATCCCAGCAAATGGTTTGGAGCCACTGGAGGCTTGTTCTTTCACCATCTTGGGGTTATTGGATGTAGCAGCAGAACTGTTGAAGCGAATGCCAGTGGTTAGGGGACAACATGGCTGCAGGTATAATGTGCCTTCTGTCTTTTCTCTGAGACACTGTCCATTCAGTCTTCCTGGACCAGGTTATCTGGCTAGGCTGATTTCAGCATTGGAGGTAGTTAAAAAATCCTCCTGAGTTATGTCACATTTACCCAGGCAAACCTGAACCTTCATAACCAGTGTCTAGGTTTTCAGAATGAGGTTCACAGACCAACTTATTTGCAGTTGAAATGCATGTAAAGACAAAGAAAGTTTAAAATAATGTTATTCAACCACTGGGAGTTTATCCAAATCCCACCATCTTCTTGAAACTGATGTCAAGAAACATTTGGGTATAGAAACATTTGGGGTTAATTTAGGGGGCCTTCTGCTGCCTTCTCCTTACTTGGGTTGAGGGTCTTGGTAAAGGGCAAGCTTGTTTCATACTTACAAATGGTTAGTCTGGAGATTGAGTCAGATTTGGTGATGCTGGTGGCCATATCTTCCCGTCTAGTCCCTGGGGTTCTACTTTTGGCTATACTTTCTCCTTCTCTCCTTTCCTTCTCAGTGGACCTGGTAACTTTAACCACAGCCCTGGAGATCTTCAATGAGCATGATCTGCAGGCCAGTGAGCATGTAATGGATGTGGTGGAGGTCATTCACTGCCTGACTGCCTTATATGAACGACTGGAGGAGGAAAGAGGCATCCTTGTCAACGTGCCACTCTGTGTGGACATGAGCCTCAACTGGCTCCTCAATGTTTTTGATAGGTAAGGGCTTGCAGTCCTGACAGCCTCCATGGTGAAATTCAGTGGGACATCTGGAGTGGGCATGGTGGGAAGGAATTGCTCCCCTGGTGCACTTGGACTCAGCTCAGCTTGGGGCATGGCTGGCACAGAGCCCTGCTGGGATCAACCCTGTGAGGGACATGACTGCCAAGATGTTAACCCTTTACAGATATTCATATTCTCAGTCTCTTCTTTTAAACCTAGTGGTCGCAGTGGAAAGATGCGGGCATTGTCCTTTAAGACTGGCATTGCATGCCTGTGTGGCACAGAAGTAAAGGAAAAACTGCAGTGTGAGTACAACTCCAAAGTTTGGAGTAGAGTTGTGTGGAGGGAGAGGTGTGGTGGGAGGAAGAAAAGTCTAAGATAAGCAGAAGATGAGTCTTATGACTCAGCAAAGGCTACTCAGGCTACCTTATAATGCTTCCTGGTCCAAACTATTGCAAAGCATCCACAACAGCCAAAGGCCAAGATGGGTCTAAGGCCTGTTATTATTCCCACTGTTACTCCAAGGGCATTGGTTTCTTCTGATCTGGTGTAATTACTTGATGGGGATCTGAGTTGGGATCCTGGGATACCCAGGACCTGGACTTTCTAGTTCCATTTCCCTTTGGCCTATCAGGCTTAGCCCTCTCCCAATCTGAAGCTCAAACCATATCACACAAATGTGGAAGAGGACAGTTTTATTGTTTACGAGGCAGGTGTGTGCTGGTTTTTATAAATGGAATGGTTTTTACTATATAATACATCACTGAGAATTGTTCAATTTACCCTGACTGTCAAAAGCTTTGAAAGGCGTTTATAGTTTTGGGGGTTTCCTGAGTACCTGCATCATCAACACAGGCATCTGAAATAAAATAAAAAGCTATACATTAATAAAAAAAAACTACGTCACACATTCTGTTGGAGACTTCCCATGTGATAACGTGGGTGGTGTGCAGTAATCCCCATTATCTGGGAAGTGGACAACATGTAATTCTGTAGGTTTGAACCTCTCTGGTGTACAGTACCTTTGCTTTCCCCTCCATCCTCCATCATTTGTACAGCATTTTGCATTTTTCTGCAACAGCATCATTAGTGTCAAGTGTTTAATGTGCGTTGACCACTGTGCTACATGTGGTGAGTACAAGGTCCGGTTAGACACGGTCCCTGCCTCAAGTGGTTTACAGTCCAGAAGAGGATACAGAAGTACACAGAAAGCATTTTTTAGAGTGCTAATTAGAATAATCTGAATGGCAAAGGATATGTGCTATATCAGATCACAGAAGAGTGAGGACAGCCGTCTAGGAAAGATTTACAGGGAAGAAGACTTTTCAAAGTATGTTCATATCTATGATGTAATTTATTTCTCCTAATGTTCCTTTGAGACGGGATGGACAGTGATGATTTAATCTCCATTTATAAGTAAGGAAACTGCAGCATAGAGTGGTTCATGACTTACCCAAGGTTTTACAAGCTAGTCAGTAGTGGATCCAGAAATAAACCCCAGGTCCTCTGCCTTTTGGTTTTGTTCCATTTCTGGGCCTTAGGTGAGGTATGAAATGGACAGACAAGAACCTCTGGAGGAGGTTTTCTAAAGTTGGGGTGGGACGGGGGAGTTCCCACAAGGGCAGATATAGACCATGCTCAAATATATAAGTACCATAGTCTGTTCCACAATGATTTAGAGTGACTTTTTAGATGATCAAATGTTTTGAATTATCCCCTTTTTTTGGATTATCCATGCCAGTGTTTCTTTTCATTTGTGTGGATAACTGAGAGATTACTGCAGTATCAGACTACATGGGCTACATGAACAGGAGGGGATAGGGCAGACTGACTGCAACTCATATTCAGGCACCCTTGAATCCCACACCCCTTCATCTTGCTTCTTGAGACTTTGTTTTCCCAGCAGTGTCATATCTGTGTCTGGCGCCGCTCTCACACACAGCTTGCTCTCTGTCTTCACCCCTCTCTCCCCTTCTCTTTCTGACGCTCTCTGTCTTTGTGTCTGACTCACTTTTTTCTCTCTGAACCCAGAGGAGAGCTGCTTTTAGAACACCTGGACTTCTAGAAGGTCAGGGATGGACCTTTAGGTATTCCAATTTCAAAAGTCATTAGCTAAGTCAATGTGCTCTTTCCCTGTCTTCTTTTTCTGTTCTTTCTCCTCACACCAATTCTCTGGCCATTCCTGTATCGGGCTTGGCCATGACTTACGGTGGGGCCAGCAGACCTCTTCAGCCAAGTGGCCAACTCAGGCAGCCAGTGTGACCAACGCCACCTTGGTGTCCTGCTTCATGAAGCCATTCAGGTGCCCCGTCAGCTGGGGGAAGTGGCGGCCTTTGGGGGCAGCAACGTGGAGCCCAGCGTCCGTAGTTGCTTCCGTTTTGTGAGTATGGAACTGGGGAGGGAGGAAAGGAGGAATGATGGGACAGACGGTGGGAAGAAGGGAGGGAGGACTGAGAGCTGGGCTTTTGATCTGAAGTACTCAGATGCAAGGGAGTTTGTTGGGCTGGAGCGAAAGGGCAGAGGGTTCTCTGGGCTTTTAGGGTCAGAGTCCTGAGGGGAAGGCACCAGGTCAACTAGGACAGGGTAGAAGGTGGACACCTCTGGAGAACAGTCTAACCCAGAGTCCAACCAGGTCTTGCTGTTTCTCCTCCTCCCCTGAGGGCTGCCATTCTGGGCACAAGACACTGGGCCTCAGACATCACTACTGGGCTTCTTGTTTCTCTAGAGCACTGGGAAGCCAGTCATTGAAGTTGCACAGTTCTTGGAATGGGTCAACTTGGAGCCCCAGTCCATGGTGTGGCTGGCTGTTCTGCATCGGGTCACCATTGCTGAACAAGTGAAGCATCAGACCAAGTGCTCTATCTGTAGGCAGTGCCCCATCAAAGGTTTCAGGTAGGGAAAGCAATACCTGCTGGAGTGATACTAATAATAAATAGGCCATGTTACATATAAACCATATATTGCAAAACAGGGCATTACATAATTATATAATTACAATTAATCTATTGTATGTTTTTATATACTGTTATAATCCTTTCTACTGCGGAATGTTTAACTTCTAAAAAACTCAAAAATGATGAAATTTTTTTCTGTTAGTTGTGTTATGAAGTATTCAGACCTATAAAAATGTATAGAGAAGCAAAAGGGGGTGGGGTGGGAGAACAGCACAGAAAGGGAAGTAATGTGTTCATTGTTTCCCGGGGAGCATTAAGTAGAACCCAGAAGCCCCAGCATCCTGACATATGAGAACACCTACGCACCAAAAGGTGTGCTGGCAAATGTGCTACTCTCTAGAAAGCAAAAGAGAAACGTGATATAGCATTGGCTAATTTCCATGATGTAAATACTCCCACTGTGGCCAGTGTCAGGCTACCCATAGGAGGTCGGGAAGAGACACACAGTTGCACACCATTTATAGTATTTCCACCACCGGGTATAACAGATGTAGACAACCTCGAGAGCATAGGTAATAGTGAAATAAGAAGTGATGAGTTTGAGTATTTATTACCTTTGTTTTTAATACCATTTGCTTAATTGTGATATAATACATCATCATCTGGTATTTCTAACCTTAGGTAGAATAGACTGAAACAACCTCGGTAGCATAGATATCAATAGAAAGTAGTAAGGTTATTAAAAAGTGAGAAATTTTGAGTATTCGTTACCTGTTTTTAATATAATGTATTAATTGTGAGTTTATACAATTTAATTTTTAAATAATGGCTATATTTAACAACTGGCTTGGAAATTCCTGAAATTTTAACAACCAGCTCTCGTGAGCTTGTATGAGCAGGCTCCAGTGCCCCATGGTGGGCACCCACCACAAAGCTGAAGAAACAAACAATATTTTACAATATATTTATATATATTATATAATATATTTATATATCTATGAATTTATATATTATATACATATTTTATATAATATATAAAACAATATATTTGAAGTTTCCTTGATTTTATTTCCCTCCTGTCCCCACAAAGGTAGCCGCTACCCTGAATTTGGCTTTCATCATAAAATGCTTGTTTTTACCACTTTAAAGCACTAGCACATACTCTGTTTACAACCACCCTGCTTTTTTATAAGCAAATGAGGCACAGAGGTGGAGTTCACACTTCTGGCTAGTGTAGCTCCAGGATAAGATATAAGATCCTCTGACTGTTCTAAGTCTAGACATTTCACCATGCTATGCTATTAGGTCTGCGCAGTCCAATCAGGCTTTGGAATTGGATCTTAAGGGCTAGTCTATATTCAGTCATAATAGAGTTATTATTATAAATAACTTTGGGGAATAATTTTTAGCCAACTTGTCCACGGCTGATAGAATCAGTTGTTTTCATATTGAAAGTGTGCCTCCTCCAAGGAAGGTGGTCATACCTGTGAAACTGGACCCTTTCAGGCCACCTTTGTTTAGAAGGTTATTTGATATAATGAGCTCTTTACCCCGTCCCAACCTCCCAATCAACATAGTTGATTTACAATGTTGTGTTAATTTCTACTGCACAGAAAATTGATTCAGTTATACATATATATATATATATATATTTATTTATTTATATTCTTTTCCATTATGGTTTATCATAGGATATAGAATATAGATCTCTCTGCTATACAGTAGGAGCTTGTTGTTTATCCCACCCTTCCTTTTAAAAAAGATGGTGAGACAGGGCTACTTCCCGAACTTCCTGGGATTCTGAGCATGTGATTTCATGGAGATTTGTGGTCTCTGGAGTAAGACTAGTTATCTAGTGAGAACTCTATCACTGCTATGCATAGGAGGTTAAGCGCTCCGCGTATAGGAGGTTACGGTTCCATGCCTCACCCCCTTTTAACGTATGTGTATATTTGGATGTTTGGGGGAGGGGGAGGTCATTATAGTACATTGCATCCTGTTTCCTACCACCTCTCCTTTCCCCAAGGTATCGGAGTCTGAAACAATTTAACGTGGACATCTGCCAGACCTGCTTCCTGACAGGCAGGGCCAGCAAGGGCAACAAGCTTCATTATCCTATCATGGAGTATTACACCCCGGTATGGAGCCTCTGGGCCGGGCGGGAGGGGCAGGCAACTCTCAGCTTCTGGGTGCTTGATCCATTTTGTCCAGCATTAGCTCACTGTATTCTGCTCTCCGTTGGGGAGCATCCTCCAAACAGGCCTGGTGATAGACCAATTTGGGGGATCCAGGGCTGTCCTTCTAGCAGAGCTTCTCCCTCACCCTCACCGGGGCGGTAGCTGGCTGTAGCAGCCCAGGACATTCTTGGCCATCTAAAAGGCACTCACTATACTCCTGCAGAGAGAAGTCTCAGGAAAAAATAGAGACAGCAAGGCAATTACAGGTGACTAGCCTTCGATCGCTCAATTTAGTTTTTTCCTGCTTAGCTTCCTGGATTGTTTCTGTCCCCTGGTCTTCACCTGCTACCTTGTCATTGCTTCCATCCCTTCTAATCAATACCAAAGTTTGTGCTCAACTTCATTACTCAGTCTCTTGCGTGAAAAGGGGGTATACTCTTTACCTGGATCCCCAAAATCAACTGGGCTTTCATTGGAAACTGTGCCCTTCATAGCCTCCTGAGCCCAGCATCCCTGAACTCCAGCCACAGAATTTCTCCTCTGCTATGTTCAGGACTCAGACCTCCAGGCTTAGCTTCCCGAGCTGACTCTGCTCCCTAAACTCCTTTATTCCTCTCTCCCCACACATTCTCCCAACGTCCCAAGCATATCCCCAGCTCCCCCCACTGCTCTCTCCCATCTTACCTCCCCATCTCCATAATCCATCTCCCTGAGCTGTCATCTCTTCTCCAAGTTCTGTTGACACAGAAACATGTGTGACCCAATGGAAGCAGTGACCTTGACCTTTATTTTTCTTTTATTATCATTTTAAAATAAACATTATTAACGTCATACATGGGAAACTGGCTAGAGATGGTAGACTGATAATTGTCTAGCTCCTGCTCATCTTCTACATCCCTAGAATTTATGTAAAAGATATTTAAAAGTTAACAAATATACGATCATTGTAAAAGATTTAAATTATATAGAGGTGTTTAAAGTATAAAACAAAGTCCCTTTTTCTCCTCAGTGCGTTCCCCACCCCTCAAGTCTAACTTCCCTGAGGCAAGCAGTGTTCACAGTTTGACATGTATCCTTCTAGATCTTTTTCTAGGAGCGAGGTGTGGTAAATATGAACAAGAGTGGACTACCAGTCATGGTCCGTGCTCCAGGGAGTGGCCACACCTCCCTAGAATAGCCCATTAGGGTGAGTCCCTCTATCTTGTCTCCTCCCAGACCACATCCAGTGAGAACATGAGGGACTTTGCCACTACCTTAAAGAACAAATTCCGCTCAAAGCATTATTTCAGCAAACACCCTCAGCGAGGTTATCTGCCTGTGCAATCAGTGCTGGAGGCTGACTACAGTGAGACGTGAGTACCGGTAGCTGAGCAGGGGCTGCAGGCATCCTCATTGAGCCTAGGGATGTGCTGTGAAGGGGCTGAGTCTCACATGGGCTAGGGCAGTCTTCCAGGGCAAACCCAACTAGTGACAGGGCAGTTCAGCTGGGGCCTGACCAGGAATCTGACCTGAGAAACAGACTAGAATCCAGTCTCTGTATCTTGTTCCCATCAGCTCTTGGGAGCTCCCTAATTTGGTGGTGGTGTTGCGGGGTGTGGAAGGGTGGTGGTGAGGAGACAGGCTGCCCAGCTACCCAGTCTTTGGTCTTCTGAGTCTTTGCTGCTTTCTTCTAGGCCAGCTTCTTCCCCGATGTTGCCACACGCTGACACACACTCCCGCATTGAGCATTTTGCCAGCAGGTACCACCAGGTTTTGGGGAGGGGAATTGTAAGGAGTCCAAGGGGGAAAGGAGTTTTCAGTTGGGGCAAAGACAATGAAGTCAGGGCCAGGGGAACATGCACAGTGGGCTTTGCAGCAGCCAGCGAGGCCTAACGTTTGGGGCAGGGGAGGGGGAATTGGGACAGCCCCCCAAACGTGATTATCCTGCTGTGGGATTACAGTCCTTGAGATAAAAGCAGTCTTCACATACTGTTTTCCCTTCTGTTCCTGCTCTTTCTTCCTAGGCTTGCTGAGATGGAAAGTCAAAATTGCTCCTTCTTTAATGACAGCTTGTCCCCAGACGACAGCATGTGAGTTTTCACAGATACATATTTGCCAGGACTAGCTCTCCTTTGGGATCTTTCTACCACTACTTGGGGAGGGTGTATCCTCAGTGGGAGGTGGGGTGTGTGTGGGTAGGGTCCCTGACACCCTAAGGAAGGAAGTCTGCTTTCTGGGCACAGTATTTAATGAGAGAAGCAGTCTGCCCTCTATCAACTGAGCAGGGTAATGAAGGATGAACTACCTCCCTGCCATCTGCCAAGGTCCCTTTCTGTTGCAAGATCCCATCCTTTTATTCCTAACTCTGAGGGAAGAAGAATATGCCCTCAACTAAAGTTGCAGGAATGAGCCATTATCTTATGCTCAAAATGCCAATGCCCCGTCTAGTGCCACATCAACCCTGGGGAGATACCAGGGACTTGACTGAAGTGTGGCCAGAGAGATTCCTTGGTGCTATAGCCCAGAGAAGGGGCCCTTCATCTCTAGGGAGGTCCCCGGCCTCCTCAGAGGACCTAGAAACTGTTGGCTACACGGATAAATCCAGCCCTGGGACTGGGACTCAGGCAGGCCACAATTCCCCTGGGGATGGGAAAGCGAAGGGGGGTGGGGTGGGGGAACATCACAGATGTTATAGTGACCTGCTCATTGTTTCCCAGGTCACTATAAGTAGAACCCAGGAGTCTTGGCATCCTGAAAACACTCTCTCCTACTACCCCCAACAATGACCCCTGCCACCTTTGAACACTTTTATCCCTCTTAAACCTGAATACATGGCTTTTTCCCTCTCTGTGTATCTTAGAGAGGGAATCCTCCAGCATGTGTCTCCTGGGGCTTGAGGTGGGAGCTGAGAACTCACACCCTGAGCTGTTTCTTAGTTCAATGCCTGGGCCCCTCTTTCCTCTCCCCACCCCCACACAGAGACGAGGACCAGTACTTGCTGCGGCACTCCAGCCCCATTACAGACCGGGAGCCAGCCTTTGGACAGCAGGCTCCGTGCAGCATGGCCACTGAAAGCAAAGGGGAGCTCGAAAAGATCCTGGCCCACTTAGAGGATGAGAACCGGTAGGTGTGGCAATGGCACAGATCTGCGTGGGTTCTAGAGTCAGACGGCTTAATTCAAGTCCCGAATTTCCACATCCTAGCTATGTGGCCTTGAACAAGTTACTTATATTCTGTGATCTTCCATTTCCTCATCTGTAAAATGGGGATGATGATAAGAGTACCTACCTCTTAAGGTCACTTGTGAAGATCAAATGATCAGGCATATAATGTGTTAGCCAGTGTCTGTCTTATTGGAAGTGTTCAATAAAAGCTAGCTATCCTAATAATTATTTGAATCTTTTTAAACTCAACCCAAATATCTCCAAGTACCCAACAGATACAGGCAGAGAGAATGCAAACACAAAGAATACAGAAGAGATGATGTCTCTGCTCTCAAGGAACTTTCAGTTGTTGGAAATGGAAAGAGGTCCTTATCACCTAGTGAAAGTAATAAGAGGAGGGTGATACTGCATAGAGCATTTGAGGACTGGAAGAGGGAAGGTGAAGAAGATTATGGGGATGGCATTGACCTCTGTAAAGCATGGAGGGCAGCAGGAGTCTGAGGAGCATCCAAGACACTTTGGGAGTGTGTAGTAGAATCAATAAAACAACCCCCAGAAAAGTAATTCTCAAACATTAGTGTGCATACAAGTCACTTGGGAAGCTTGGTGAAATGCAGATTCTGATTTGAAGGTCTGGGGTGGGGCCGTAGTTCCTGTACTTCTAAGCAGCTCCTAAAGGATGCCCATGCCTCAGGCCTACAGACTGTATTTGGATTAGCAAGTCCTTAGAACAGGGCCTATCTGCAAAGTATTTGTTACTGGTTCAAGAAAAGATAAATACATAAATAGAGAGTAAACTTTTAGAAATTTTCATAGCAATTTGACATGGCCACAATATCCACGCACATAATTAGTGGACTTGTCTTCATTGAATTTGGTATAGGCCAGGTTGAGAGTTGTTGAATTTGGGCAGCAAGTCATGTGTGGTGTGAGCTGTGTACTAGCTATGCACATTCAGACCATGTATTGATCCATGATGGATCGAAAAATCCCCCTGTTTTTTTGCTATGGATAGTTTGAGAAGCACTGCACTAGAGCAGTGGTGGGGAGGCCCTGGGAAACACTAGGGAGAGAGTGATTCTGTTGCAAAAAGGATAAAAACAGTAATGTCCTCCAAAGGAGACCAACTCTTTGGAATCTGTTTCCTTAATGACTCAACATGGGTGTTTAAAGTGGGTCAAAGAGGAGGGCAGTAGAGAGAAGAGGAAAGATGGGTGATCCTTTGTTTATATTATGTCTTCCCCTGGAATCTAAAAATCTAAAAATGGAGTAGGTGAGTCAGTGGCCCTAATGCCTCATTTATTTGCAGACTGTGTTTCTGCCTGATTTTAAGGTCAGAATTAATCCCCAAAGCAGTACATCAAAGCCCTGAGACATTTGTTATATGAAATGTCAGCTCTCTCTGCTCTGTGGCCTAAGGATGGCAAAGTAAATGATATATGTGTTGGAGAGGAAGTGGATATGGCCATTCAAGCAAGAGCATGGCTGGGATGGACTTCCCTGGCCGTCCAGTGGTTGGGCTGGGGAGGGGGTGGTATGAGGGGCCACTGAGCCCTGGACAGTCGATACCCTGTGAAGGTCATTGGCCTTGGCTTCTCCATCCTTGGCAGGATTCTCCAGGGGGAGCTGAGGCGCCTGAAGTGGCAGCATGAGGAGGCTGCTGAGGCACCCACCCTGGCTGAGGGCTCTGCCGAGGTGGCACAGGACCACCGCAATGAGGAGCTGCTGGCTGAGGCCCGGATCCTTCGGCAGCACAAGAGCCGCCTGGAGACACGCATGCAGATTCTTGAAGACCACAACAAGCAACTCGAGTCCCAGCTGCAGCGCTTAAGGGAGCTGCTCCTGCAAGTGAGTCTGGGGCCAGGGGAAGAATCAGAGCAGCCTCCGAGCACAGGTGGGCCGGGGAGAGATGCTCCTTGCTCCTGGGAGGTGGCTGTTAGAAGACTTTCTAAAGAGAACTGGGCTAGCAATCAGGAAATTTGCGGGGGAGGAATGGGCTGCTATATCACATCGCTTGGCCAATTCTCTCGTACCTAGCTTCCATTCCATCCTTGTGTGTTTACTCTCAAGCCACCGTGGGGCCTAGGGCACAGGGAGGGCTTTTGAGGGCTCACTTCCCCACAACTCATTTGAATCTGGTATTGAAAGAACGAAGTTCAAAGAATCATCCAAAACGTTGACTTTGCTACTTTGGTGTTTGCTGGAAAGAAGCGAGTTTGGACATGCTTGGCAAGAGGAAGATTTTTGCTGTGAAGGGATCACTTGTTAGGAAAGTTACTTAGCCTCACTAAGCCCCAGTTCCCTCATGTCTAAAACAGGGATAAAAATATACCAACTTCATGGAATTGTGGTGAACGTCAAATGAAATAACGCCTTTAAACAATTTGGAATGATGCCAGGACTATAATAAACATTTCATAAATGAATAATTTATGAATAATTATTGTCATTATCCATACCAGGTAATACCACACTGTGCCTCTTCCCCAGATCCTCCAAGGGATGGCCTCTAGATGAATTCCTGGAGGTCTTAACGTATGATATTATGTCATGAACCAAGGATCAGGTGTGCAACTCTACATTTCCAGAGGGAATTGAGTTCTAGATAGCTTAATTATAGCTGAAATGACAGCAAGAGATATTTAGGGGCAATGGTATCCTTAGAAGAACTGGGAGCCTTTGATACATGTGGTTGAAGGAAGAGAGTATTCAGTAATTAAATATTCTAAGAAGTTTCGTGAAAGGGGAAACCACAGTTTGGGGCACCACCAAAAGCTTCTTAAAGTCCCAGGGCAAAGGGATGGGCATGATGTCTCTAAGGACCTTTCTAAGCTCGGGAGTCTGTCAAAGTAAGGTCAGGAAGGCAAAGCCACTTAAGTCATGCCTTACCTCTTGCTAGCCACATACTGAATCGGATGGCAATGGCTCTGCAGGCTCGTCCCTGGCTTCCTCTCCGCAGCAGTCAGAAGGCAGTCACCCCCAGGAGAAGGGACAGACTACTCCAGACACTCAAGCTGCAGGTGAGTTCCCCGGGCCCCTCCCAACCCCTTCCTCCATGGCTTTGTCTTGCCCCAGGTCTCCTGACTAAGGTTCTGCTAGGGCTGGGACTGGTTTCTCCTCATGGCTTTGAGCTTAGGGTCAGGGATGATTGGCTTATTGACTGATTCATTCATTTTATTCCACAAATGTATGTCGAGTACCTCATATGTACCTAAGCATCGTGCCGGGAAGATACAAATGCTATAGGTTCACCTTCAGCTGGCAGCATCCTACCTCAGCCCCTTGACCTCATAAGGGAATTTCTAGTTCTCTTCCCACATCTTTCTTCTCCAACTCAGATGATGTGGGGTCAAAGAGCCAAGATGTCAGCCTGTGCTTGGAAGACATTATGGAGAAGCTCCGCCATGCCTTCCCCAGTGTGCGAAGTTCTGATGTGACTACCAACACTCTGCTGGCCTCCTGATGGAACCAGATCCCCATCCTATAGTCCACGGTCCTCTCCCAGTTCTGGTCAAAGCCTTCCCTCAGCCTTCACCTAACCTTTCCAGTCCCCACTGGCCCCACATTCCTCAGCCGGAGTTATCTGGGCTCCAGGCAGCAGCAGGGATTCGATGGTATGCGAGGTGGGTGTGTGAGGGCCGGGGGAGGGAGAGGCATGATTCCTCTGACTCTAGAAATGTGCCCTTTAATCTTCAAGTTTGAGATCAATCCCTTAAGTACAATTCTGTTGCAGCCCAGGCTAATGGCACTTGGAGGCCATTCAGATGGGGAGCAGAGAAGCTGCCTTGCAGAGTGAAGCAGTGCCCGCCCATTGGCCCCTTTCCATTCTCCATGGAATGATGGATTTGGGGGAGCCTAATGACCCGAGGGCTCCAGCACTGTGAACACACAGGACTTAGCCCTACTCTCTGGCCCAACACAGGGAGGTGACACTGAAGACACTCCCGCTCCCCCCACAAAGTGCCCCTGAAAAAGTCTGGGCAACGTGTGTCATATAACTTCAGCTCAAAGGCAAAAATCTAGTCATCCCGATGCTACCTAGATGCTGTTTCCTCCTTGAATATCTTCAGTTCCTTCTGCCTCAGTCCCTGGCAGACCTTTCTCAAGGGGGGAAACAGTTCATTCAGGTTCCTATTTTCACCTTATATTGGGAAACATTAAAGAAATACTTATGGGCTTAGATATTTTCCCCAGATCCTCCTCTTTCCTGAAAACCTCAGCATCCCAAGAGACCAGCTGAGTTGCTCTGGAAACCCAGCTGAAGCCACCCTTGGCTCTTCTGAGTTGGCCTTCACAGCCCTGGGGGAGGGCCGGCAGCTGCTCAGCAAGGGGGTCTTCCCCTTGGGTGAGGAAGGGGAAGCCACCCTCTAGACTGGAGGAGCGTGACCACCCAACACCCTTTCAGGCTGTGACCCTTCTTTCTCTTAGGCTGAATCAGATGAGGTGGCTGATATCCCCCAGCTAGTCAGAAGGCAGATGCAACAGGCCATCCTGAATAGCGGCCCTTTTCTAGTATCCACGGGCTACAGATCAGGAAGTTGGCCACTTTCCACAGAGACAACAGCAAGGCCTTCCTTTGCATAAAACTATTCTTTCTAACTCTGGAAGGTGAACCCAGTCCTCAAACTGAGCTAAGTTTTCC
>NW_020173381.1:294479-329732 GCF_003031525.2 Neophocaena asiaeorientalis asiaeorientalis | reverse complement strand
GAACCCACTTAGGCAGCTTTCTACCAAAAGGAGCTTTATAACTTAGAATCCTGCAATTGACTTAATTTGCCCAAGTTTATATACATACATACCTATCCTACATATCTACTGTACATCAGTACTCCCCTGGCCTCACTCACACATTAAATTCTAATACCTCTTGAAGTATTAATGTTCTGCCTTGCTCTTTGTTAGTCCCAGCCTCTGGTTGGACAGACAGATGCCTCCTGGCTGCTCCCCTAGGATGTCTCTCCATTCATGTTTGAGGTGAGCTGTCCTCAAGACCAAAGCAACAGAAGCCTGTGGCCACAGAGGAATCTAACAGGAAGAGTCACTCTGCTCTCTTCATTCATTCCACACCTTGTTCCCTGGAGACGTGGGCCTTGGGTGAATCTTCCTGGGCTCCTCTAAACAATGGTTCAGAGGCCAAAATAGAACAAATCCAAGCTCTACTCACCCCATGCAGAAAGGGAGGAAGAAATAGCCAGGCTAAGACACAGAGTACATCCTCTTGCCCCTTCCAGTTTCTAAGTCTGGCTCAGGGCCTTAAAGAAAGTAGCAGTTGATACCAAGGTCAGGAGGGTGTGAGACGGTTGGGATGCTGTCTTATAATCAAGCAGTAGGCCAGTGGGTAGAACTGCTGGGAAGGTAGATTTATCTACTGCTGGGCAGGGAAGGCAGTGGCTTGGGTCCAGAAGCCCAGGATTGCCTCCTTCTAGAATCACCAGGGGGCACTAAGCCACAGGTTCAGGGTGTCAGACTTCATCATGACATCTGCCTTAGAGCTCATGAGGTCTCTGGGCAGGAGCACTGGTGATGTATGGCGAGCAGGTGGCAGGTGGGCATCAAACACAGAGCCTGGACATCAGTTACTGGGGTCGGGCGTGGGGGAGCTATATTTGTAGGAGCCTAGATTGTAGGTAGGAATAGTATAGAGAAAATTTGATCTAGGACACAGAGTTCAGGGTCTTTGAGGCATACACCTGCCTAAGAGAGAGTGGGAGCCCTGTCCTAGGGCTGTGGAGACTTACCTGCTCAGCTGGTAAAGAGGGCAGAGGTTATGAAACAATCTTACCAGGAAAGTCCTGGAAAATCCTTTTCCTAACTGCTACTCCACTCGAGAGATCTTGGGCTGTTGAGGGCCTGTGGCAACTGCAGTGGGCTATGGTAGAGAAGACGTAGATCTCGTTATGTAGGATTTGTGCTATAGGTAGACTGAAGCAGCAAGTCAAGAGTTGAATTCTCAGTAACAGGGTCAATGACACTTAGTGGTCCTGGGTTTTTACCTTGATGCCCGAGGTGAGTATATCGCTTGAGAGTCCAGTGATAGTCACTGAAGCATGTGCGGAGAGTTTTCCCACAGTGAGGTAAACGGGTCTTTGGGCACTGTGAATTCAAATTAAGGTGGGATTTACGGAGATGTGTTGCATGTTGTTAAGCATCTGTCGTGTATCTTGTCTCCTAGAGGTATTGTGTGTGATGCTGCGTAGTTTTTGGCCCCATACTGGAAGGGTGGTGAAGGGAGTTGTTGGGTAGGCAACCTAATGAAAACCCCTGGCTTGTGGGATCAGCATCAGCGATAAGGAATGTGTTTGCTGGGGTTGTTGTCAAATAGTATCAGGGAACAGTTAGGATTGATAGGTAATGTATTCTCGACAGAATCTGGTAGAGGCCAAAAAACCATTATGAGGGTGCCTCTGCTTCTAGTGAGAGCAGAGTGGAGTCAGGTTGACTGGGAAATTATTAAGGAAGGCTGACTGGCTGGAGGACATCAGGCTGTTTGTTGTATGGTTCCCTAGAGAGGGTCCTACCCAGGAGGATATGCACCCTTCCCTCCAGAATGGAAAGGCCTTCAAATGTCCATTTCCTTCCAGGCCCAAAGTTTGGAGATATTTCCTTGTAGAGAAACCTGTTTGAGTTTGTTGTACTTTAGGAGCTGGGCTGGCAGGCCATGGTAATGCGAAACCCTGAGGCCAAGCAGAGGCAAATCCTGGGAGATGGTTTCCTTCCCGATGAATTTTAAGGAATACCCATGATGCTTGAGGTGTGTGTTTGGGATCTGGGCTCCATAGTCAGCTTTGGGCTAGAGCATTCCTTGAAGAGGCATTCTCAACGGCAGACTCACGGCCTCTGAGACCATTTCAGGCCAAGACTCTCATCAAAGTTCCCTTGACACAGGTGACAGATAACCAAGAAAGTAGCTACCTTAAGATGAACAGTCCTGGAGGAGAAAGTGGGGGCCCTGCCCTAGGGCTGTGGAGACTCACCTGCTCAGCTGGGCAACTCTGTCTCTGGGCCTTCCTGCCAAAATCTGGCCCTGAGAACAAAGGAATACTTCAGCTCCTTCTTGTTCTTTAAACACCAATGACTGTGGGAGAGGGAAAGGCTCAAGGCCAGGGCTCAGCTCCCAGTCTTCATCTCCTCCCACAGCTGCTGCATTTGGAGGGGCACCTGCTCAATGTCCTTGCTGTCCCCAGGGCAGTCTTGAGGCCAGACCGAAGCCTGCAATGCTGCTCGCTGGCTGCAAGGACTGGTCACAAGGATGGGATTTGGGGAAGTGGCAAGGGCCACGCACAAGTCTAGAAAAGTTTGGGATGAAGGGGCGGGGCTGGAGACAAATTAGTTAACTTTGCCACTCACTGTGGTGCTTTTCCCCTTTCCCGTAAATTCTGCTTTGAAAAGAATAAATTCGTATTTGTTTACTTTGGTTCCTCTGGTTACACTCTTTGACTCTGACACTCCACATCTTTACCTTATTTGGGTGTGGGAGAAGAGGGTGGGGCCAAGGAGCCACAGGAACATTTCAAAACATAGGCCACCAGAAGAGTCCAACACCTACAGGACAAGAAGACACCCCCACTAGCCCCATCCACCACTGTTACCTGGACTGGTCGCCTCTCAAAGCCCCACACAAATTAGCTAGTTATCAGCTCATGGGATGAGCTCTTTGTAGCAATGGTTCTTCAACACCATCCTCATCAATCTGAGGAATTTTTCACCAGCCTAAAGCATTAAGAGAAAAATCTGGACAATGCAGTGAGTTTCCATAAAGTTACATATAATCAATTTAAAAGTCTATCCTTTATTCTGAGATTATGGTTATATATTTGGGGGGGTGTGTTAAAATGTCCCTGTGAATTGGTGGCGATGGGTTTTTTTTTTTAATGCCATTTTCTGGCAAAATAAAACCCTGTCAGTCCCTCCTCCCCACCACCAATTGTTCTTTCTTCACCGATCTATAACATCACTGTCCAACAGAAATATAATGTGAATCACATATGCAATTTTAAATTTTCTAGCGGCCATATTAAAAAGGTAAAAAACAGGTGAGATTAATTTTACTAATATTTCGTTTTACCCAATATATGCAAAGTATTATCATTTCAACATGTAATCAGTATAAAACCATTATTGAGATATTTTATATTCTTTCTTTTTTTACTAAGTCTTGGAAATTGTCAAGTAAGCTGACAGATTCAACTGGTAAAAAAGAACAGGAAACCCACGTACATCCAGGCACTTTATTACTTAGAGACAGCGAAAGCAAGACCAGCAATGGGATCCGTTCCGTGTCGCTGTTGCACAGGATGACACTGAAACAAAAGGGGCCAGATGACATGCAACATGAATGGCAGGACACCATGTTGCTGAGTACCAACTCCACACCGCTGCTAAGCAGCTCTATGGCCTGCAGCTGGACCCTCTGGGGCAAGGGCAGGGGAGTGGGGAGGCAGGCAGAAAGTCTCATGCTCACCAGAATGAGGGAGGCAGATGAGAAACTGCCCCATGACAGCCTCCCTCAAAACAGGGAGGTGAGTGAGGAATGGTCTTGTCTCAAATCCTCGTGAGATTGCCCATCGTCCCACGTTCCAGGAGGATCACAGGGCATTCTGCCAAGGCCTGGGGCCACCTGCAGTTGAGCCTTGCCTATGTGGAAAGACACACCTCAATTTGGCCTAGGCTGGCCTAGCCATACGTCAAGTGCTCAAAAGCCACACACGGCTAGTGGATACCATATTGGACAGTGCAGTTCTGTAACATGCCAAAGTCACAATCACTGGGCTGTAGAAAAGGAAACCTTCATGATATATTACATGTGTGTGTGTGTTGGGGGAGGGAGGGAGTCAGGGCAGCAACAAGCCTTGGGTGACTGGAGGGCAGTGGTGAAGCAGTTACCCAGGGTTACAAGACGTGGTAGTACAGGGAACAGAAGGGCACCACAGATACACAAATTTACTCCTTCCCATTGTCTTCCCTTCCCCACTGCCTCTCAGCAGAGCTCTGGCTGCTCTTGGGCTACAGTATTGGACAGAGGCTGGACTAGGGCTCTTCTACTTCTCTCACCCCTGGATGCCACCTGTGGTCTATGTGCCACTCTCTCCAGCCTCAGTCTCTCCAGCCACGTCCCCAGGGTACTTTTTATGTTTTTGCCCCAGTCCTATGCCATCCTTCATCTGGAAAGGTCTATCTTCTTTTCAAACCCTGCCTCTTCCCCCACCTTCTGCCTCTGACAAGTCCTTTTCCCTATTCTTTCTTCTCATCTTTTAAATTCTGGGTTTCTGAAAAAAAAAACTTTAAAAAACCATCTTGGTTTTCAAGCTATCCTCTAACTTTTCTCCTAATCTTGGCTTTATTTTGTTTGTCCATGTCTCTCTCCCTTAGACCCACTTCTTCCCTGCATTTGTCCCCAGCATTCCTTCTGCCTTCATCCCTTCTCCATAGGCCCTGCCCATGCATACTGACTTCCCCTTCTCTGCCCTTGGCTTATTACCTTCAACTTGGAATGAGAGAACTAAAAGTGGCAGAGAAATCTTGGGGGTTCATTTCCTAGAGTGGTACCAACTTCATCAATTGGGACCAGACCTGGGTCTAGCTGGGCTACTTCCAGAAAACCTTCAGATGTCTCTTGGTGATAAGCATTATCACCCTTGATTTCCAGATAAGGACATAGAGGCTCTAAGAGGTGTAGGGACTTGCCCAAGGTAGGTAGCAGAGCCAGGATTCCAACCTTGTGTTCCTTCCACTACAACATAATTCAGTGCAAATATTGGAGCTGCCATTTTTGTTACTTCTCTGTACCTTCTCTCAAAATCCCAATGATTTATGGTGAATATGAGATGATCTGCTTAGTTCATTAGGAGTTATCCTAAGAGCTCTTTAGAAGGATGTCCCAGTGCTGACAGCATCTTCTTTAATTTCCTAACTGCAGAATTTATTGCTTGTCTCACCAGTTTCCTTTTGGATATGAATGTACTTATCATGGGAGCTGTTTAATAAAGTGACAGTAATCCACTTAAGGAATTTATTTATTGCTTAAGGAATACAGACTATAAAATCTTAACATAGCTGAAAATCACCAAACTGGCCCAGGGTTTTTAAGGAAGTTTTCACAGGCAATACAAGTATCTGTTTTTTGTTCGGTTTTTTTTTTTTTTTTTTCAAAGAGGCTTATGGGAGTTCCCAGACAAGGGGTTGAACCCAGGCCATGGCAGTGAAAGCCTGGAATCCTAACCACTAGGCAACCAGGGAGCTCCCACAGGTATCTGGTTTTTTTCCTAACCTTTTCTGATGGGGGTTAGGAAGAAGACGCTCAGAATAAGGATAACAGCTCAGAATATCATCTCTGTTCTAACTAGTGCCATAGCTGCCAAATAACAACCAGACACAATCCTAAAACCATTAACAGAACAAAGATAGCAGCAGCAAGAAATCGTCCCTGAGCCGGAAAGCAGCCTTTAATGCCTGAACAGAGACAGGATACAACCTAGTATCAACTGCTGCCAGATAGGCACTTATTCACTGTGGCAGGTCCTAGCCCTTGGTAGAAATGGTTTGACTCTATGTTTTAGGAAATATTTGAAACAAACAGAAGAAGAAAAAGCTAAAAATCTATGCAAACCAGCTGTATAGCCTTCCGGTTAGACTGTCTGCCTTTGGCAAGCATGGCTGAATCATCTGGGACACCATAAAAGAGAAACAATTTAAGTTAATTCTCAAACTGATAAAGAGAAGCAAAGTCCCATAGTTAAGTTGGGTCTTCAGGTCTACTACTTTTTAATACTTTGTCCCTTCCTACATGGCTACAAACTTTGAATATAACTAGCAAAAAAAAAAAAAAAACGTTCAGAGAAACAAATACAAATGATGCAACATAAGGCAATGAAAGGGGAAGAAACAGGTACAATTTCATCTAGGTCTTCAGTCTGGATGGTGAAGCCAAGGTTTGTGTGCCAGGCTGAAGGCTCTTCTCACTTCTTCAGAAAATAGTTCAGTCTTTTCCGTAGATAAATGAGCTGTAGGGAGAGGCAGAAAAACATGAAAAATTCATCTGAAATCTTAAGTTCCATTACTTGATCTAGAATTTACTTATGTAAACCAAAAAGAAAGACTGTAATTTGGCATTTATAAGGTTATCTTAGTCTTACAATGTTCCAAAGAACAGTGCCACAGTCAAGAACACAAACAATGATGCTGTCCTTTATCATGCCAATCTTATAAAAGGAAGCTTCAAAATTGAATATACTAAAGAAATTAAATATGCTTGCTGTTAAGAATTTGTACTTCTGGGAAGAGTGTACAGAGGTCACAGCTCACTGTAGGGGCAAAGGAGATGGGATCACTGTAGCCATAGTCTAAGACTCAAAAGATAAGGCAGTTGTGATAGCCTCTTGCCCCACTGAACGCACCGTGTCTTAAACAGAGTCGTGGCTGCTGCTTCCTGCCATGTTATGAGACCCTTGAAAACTGGCTCAGAGTCCTAACCAATAACAAGTCTGATGACGTTCTACTTACCCTGATGCTTTTAAAGTCAGAAGCCCTGAACATTTTGTGATGTAAGATTTATTTTTTTTTATTTACTTGAAATGGCAAAGTGACCAATAACACTCAGGTATACTGTCTTTGATACAAAGATTGTTTTTGAGTATTATTCAATTTAGCTCGCCCCATACCAGTGTGGATTTTCATTTTGTGGAATGACAGGAATGGAGCATTACAAAATGATCCTGTGCTGGACATGAGCTACCAAACTGCTATAATTGCTAGCTGTAGTAATTGAGAGCATCTTTTCACTCAGATGCTGACCATGATTACCACCACTGACTTCTCCAGTTCTTTCTCCTTTACGGGCACTTTCTCCTCCCACCACCTCCTAAAGGGAGGTTTTTCCTTAGGTTCAGACTTCTTGCTGAACAGTCAACCTGGCTAACTCATCTATCCCCACAGCCTCAATGATCATTTCTATGCATGAGGCAACTCTCCAATCTCCCATTTTAAAAAGTGCTTCCAACTCAACTCATCATCTTCTCCATCCTCCACCCCCCAAGAATCCTCTTCAAGTTGCCTTCAATCCTGTTAGTGGCTCATCATTTTCCAGTCACCCAGGCTCCTTGTTCCCTTTTTGTCCTGGAAATCCAATCAATTTTTAAGTTCTGATTCCTTCTATCACTTGCATCTTCCTCTAGTCTTTCCCCCCTCCAATTTCTCCTATATACTGCTGGCAGAGAAAATTTCCTGAGTTACTCCCCAGGTGAAAAAGCTTTTAGGGCTTATAATGACCTACACCAAAAATCTAAACTCTTAAGCCTGGCATCACCACCTCTGAGCCATTGTGAATGCTACTTTCTATACAGAATGCCTTCATTTCTCTATCTCTTTATTAGAACCTTACCCACCTCTTAAGGCCCCAAACACCATCTCTCCATGAAGCTTCCCCTAATCTCCATGGACAAAAATGAGCTCTCATTCCTTTAAATTCCTATCCCTCTCATGTATTTCTCCCCAACTGGAGGCAGAGACTGTGTCATAAGCATTTTGTAGTTCCCTGTGGAACCCAGCTTTAAGTAGGTGCCCAATAAATCTATGTTGAATAAATGAGCTAACATAAAGGGTTCTGAGTGAATAAAGTTTACAACTGTAGTTCTGTGTTGAAAATAGCACTCCCCAGTACTAACTACTTACATGTAGGAAAACAAAGATGTTTAGTGGGTGCTAAAGCAATCCTGGCATTAACTGTTCACATGGCTGTTTATAAGCAGTACTTGGATGAGTGATGTGCTGAGGGGAAGGGAATATACAGAACATAAGAATTCTCCTGGCCTTGTTTGTATGGGGATGAGCATGGGGGATGGCATCACTACCTTAAGAGCTCTATGCTCGGGAATTCCCTGGCGGTCCAGTGGTTAGGACTCCGCACTTTCACTGCTGAAGGTGCGGGTTCCTGCAAGATGCGTGGCGTGGGCCCCCCCACCACCACCAAAAAAGCTCCATGCTAAGTCCATCCTCAAAATACGACCTCCAGTCTCTTTAAAACTGTTACTCTACCCTCAACATTATAGGGCTGGAACCGGCATACATTTCTATACAGCTACTTGACCCTCACTTATCCCACACTGCCCTCTTTTCTTTTCATTCTGCTCACTCTCTTGTGGCTTTAAATGATAGTCTTTCAAGTTAGAAATCTGGCATACATCCTTAATGCTCTTTTCCCCTTCAACACTCAGTAATTGGCCCAATTCCCATCAATTCTACCTTTAAAATACATTCTCTCATATATAAATGTTCACAACAGCATTATTCATGGTAACCAAAAAGTGGAAACAACCCAAATGTCAACTGATGGATGAATGGATAAACAAAATGTTGTATATCTGTACAATGGAATATTATTCAGCCACGAAGTGGAATAAAGTACTGATACATTCCACAACATGGGTTAACCTTGAAAACATTATGCCAAGTGAAAGAAGCCAGACACAACAGACCTTGTAGTATATGTTTCCTTTTTTTTTTTTTCTTCAGCATCACTGTATTTCTTTTCTTTTCTAACGGACTTGAGGATATGGGGAGGGGGAAGGGTGAGCTGTGACACGGCGAGAGAGAGGCCTGGACATATATACATTAACAAACATAAGGCTACAAATACCGTATGCTAACACATATATATGGAATTTAAGAAAAAAAATGTCATGAAGAACCTAGGGGTAAGACAGGAATAAAGCCACAGACCTACTAGAGAACGGACTTGAGGATATGGGGAGGGGGAAGGGTGAGCTGTGACAAAGCGAGAGAGAGGCATGGACATATGTTTCCTTTTTATATGAAATAACCAGAATAGGCAAAGTAGGCTAGTAGAAAGTAGATTAGTGGTTGCCTAGAACTGGGTGTGGGGGGGTGGTGAGTGGGAGGGTCAGAAGAAACGGGAAATGACTGCTAATGGGTACAGGTTTCTTTTTTGGGTGATAAAAATGTAAAATTGATTGTGGTGATGGTTGCACAATTCTGTGAATACACTAAAAGCCATTGAATTGTACAATTTAAATGGGTGAATTGTATGGTATATGAATTATATCCCAATAAAGCTGTTATAACACATTTTTATTGCAGTTAAATATATATATATATATTCTTGCCAAATGAAATAATGCCATTTGCAGCAACATGGATGGACCTAGAGATTATCATATTAAGTGCAGTAAGTCAGAGAAAAACAAATATCATGACATCACTTACATATGGAATCTAAAAATATGACACAAATGAACTTATTTACAAAACAGAAATAGACTCACAGACGTAGAAAACAAACTTATGGTTACCAAAGGGGACAGCAGGAGGGGGGAGGGGAGATAAATTAGGAGTTTGGGATTAACATATACACACTACTATATATAAAATAGATAAAAAAATAAACAACATGGACCAACTGTATAGCACAGGGAAGTATACTCAATATCTTGTAGTAACCTATAATGGAAAAGAATTTGAAAAAGAACACACACACACACACACACACACACACACATACATATATGTATAACTGAACCACTTTGCTGTACACCTGAAACTAACACAACACTGTAAATTAACATTTCAATAAAAAAGAAAAAATATTTATTCTTTCCATCTCCATTGCCACCTCCTTATTTCAAGTTACCATCACCTTTTATTAGACGACCCCACAGCCTCCTAACTGGCCTCCTTGCTTCTAGTCCTGCCCTCCCACAATCCATTCTCCAGATAATAAAGTGATCTTTAAAACTTCTAAATTAAATGTGACTCTCCTGCTTAAAACTCTCCAAGGGCTCCCCATTGCACTTAAGACTAAAACCCATCCTCCTTATCATGGACTGCAAGGGAACCATACAATATGGCCTCTGCCTACTTCTCCAACCTTACGTTAAGTCACTCTCTTCCTCGCTTTAAATACTGCAGAGGTCCTCAAAGAGGCCAAGCTCTTTTCCAATGTGGGACCTGGCATACACTCCACCCAAGAAGCTCTTCATACACTTTTTGCCTGGACTTTTCCTTCAGGTCTCTTAAGTATCACTTCCTCAGAAAGGCTGATTATGATCTCCCCAATTTAATTCAAGACTCTATTCAGATAGCACTACTGACTCTTTCTCCTTCACAGCCCTTCTTTATGATTTGCACCTTTATATTTGTATGATAATTTATTTGCTGTTGATCTTCCCTGCTAGACTGTTAGCTCCATGAGGAAAAGTATTGTATGTGTCTTATTCAACACTGTGTGTACATCCAGTGCTTTCCACTTAATAGACATTCAATATCTGCTGAATGAACAAATTTTCACAAAGACTTTGTTCCAACATGCTACCCTCATTTAGAAGATTTGGCCACTACTATTCCTGTGAAAAGAACAGCCAAAAATGAGATTGGGGGGGTGGGGTTCTTTGCATCAAATGTTTTCTGGTTGATGTGAAAACACACTTCTCACCTGCTCATTTTTTTGTTTTTCCTGTAGCTTAAGCTGCTCCAGCACAGACTGTAAATGACTCTGGAAAACGAATTATATAAAAGATGAATGCCGAGTCTCAAAGGAAAAGAGAACCAAGAGAGACAAAGAGTTTGGCAAATAATTTGATAAGTAAGAAAACTGTCAGTCGTAACAAAAGAGTACTTTTAAAAAAGGAATTAGGAAAAGAATGTCTCTATGTGTATAACTGAGTCACTTTGTACAGCAGAGATTGGCACAACATTGTATATCAACTCTACTTCAATAAAAACACATTTTAAAAAGGATTTAGAGTATAAAAACTACACTCTCCAACTGCAGGGCCATTCGATTTGATTTTATACACCCTACATGGCACTTTTGTTTCTTGCCCTAAAACAAAGAGTTAGAATGCCTTCATGTTACCTTTCTCTAGTTTAGCACAAATCCTTTGACTGTGGTGACCTACTTAAAGAGCTGGCCTGGAATCTGGTGCTGACTCCTTCATTCCCCTGCACTAGGGCAGAATATTACCATTCTTAACTACTACTGCACACAACAATCATAATACCATATATCTGTATCTTTCAAAGTATGTCCACATCTATTATCTAACTTGGTTATTCTGAAGGACAACTCTCTAAATAAGTATAGTTCTGTGTCAAGTTGCGCCCCTTTGATGACAACAGCTCTATAGAGAAAGAAATCTGGCAAGGAATTCTCCAGATGCTTCAGAATTTCCCTCACTATAAAAAAAAACATGGCCTAACATACATTTTCCTTTTGCTGATATGTGTATTAATAAAATATGTATTAATGCATATTAATAAAAATAAAGCATATTAATTTTTGTTCAAGCAGGCATCATAAAAATTTTTAATTAATTTAGTTTCTCTTTCATTGTAATGAATACGTTTTGGTACAGAGCAACAGGGTTCAATCTATGCCCTACCACTTACTGTGGTCCTTGGCAAGTTACTTAATCTCTTTGAATTTCAATTTCTTATCTATAAAATGGGAATAGTGACAGCACCTATATTTCAGGGATGTCAGGATGAAATGAGATAATACACGTAAAATGCTTAGCTCTGTACATGCCTTTCACATAGTTAAATGTTCAATATTGGCAATTATTAACTCAAGTCTCCTGGTCCCCTCCCAAAAATGCTTATGTAAGATGATCAAAATTACTCAGGTAAAAGGAAATAGGGCTATCTTTTATTAGGGGTATCTAAGAGGTTGTTCAGGTTCATGAATGAGCCAGAATGCTGCACAGAGATGACATGAGTGGAAAGATGGGATTTTGAAAGTAAGATATCAGGATATATTTATACCAGCCAACAAGAATTTACCTTGAGCTTTAGGTTTTCCACTTTCATAATGAGCTTCTCCTGTCTTTGTGCTTTGCACTGAATCTCTTGGAGCTTTTTCTCCACGTAATGAGTCTGCTTCTGAATTTTCATGACTAACAGAGATAGACAAAAACTTCATGTATCTAAACATGGCCTAAACTAGTGGACCAAGATCCAAATCAACTAAAACTCCACTACACATCTGAGCAATAATTTCTCAAACTTAACTTTGCAACTAACACGTGTTTAGAGTCAGTCTTTAGTACTGCCACCCACTCTGTCCCACCCCTTTGTTTTTCCCTAACTTACCCATTGAGCTGGTTCCCTCCTTTGCCTCATACTGGCCAGATTCAGTGAACTTGTCCTGTAGCTCCCTTTCCATATACATTTCATAATAATCTTCTTCCTCTTCCTTGTCTTTATCCGCATCATCATAGTCATCCTCTCCCTCTTCATCTTCCTCCTTATCACCCTCAACTTCACTGTTACTGCTAGAGTCATTGACCATCTCCCGAAACACACCATATTCTATGGGTTTTAAGCAAAAGAAAGGTGAAACCATCTGAAGCTTTTCAAATAATTCCCACTCCAGCTGCAATTATACTCCTCCTCAAGTTTACTGGGCAACCAATGAATTTTAAAAATAATTTTTCTCACAGGAAGATTATTCCCTTTATAAAACAAGGACAGGAAAGGCAAAACACTGTAACATTCATTCATGTATTCAATGATCAAAATATTCAGAGAATCCAAGGGCCCACAGGAATTTAGAATAGCAGAGATGGATGCGATATTAGAACCCCAATCTAAAACCCCTAAACTTGTGGGACCAATACGAGGAGAGAAGGGCAAAGGCACCCTTTTTCTGTGATTGGCCTGAGTTTACGGAGAATGGTCCTACAGTCAACACCTGCCCTCTCTGAAGCTCCTACTTTGCCTTTATTAATGCACCTGGTGAGGTATGACGCTGCTTACAGCCACTCATTTCTGAGGCTATCTCAAAGCCTGGAATGAAGCCTTGACTTTCTATTTCCTTGGTTTCACCTTCGGCAATGACCTCCCATCCTGAAAGGAGAGGCAGTCAAGGAAAAAGCAGAAAGCAGAAGGCAAACTTGAAAGGGAAGAGGCTCTCTGGCTGAAAGTGCTATTTAATTTAGTCCAACTTCAGGCCATTGGTATCTGGATTCCTAGTATAGAAAAGTGCCTTATACTGAATTACGCAAGTAAATAATTTCTATTACATGAATGTACTGTTCCTAGCTAGAAAGTAACATTTCCAAAAATCATAAGTTCTGTACATTAACATCAGCACACAATATCAGAAATGAGAGCTTGTCACCAAGTGCATTCTGGGTGGAACAGACTACACAGAAAATATTTAGTATAAAAGGATACGGACACTGATAGCTTCAGCATCTGATTGCAGCAGTCTTTTCACTTCCTTTTCCACATCAGGAGGTTCAACGTGCTGAACCAAAGTTGGAGAAGAAGGAATACCAGTAACATCACTTAACACCCTGTGTTCTGCAGAAATGTCCTCTTCCTACATACAAATGAATTCAAATAATTAGGCCTCTTTAAGATACATCCAATCAAATTTCTACTTTAAACAGTGCTATTTATGAAGGAAACTTTGATCAGGGTCTATATTTTTGTACAGTAAGCTTATTTTTTCCCAATCGAATTACTTGAGACATTTAATCTTTTCAATCTGCAACTCTATATTAAAGACCTCCTCAGAGGCATGACCCTTAAGCCTCAGTTGTTAAGTATTTGCGCTGACCCACACTGGCAAAGAACTATAATTTTTTTGTTACTTGGAAGTAATTTGGTTTAAAGATCCAAAATCCCAGATTCCACTTCTCCACATCTTTATTATTAGACAGTTTCCTATAAAAACTGGGTCTTAGCCACATATTCTCCCTTAAATCCAGTTTTAGACAATTATCTCCACAGCAACCAATTCATCATGCCACAAATAGAGATTCGAACTTTGAGGGGGAATAACTAATTACAAACAACTGCTGGTAAGAGTGAACCCTGGCTTCCAAGAAATGGTTTTTAAAAATAAATATCACAGAAAAGAAGCAGATTAAAATACACAGGGTCACTGATCAAATTGTATCTTTTGCTTTTAGAGTTGTCAGACATTGAACAATGAATTCATTTTTCAGTGAATCAAATTCAGTGTATGTGAATGGGAGTGGGGGTTACAGGTGAGAAGGAAGGCTTGAAAGCAATCTTTATGATTTTTTTGATTTGTTTGAAATAAAAGAGCTGTGAAATAAAACACAGCATAGGTTAACAATAGTTATATTACGATTTGTCTACCTCAGGAAAGCTGACTTCTTCAGTTTGTTTGATATCAGTGACCTATGAAATAAAACACAATGAACAATGAAGTTATATTATAATTGTTGTACTTTACTAAAGCTTAAAGAGTTCTAGAACCATTCTTAATGTAGTTTTTTTTTTTTTCTTTGCGGTACGCGGGCCTCTCACTGTTGTGGCCTCTCCCGTTGTGGAGCACAGGTTCCGGACGCACAGGCTCAGTGGCCATGGCTCACGGGCCCAGCTGCTCCGCGGCATGTGGGATCTTCCCGGACCGGGGCACGAACCCATGTCCCCTGCATCGGCAGGCGGACTCTCAACCACTGCGCCACCAGGGAAGCCCTTAATGTAGTTTTATATTTAGTAGGCACTCAATGAATGCTGTTGACTGACAGTATAAAACCAAAGCAACCATGCTCATAGATTAAACATAGTAAAGCTATTGATCTATAGGTTCAATGCAATTCCTATCAAAATTCCAACAAGGTTTTCTATAGACATAGACAAACTTACTCTAAAATGTATATGGAAAGTTACAGACTCTAGAATGGCTACAACAATCTTGAATAAAGAAAAGTGAGATCAGTCTTCCTGATTTCAAGGCTTATTACAAAGCTACACTGTGGAATTGGTGATCAACACAGATTAATGGAACCCAGAAAAAAATCTCACACAAATATGCCCAACTTAGTTTTTACAAAGGTGCAGAAGCAATACAACGGACAAAGGGTAGCCTTTTTAACAAATGGTGCTGGAACAATTGGACATGCAAAGGGGAAAAAAAAAGAACAACCTTGAACTAACCCTCAAACCTTTTACAAAAATTAACTCAAAAATGGATTGTAGACTTAAATTAAACATAAAACTTAAAAAAGATAGGAGAAATCTTCAGAATCTGGGCTAGGCAAACAGTTCTTATACTTGACATGAAAAACATGATCCTTAAAAGGAGAAATCAATAAATTGGACTTCATCAAACAAAAAAACTTTTGCTCTTTGAAAGACCCAGTGAAGAACATAAAAAGACAAGTTACAGACTGGGAGAAAATGTTTGCAAACCACGTATCTGAAAACTAGTATTTGGAATATAAAAAAGAACTCTCAAAACTCAACAATAAAAGCAATCCATTTAGAAAATGGGCAAAAGGCATGAACAGACACTTCACTGAACTGGACATATAGATAGCAAACAAGCACATGAGAAGATGCTCAACATCTTTAGCCATCAGGGAAATGCAAATTAATACCACAATGAGATCACTACACATCTATCAGAATGGCTAAAATAAAAAATACTGACAACACCTAATGCTGGTGAAAATGTAAAGAAATTGGATCACACATACATTTCTGGGGCAAATGTAAAATGGTGCAGCCACTTGGAAAACACTATGGGTAGTTTCTTATAAAACTAAACATGCCACATACCCAGTAATTGCACTCCTGGGCATTTATGCCAAAGAAATGAATACTTATGTTCACACAAAAACCTGCTGGCAGCTTTATTTATAATAGTCAAAAAATGGAAACAGCCAAGATGTACTTCTATGAGTGAACAATTAAGCAAACTGTGGTACATTCATAACACGGCATACCACTCAGCAATAAAAAGGAAGGAACTATTGATACATGCAACAATCCACATGGACCTTAAGGGAAGTAATCTGAGTGAAAAAAAAAAAAGCCAGTCTCAACTGTTATACTTTGTATGATTCCATTTATACGACATTCTCGAAATGACAAAATTATAGAGATGGAGAACATATTAGTGATTAGCAGAGGTTAGAGCCTGGTGGTTTGGGGTGAGGAGGAGATGGGTGTGGCTTTAAAAGGGCAAGATGAGGGATCCTGGTGGTGACAATACTGTTCAGTATCTTGACTGCGTGGGTGGATACACCAACATACACATGGGATAAAATTGCATAGAACTAAACACATGCACACACATACACAGGAGAAAGTAAAACTGGAGCAATGTGAATAAGATTAGTGAATAGTAATAATGTCAGTTTCCTATTTGTGATACTGTACTATAGTTTTGCAAATGTTACAATGGGAAGAACTGGGTAAAGGGTACACAGTATCTCTTTTCTATTGCTTACAACTGCATGTAAATCTACAATTATTTCAAAATAAAAAATTTAATTAAAAAAGAAGCCAAGGTATAGTACTCCTATAGTTTGCCCAGGGTTCTACAAGTCTGAGTTAAGGTTAGAAATACAACCACAATTCCCAATTCTCAGGTTCTGGATGTGTTCACTTTAAAACAAGATTTTGCAGTTGGAAACTTTTAAAAGCGTTAGCAGAAGTTTCAAGCTCATGACACATCTAGATCCCTAAGTGACTACCCTATAACTTCAAGGGTCAAGTCTGTTTTTGTTCTTTACCTGTTTCCAATTGTTAGCACACAGTGCCTGGCATGTTGCTCATACTCAGCAAATGTTTATTGGACATATAAATGACTGAACAAATGAATACCCAACTGACTGTCTCCCTTCCCCCCCATTCATAATCCTCTTCCAATCCAACCAGTAGACACAGAAATAGCATGCCACTAACCTCTTTTGTTGTTTTGCAGAAGCTTCTCTTTTTGACATTCCTAAGTGGTGGAGTAACTAAAATAAATTCAACATGGTGAAATGTATATATGACTGATGGTAGTCACATATCTGTCTGAATTTGATAAGGTTATGCTCTAAGCCACTGGCTCATGACACGACTCGTTCCTTTAAGAGTGTCTGGATGCCTACTGAACCAAATACCTAAGTGTGGTAACAGATCCCTGGCTCACAAGTAATTAGGATCCAGCAGATAAATGTAGTTAGCCAGAATGAGCAAGGGACTGATGACTTACTGCCATGCTTCCAGATATGTTTTTTCTGTCTCTCCTTTTTACTTTTCCTGATTGCTTTAAGATCAGTAGAGGTAACCAGTCCTTCAGGATGAGAGTGGACACCACCATCAGCAGTGCACACAAGCATCTGCATTTAACAAAGACAAAGAAGTTGACTGTGGCCACAAATCTTGGGTTAGTAATGGATAATGATCATTCTTACCACCAGAAATCCTGGAGCACAAAAGTAAGGAGAATGCTACTTGGCATTTCCAGAAAACCAAGTATTACATACACTCATATGCATTCTCTCTCTATCTCGGCAGCACAGCATATGGACTCTGAGTTTGTTGTTGTCTTTTTTAGCTCCAGTGCTTACCACTGTGGAAGGAATGTGTTGAAAACAAGATATATCTTAGCATTTTGATTTAGAAAGGAAACAAAAAATCAACAGTAGAGATGATGAATAAGAACCAATGTAAACCTCCAGAGTTAACAGCACACTGCTTTAACAGGAATTTCAGACGAAGATCCCAGATGCTCATATTTTTCAAATAATGAAAGGCACTATAAATGGCAAACAGGAGGCTCTAAAAGCTATTTGGATAAAATAATGTAGTGAAAAGTGATGGATCAAACACCAAACCAGAACATGACATTGTATTCCCTGTGCAATTGAGCTGGAAATTAGAAATGACAAGCAGGTGAAAAGAGAATTGAAAGAAAGAAAAGGAGGGAGAAAGTAAATCCTTGAAGGATGTGTCGGCGAGTAGATTAAGAAAACTTGTCCATACCTGGGAAATATCTGCCGTTTTATAAAAAGTTGCTTTATCCAGAGTTTTCAGGCTTTCAACAACACGAGGCAAATCAACCAGCTTAGCAGATAGTGAGACATCTTCAACCCCAACAACTGCATGACGTCCATCAGCTGAACAGAAGTAGAAAAGATTAAAGCTGACATCTTCCCAATGTACTCTCAAGACTCCTGGGGTTTGAATAATGAAGACTTATGGGGGACAGAGGAGTCTTTCATTGAAACTTACTATTTCTCACAATGCCAGAATTGTGTACACAATTAGTAACTTCCCACAGCAAAGAAGGCAGAGTATATGGAGCTCTTTTTTTCTAGTTTATGTCATTCCATCAAAAGTAGCTGAGTTTCTTGGTCATGGTTGTGAACTAAAGTGAATGAAGTGGTAACTGTTTCATTCTCATCTTGAAAGGCCAACTCCATTCATTTAAACCCATTCGTTTGGACACCATTAGGAGCATTCGATCATGTCATTGTACATGGGTGTTTTCAAAGGGTTGGGTAAGGGGAGGGTTGATTCTAGAATAGTACTAATAAGTCTTAAGTTATAATCTCTAGTTAGTTTCACAAAGATAAAATTCTACACAATAGGCAGAGAGAGAGAGAGAGAGAGAGAGAGAAAGAGTCAGCTATATACTGACAACTCTGAATCCTGCCCAGATGTCTCAAACATGAACGTCTCTTGATACAAAAGGATTCAAGTGTAATCTTCTAATATTAAGTGAAAAAAGAAAGATGCAGAACTATGTTTGACATGATCCTTTTTGTGTAAATTATCTTTAAAAATATATAGAGATTATTTATACGTTGGTATTATGCATAAAAGTTTTGTCTATAAGGAAACACAAGGAGAAAAGGCCAATATTAGTTATCCTTGGCATTGAGGTTGAGGCACTGTGAAGGATAGTTTCACTTCTCCTTTTGAACCTTTCTGTTTTATTTGAATTTTCTAGCCATGCATTTGTATTCATTTTTTTAAAAGTGTCAGTAAGGGCTACCAGAGTGGTGGGATTATGGGCCATTTAAAATTTTATTCTTCATATACTTCTCTGTATTTAAAACTTTAATAAATATTATTTAAAAGAGATAAAGATATGTCACTTTTGTAAACAAAGAATAGTACATCCACCTGTCATTCCCCTGGACAGTCAGAAATCACAAGTTTCATATAGGAGACAATCAGCAGTATGCAAATCCCACAGTTGACCTCCAAGTTCTTCCTTATACACACCATGATAATTACCTCAAGTTGTTTAAGTTCTACTTCCTTTCCTCTTAAAAGGAAGAGATGGAAGTGACTGAAGCTTCTCTTTGAGTCCATCAAGACAGAGACCACATTCTATTCTTTGCCACAGCCTTGGTATCTAGTATTGTGCCTGACACATAGCAATCACTTAATAAATTACTGTTCAATGTATGGTGAATGGATATTAACTACTTACACAATAAGTCAATTTTCAGTTTATCCTTCATGGCAGCACTTCCAGACCGTATTATCTTCCTGGCAGTAGAAGCATGTTCCTAAAAAGGAGGTAGATTGAAAAATCAGAAGGATGAATTGTCTACTTAGCAGGTAATAGAACAGATATGTCAGAGACAGTCCTCCCTTAAATAGAACCTTAAACTTCCCAAACGTTAGGAACAATGCCATGTACCATGAGATACTGTGCACTGGGTAAGTCAAGTCAGGATGAGGTTGACTCTAATCTCATTGTTGTCTTTTAGTAGCTACAGATAATGCCTTCTCCTAGCTGTACCTTCCTGTTTCTCACTGTTACCCTTCAAGTTGTAGTTGCTAAGGGAAGGCTTAGCTGCAGTTTACTGGCTATATTAATTAACCCTAATTAGGGAAATACCTTTCTGAAGCCCATCCTTAATGTACCTTTCTTAGACTAAATAATACTTAAATACAGGTATCAATAGGGGAAGAGTCCCTAACACAATGCTGAAATGAGCTTCAATAGCCTTGCATGATGATGAATTTGAGGAGACAGTGCTAACCCCTCCATTGCCCCTTTTTGAGGTGACAGAAAGGAACTCTCTTTTAGAAGAGTCTTATCTTGGCTGTCCAGTGAGCAAGGCTGTTGGCATCTGTGATAAGTGACTGAATCCATCATTGTCCCACCTGTTTGCCAGGAAATCAACCCACACAGTAGGTGGCATGTGCAGGACAAAAGAAATGCTGCTTAAAAGAGTACACGCTAGAATAGGACTGCTAAATAGAACACAACTCCTGGGAAACAAATGTTCTTGGTTTTTATAGCCTACCTTAAATAATCAGAAATGCTACAGAATCCAAGCAGGGCTGATACTTATGCACTGAAGATATTTGGCCTGAGATACAAGGGTTTCTTACCAGAGGCAGACGCAATATAAACTGCTTCTCAAATTCGTAAGGAGGTTCATCCTGGCTTCTACTCATCTCTTGTTTTTGAGTTCATGAAAACAAAAACAAAACCAACAGAAAGTTACCAAAAACTCCTCTTGCCCCCTCTACTGACCACTTCTGGTAAAATTATACAATATCTTGCTGATAACCCTCACTGGAATGACGTGTGTACAGCTTCAAAACACTTTATTTGACATAACTTGATTATCTATAAAGTCACCTTATCTCCCCTCCCATATGTGCAGATTTTCCAACGTTAATACTAATTACATGATAACAAATGAAGTAAGAGCTGCTACACATGATTTAGTCTTAATATTCTTAGACTCTCCGGTAAAGGATTAACTCATCAATACAGTGGTGACTACCAAAGCAAGTAAGCTACATACCTCTGCAGAGAAGACTGCCAACCAAAGGCCAAAATCAACCCAAAAAACCACTGGCAGAAATGCTCTATGATGATTTGAAGGAAACAGTGCTTAATTTTCAGTATTTCACCTTAATGATCAATAAAATGGTAGGAATTAAACAGTCCGTGTGAGAGCAGGCAGCTTTTTATGACTCTAAAGCCAACATCAACAGCTCCGAGTTATCTCGGGGAAAAGTTAGGAGTCCCAGTCTTATGGCTGGGCTATCTATATAAGTACATCTAACTTCATGGAATAGACTCATTTCTGAAGGGGTGATAATGAAAAAACATAAAATCTAATTTGATTTATTCACCACTAACATTTACTGCATGCACTCCATGTGCCAGGCTCTACATTGAGTGCATAAGGTCTATTATTTCATTTAATCCTCACAACCACCACTTATTTGAAATACCCCTAAGAGCCATTTGAAGGAATCCTAAGATGAATCCATATATATACATACACACACACACACACACATATATAATGCACATTCTGTAAAGTGAATAATCTCCAAGTTGATCTTCATTTTTTCATCTTATTTTCCATCTATTAGGGATGTATCTGTAGTGGCTTGCATTTTGAGTTTTAGGGCCCACACTACTTCTGAGGAAATTTTTTCTCAAAAATGGAAAAAAGTGGGCTTCCCTGGTGGTGCAGTGGTTAAGAATCCGCCTGCCAATGCAGAGGATGTGGGTTCGAGCCCTGGTCCAGGAAGATCCCACATGCCATGGAGCAACTAAGCCCATGTGCCACAACAAGTGAGCCTGCGCTCTAGAGCCCGCGGGCCACAACTACTGAAGCCCGCGCACCTGGAGCCTGTGCTCCACAACAGGAGAGGCCACCATAATGAGAGGACTTCGCGCTGCAGCAAGGAGTGGTCCCTGCTCGCCGTAACTAAAAAGAAGGTCCGCACGCAGCAGCAAAGACCCAGCGCAGCCATAAATAAATAAATGGAAAAAGGCAGTGTACATATATGAAAACTGAAAAAGTTTTCTTATGTTCTAAGGACACTATGCTATACACCAAGTTATAAAATCTTATAATTTAAGTTAGATCAAAAGCTCCAGATAATGTATAGCCCCTAATACTCTGTAAACCATTAATTGAGTTCTGAGTTTTGAATTTGAATCTCACTTAAAAGCACTGGAACCTTTTTTAAAAGCACAAGTGAATATAACAAAAAAGAAGCAGACTCAGAGATATACAGAACAAACTAGTGGTTACCAGTGGAGAGAGGGAAGGGGAGGGGAAATGTAGGGGTAGAGGATTAAGAGGTACAAACTATTAGGTATAAAATAAGCTACAAGAAAAAAAATAATAAAATAAGCTACAAGGATATATTGTGCAACACGAGGAATATAGCCAATATTTTATAATAACAATAAACAGAGCATAACCTTTAAAATTGTGAATCACTATATTGTACATCTGTAACTTATATAATATTGTACAGCAACTATACTTCAATTTAAAAAAATTGTAAAAAGTGGGGGGAGGACAAAGAATATTTAGCACTACCAGTTAAAATAGAGAAAAGGAAAAACAAACAAACAAAACCTCATACAAGTGAGTCTGAGACCCTATTACAGGTAAATCATTCACCAGTTATGATTTCAGTCCTTTAGGCTGACTTCAGAAACTACCAGAAAGGCATAGAAAGCACAAGAGAAATCAGGAGTGAAAAATCAGACACCCAGGATGGGAGGGTGGGGTGGGGGGGAGGAGAGAGAGAGAGAAAAAGAGAAAGGGAGAAAAAGAGATTGATTATTTGTGATAGCCATTTCTCTCCTTTTCCTGCCTCATACAGTTATACACACACACACACACACACACACACATATACAAAAACTAAATGTAAAGGTAAGGGGGAAAGTTAATTAAAATAAAATAAATTGAATAAAAAACCTTGGGACTGGGTACATCGCCTAACATAAGAGTAACAAACATTTAAGGTTGGAAGCAGAAATACAGATTTGAAGAACTAGCTGCTAAGCAAGATTTTATCAGATCAGTAGTAACTTTTAGATTTATCAGCAGAATTAAGACTAAGGCATTTTGTTCATTTCAATGCCTTTCTGGCAACTCCTCTCTTATGAAAGAAAGAATGTAAGAACTGGAACCATTTCAGAGAAGGTAGACACCCTTGGTAGAAATGAGTTTTAATGATTTTTTAGATTTGCTATCTGCATTTATACAATGAACTGGTTACATCATATTTCTTTTAAGAAAAGCCATCCACATTTTTCCAGCAAGCACTCTTCGATACCTAATTAAATTAACAGGACCTCTCTCCACCATTCACCGCCCCCACCCAGCCAGCTCCATCTCACTTCAACAGAATTAGAATTGGAATCAGAATTATGATTAAATGGAGGGCGCCTGACCGCAAGCTCCCATTAGCAGAAGTCAGCACAAAACTAAATTGGTAGTTTCTCAAGTTCATAGCTGCTAGCTGCGGTTTGGAGGCAATGACCACTCCATCCTTATCCCAGGGGCACTAAGCTCCCAAGGGAAGACCGCAGCCCTAGGCTTTGATCGCATTTCCCTAGAAAACCTCCCACCAGGCCAAAGGGCCCTAAGCCTTCGCGCCACCCCAGGTGCGCTGGCAAGGGAAGAGCAGCGAGCAGCCCTTGGCGCCTCGTTGAGCCCTCCGACCGCCGGACTCACATGCCCCTAAGCCGACTCGCGCCGGGACGGCCTCTCTGCACAGGGTGGTTCCAGAAGGAGCGAGTGGGCTCCCGGCGGCGGGCGGACTGTGTGGCGCCAGGTAGGAGCCTCGCGCGCCACCCCTCCCCACACTTCCGCCACCGCGGATAGGCGGATGGCCTCGAGGCGGCGGCCAGCTCGCCGCGTGCCTGGGCAGTAGACTCGAAGGGTGCTGATTGCGGCCGCTCAAGTACCTCGCGGAGCAAGGCTTCAGAACAAATACCCTTTACACACGGACGACCCTTGGGTCGGCCACGGGGGTTTTACCAGCACACAGTGATAACTGTAAAAGGGGTGGCAGAATCGGTTGCTCCGCAAATCCGTTAGGTTGGACCGATTTGTTCCTTGGTGACGCGACCTCGCCTGGTGAAAACTACACCGCCAAGCAAACCCATTAAATAACTAGAATCCGCACCCAAACTACTCTAACTAGCTGATCCCTTCGAAACAAAGTCACTATTTTACATCTTTTGGACAGAGATACAGCGTACTCCTTTTATTTCTCTTAAATGGGCACCGCGGTTCAAATAAATTTCTAGCAGTTCGTTTCTCCCATAGATCCTTAATGTACGGAAAAAATCTTAAAACCACTTACCTGTCCCTTCTCGTAAGATTTCCAGAGGGGTTCTGGCAGCAGCCTGGTTGCCGATGGCGGCATCAGCTTGGGCGCCATAGTCGGCAGGAGTTTGGGTGCCAAGACCGCCGGCAGTTTCAGCTCCATGGTCAACGGCAGTTTGGGAATATCGGAGGCTCATTACTTCTGATGTTGAAGTCGGTGTTAAATCATTTTCTGAGGAACTGCGGCGCCATCCCTCAGGGCACTCCATGGTCTCTCGCTGAGGTCATAAAATGGCTTCCTATTGAGTCATGTGACCTAAAAGTTTCCAGAACTTTCCTAAAAATGAAACCGTTCCTAAAATGGTGTCCTTAAAGACACAGGGGTAATATTAGAGACATTAAGTGGTGCCTCTTAGAGATTATAGACGTGAAGTCTCTGTTGCCTTCACTTATCTAAACCTCATGGTAAGGAATAAATATTTTTAGAAGACTAATTGTGGTACAGTCTTTTCTTCTGGATACATGATATTTTTTTCCCTTCAGTGAAGCTAAATTGCCAGAGCTTCAGACCGAGACAAAACCGTTTTTTGTCCCTTTGAGAATTCATCCACTGATCTTTACTTTAGCATAATGTGGTGAGGTACATTGAAGATTATAATACAAAATGGACCAATGAAACTCGTTTTTCATGTACTGTGGAAAATTATTGATGGCATTTATATCAAAAATTATTCTTTAATAATAATTCAAAGGAAAATTTCTATTCTCAGTGACTGAAATACCCCCATTAATAGTGTGTTTTGAATCATTGGACAATGTGAATTATGTAATTAACTTTCCTTTTGATAGCTGCTAGGAAGCTCAGAATCAATTTTGCAACCCACCTCTAACAACTGTGAACCTCACTGGCATATGTTGATCTCTTGTTTTGAATCATCACATTGTCTCCCAATCCCTAATTATTTTTATCTGGTGTGGTACATAACACTGAGAACTGCTTCAAAACTTTTTGTGAAGAGAATCAGATATAAATATTAGATAACTAAAAACAGTGCTCTGACAGAAGTGTCACAGGGAGTATACCTATGGGTGAAGGAGGGGAGCATAGTAAGCAACTGCTCACTTATAAATTCAATCATCCAACAAATATTAATTGATAATCTAATATGCCAGACTTGATTTGAAATATTTATTAAATGCTTAAAATATGGTAAGACTTTCATGAAAGGAGGCAAAAATTAAGGCACAAACATACACATATGTAATTTTTTCCTTTACTGCCAGATTTCCAGCCCCTTTTTGAGGAAGAATGGAATGAAAAGTGAAAAAAAGGAAAAGGCACGAATTATGGTTTCTCTTGATAGGGGAGAGCAGATCCAAGAAGTAGCTCTGATGTACAGGTAAAAACCTGTCATATACATACTGTCATATTGTCAGAATATTTTTCTGGGTTTTGTCCTGTCATGTTGCTGTCTCTCTGATATCTTCTTCTGAACCCCCATCCCCTCCAAAGCCTTCCTCCCTCTCCCTTAACTATGGCTTCAGTCAATTTCATCATTATAGCAAATATGCAGTTGCATGTATTCCTTCAACAGAAGTTTGAGTTATGTGCCAGGAACTGTTCTAAGGTTAATAATCATTAAGCACTTATTAGGTGCTAAGCACTTTTTTTAAACATCTTTCTGGCCTTACATTTAGGTCTTTAATCCATTTTGAGCTTATTTTTGTGTATGGTGTTAGGGAGTGATCTGATCTCCTACTTTTACATGTACTTGATTAACTATTTCCTTTCCCATATTAGGGAAGTTTTCAACTATAATCTCTTCAAATGTTTTCTCAGTCCCTTTGTTTTTCTCTTCGTCTTTTGGGACCCGTATAATTTGAATGTTGCTTCTTTTAAATTTGTCCCAGAGGTCTCGGAGACTGTCCTCAGTTCTTTTCATTCTTTTTTTGTTTATTCTGCTGTGCAGTAGTTATTTCCACTATTTTATCTTCCAGGTCACTTAGCCGTTTTTCTGCCTCAGTTATTCTGCTATTGATCCCTTCTAGAGTATTTTTAATTTCAGTTATTGTGTTGTTAATCGTTGTTTGTTTCCTCTTTAGTTCTTCTAGGTCCTTGTTAAATGTATTTTGCATTTTCTCTATTCTATTTCCAAGATTTTGTATCATCTTTACTATCATTATTCTGAATTCTTTTTCAGGTAGACTGCATATTTCCTCTTCATTTGTTAGATCTGGTGGGTTTTTATCTTGCTTCTTCATCTGCTGTGTGTTTTTCTGTCTTCTCATTTTGCTTTTCTTACTGTGTTTGGGGTTTCCTTTTTGCAGGCTGCAGGTTCGTAGTTCCCGTTGTTTTTGGTGTCTGTCCCCAGTGGCTAAAGTTGGTTCAGTGTGTTGTGTAGGCTTCCTTGTGGAGGGGACTAGTGCCTGTGTCTGGTGGATAAGGCTGGATCTTGTCTTTCTGGTGGGCAGGTCCACGTCTGTTGGTGTGTTTTGGGATCTCTGTGGACTTACTATGATTTTAGGCAGCCTTTCTGCTAATGGGTGGGGTTGTGTTCCTGTCTTGCTAGTTGTTTGGCATAGGGTGTACAGCACTGTAGCCTGCTGGTCGTTGAGTGAAGCTGGGTGTTGGTGTTGAGATGGAGATCTCTGGGAGACTTTTGCCGTTTGATATTACGTGGAGCTGGAAGGTCTCTTGTGGACCAGTGTCCTGAAGTTGGCTCTCCCACCTCAGAGGGACAGCAGTGACTTCTGGCTGCAGCACCAAGAGCCTTTCATCCACACGGCTCAGAATAAAAGGGATTTAATCCGCTGCTCATGAGGCTGCTGGGAAAAATTTCCCTCTCTCTTCTTTGTTCGCACAGCTCCTGGGGTTTAGCTTTGGATTTGGCCCCGTCTCTGTGTGTACATCACCGGAGGGCGTCTGTTCTTCGCTCAGACAGGACGGGGTTAAAGGAGCCGCTGATTCAGGGGCTCTGGCTCACTCAGGCCGGGGGGAGGGAGGGGTACGGAGTGCAGGGCGAGACTGCGGCGGCAGCGGCCAGCGTGACGTTGCACCAGCCTGAGGCGCGCCGTGCGTTTTCCCAGGGAAGTTGTCCCTGGATCCCCGGACCCTGGCAGTGGCGGGCTGCACAGGCTTCCCGGAAGGGAGGTGTGGATAATGACCTGTGCTCGCACACAGGCTTCTTGGTGGTGGCAGCAGTGGCCTTAGCATCTCATGCCCGTCTCTGGGGTCCGCTCTGATAGCCGCGGCTCGCACCCGTCTCTGGAGCTCCTTTAAGCAGCGCTCTTAATTCCCTCCCCTCGTGCACCAGGAAACAAAGAGGGAAGAAAAAGTTTCTTGCCTCTTCAGCAGGTCCAGACATTTTCCCAGACTCCCTCCCGGCTAGCCGTGGTGCACTAACCCCTTCAGGCTGTGTTCACACCGCCAGTCCTCTCCCTGCGATCCGACCGAAGCCCGAGCCCCCACCCGCCCTGGCAGGGGAGCAGACAAGCTTCTCGGGCTGCTGAATGCCGGTCGGCAACGATCCTCTGTGCGGGAATCTGTCCGCTTTGCCCTCCGCACCCCTGTTGCTGCGCTCTCCTCCGTGGCTCTGAAGCTTTCCCCCTCCACCACCCGCAGTCTCCGCCCGCGAAGGGGCTTCCTAGTGTGTGGAAACCTTTCCTCCTTCACAGCTCCCTCCCACTGGTGCAGGTCCCATCCGTATTCTTTGGTCTCTGTTTTTCCTTTCTTCTTCCCACCCAGGTACGTGGGGAGCTTCTTGCCTTTTGGGAGGTCTGAGGTCTTCTGCCAGCGTTCAGTGGGTGTTCTGTAGGAGTTGTTCCACGTGTAGATGTATTTCTGATGTATGTGTGGGGAGGAAGGTGGTCTCCGCGTCGTACTCTTCCGCCATCTTCCCCTTCTCCCCTAAGCTCTTCACTAAGTGTTTTTCATGCATTATCTCATTTAATGCTCACAACTGCTTTGTGAGTTTGATGTGACTATGATCCTGTTCTTGTTTTTGTTTTTTTCAGATGAGTAAACTGAGATTTTAAAAAGTTATCTTGACTCATGTCACACATCTAGTAAATGGCAGAGCCAATATTGAATTTAAGTTCAGTTCCATTTGACTCTGTGTCTATGTCTACATATTCGGACTTCCCCTAAACAATTAGTTGTACAGTTATTCACCATTCCCCCTCTCCCCCCAGCTCCTGGTAACTTCTACATTCTGTCTCTATGAATTTGCCTATTCCAGGTACCTCATATAAGTGAAATTGTGCAACATTTGTCTTTCTGTATCGGGCTTCTTTCACTTAGCATAATATTCTCAAGGTACATCCCTGTTGTAGCATGTATCAGAGTTCATTCCTTTTAAAGGTTGAATAATATTTCATTGTACGGATATACCACATTTTCTTTATCCATTTATCTGCCCATGGACATTTGGGATGTTACTACCTTTGGCTACTGTGAATAATCCTGCTATGAACAGTGGTGTACAAGTATCTGAGCCCCTGCTTGCAATTGTTCAGGTTATATACCTAGAAGTTGAATTGCTGGATCATATGGTAAATCTATGTTTTAAATTTTGAGGAACCACCAAGCTGTTTTCCATAGTGACTGCACCATTTCACAACCCACTAACAATGCACAGGGTTCCAATTTCTCCACATCCTCACCTACTCACCAACACTTATTATTTGCCATTTTTAAAGAACAACAGCTATCTTAATGGGTAGGTAATGGTATCTCACTGTGGGCTTTTTTTTTTAGCACTCATATTCATCTTTGTTAGATGTATTGTTGAACAAATCCCTAGAACATTAAAAAAGAGCAATCACATCTATTCCCGGAAGTAACACTCTTGTCAAACTAGCTTGCACAGAACATATATAGCCATCATTTTCATTGTGGTTTTTTTTTTAATTTTTGAATTTTATTTTATTTATTTTTTTATACAGCAGTTTCTTATTAGTTGTCAATTTTATACACATCAGTGTATACATGTCAATCCCAATCGCCCAATTCATCATTAAACAGTGCTGCAATGAACATTGGTGTGCATGTATCTTTTTGAATTATGGCTTTCTCTGAGTATATGCCCAGTAGCGAGATGGCTGGATATTGAAGGGACTGCCTTTTCTCCATTGTATACCCTTGCCTCCTTTGTCATATATTGGTTGACCATAAGTGCATGGGTTTAACTCTGGGATTTCTATCTTGTTCCATTGATCTATGTTTCTGTTTCTGTGCCAGTACCATATTGTCTTGATTACTGGAAGTTTGTAGTATAGTCTGAAGTCAGGGAGTCTGATTCCTCCAGCTCCGTTTTTTTCACTAAAGACTGCTTTAGCTATTCGGGTCTTTTTTGTCTCCATACAAATTTTAAGATTTTTTGTTCTAGTTCCATAAAAAGTGCCGTTGGTAATTTGATAGGGATTGCATTGAATCTGTAGATTGCTTTGGGTAGTATAGTCATTTTCACAATATTGATTCTTCCAATCCAAGAACATGGTATATCTCTCCATCTGTTGGTATCATCTTTAATTTCTTTCATCAGTGTCTTATAGTATTCTGCATACAGGTCTTTTGTTTCCCTAGGTAGGTTTATTCTTAGGTATTTTATTCTTTTTGTTGCAGTGGTAAATGGGAGTGTTTCCTTAATTTCTCTTTCAGATTTTTCATCATTAGTGTATAGGAATGCAACAGATTTATGTGCATTAATTTTGTATCTTGCAATTTTACCAATTCATTGATTAGCTCTAATAGTTTTCTGGTGGCATCTTTAGGATTCTCTATGTATAGTACCATGTCATCTGCAAACTGTGACAGCTTTACTTCTTCTTTTCCAATTTGGATTCCTTTTATTTCTTTCTCTTCTCTGATTGCTGTGGCTAAAACTTCCAAAACTATGTTGAATAATAGTCGTGAGAGTGGGCAACCTTGTCTTTTTCCTGATCTTAGAGGAAATGCTTTCAGTGTTTCACCATTGAGAATGATGTTTGCTTTGGGTTCTTTCAGCACTTTGACTATGTGACCCCATTGTCTTCTGGCCTCCATGGCTTCTGAAGAGAAATAGACTGTTAATCTTATTGAGGCTCTCGTGTACATGATGAGTCACTTCTTCATTATTTCAAAATTCTCTCTTTGGCTTTGTATTTTGACCATTTGACTATAATGTGTCTCAGTGTGGATCTCTTGAATTTACACTGCTTGGAGGTTGTTAGCTTCTTCGTGTATTCATAGGTTCATGTCTTTCATCAAATTTGGGAAGTTATCAGTTATTATTTCTTTAAGTATTTTTTATTCCCTTTTCTCTCTCTTCCATCCCTCCAGGAATCCCATTTGCATATGTTAATATGATTGATAATGTCTTATCAGTCTCTTAGGCTCTATTACTTTTTCTTTATTCCTTTTTCTTCCTGCTCCTCAGACCAGATAATATGGATTAATCTATCTTCAAGTTCATTGATTCTTTCTTCTCCTTGCTCAAATCTTGCTCAAAACTCTCTCCTCTAGTGAATTTTTTATTTCAGTTATTATACTTTTCAACCCCAGAATTTCTTTTTCATTCCTTTTTATAATTTATATCTCTTTATTGATATTCTCTGCTTGGTATGATATTGTTCTACTCTCCTTTAGTTCTTTGTTCTTGGTTTCCTTTAGCTCTTTGGGCATATTTAAGACAGTTGATTTAAACTCTTTGTCTAGTAAATCCAATGTCTCAGCTTCTTTAGGGACAGTTTCTATTAATTTCTTTTTTTCCTGTGAATGTGCCATTCTTTCTCCTTTCTTTGGCTTCCTTTAATTTTTGTTGAAAACTGTATATTTTGAATGTTATAATATGGCAACTTTTGAAATATGATTGTTCCTCTTCCTCAGGGTGTGTTCTGCTTCCTATTGTGGACTGTGTTTGTTTAATAACTTTTCTAAACTATTTTTACAAAATCTCTACAGTAGTTCCCCCTTATTCTCAGTTTCACTTTCCATGGTTTCAGTTACCCACAGTCAACCATGGTCTGAAAATATTAAATGGAAAATTCCAGAAATAAATAATTCATAGGTTTTAAATTGTGTACTGTTCTGAGTAGCATGATGAAATCTCATTGTTCCACTCTGTCCCACTTGAGACATGAATCATCCCTTTGTCCAGCATATCCTGCCTATTAGTCACTTAGTAGCCATCTTGGTTATTAGATCAACTGTCACAGTATTGCAGTGCTTGTGTTCAAATAACCCTTATTTTACTTAGTAATGGCCCCAAAGCATAAGAGTAGTGATGTTAGCAATTCACATATGCCAAAGAGAAGCTTTAAAGTGCTTCCTTTAAATGAAAAGGTGAAAGTTCTTGACTTAATAAGGGAAGAAAAAAATTGTTTGCTGAGGTTGCTAAGATCTACAGTAAGAAAGAATCTTCTATCTGTGAAATCAGGAAGAAGGAAAAAGAAATTCATGATAGTTTTCCTGTTGCACCTCAAACTACAAGAGTTATGGCCACAGTGCATGGTAAGTGTTTGATTAGGATGGAAAAGGCATTATGTTTGTACAATATGATATTTTGAGAGGGAGAGTGAAAGAGAGAGACCACATTCACATTACTTTTATTACAGTATACTGTTATAATTGTTCAGTGTTATTGTTATTACTATTGTTAGTCTCTCACTGTGCCTAATTTATAAATTAAACTTTATCATAAGTATGTATGTATAGGAAAAAACACAGTATTCATATATATAGAATTTGGTACTATCTTCAGTTTCAGGTATCTACTGGAGGTCTTGGAACGTATCCCTCATAGATAAGGGGAGACTACTGTATTGTGTAATGTGGCCAGTTAGGTTTGTATTCCATTAGATTAGTGGTCAACTAGTATTTTGATGGAATTTTCTTAAATGCTTAGAGCCAAGAAAAGAAATACAGAAAGGAAAAAAGAGAAAGAGAAAAGTACTCTCCCAATGTTTGTAGATTGCCTCTGCGTTGGGGGATTCTGTAAATGCTTAGCCAGTTCCTTTACAACTCTGCCTTAACCTTCAGTTCCTGCTTGGACAAATCCTGAAGATCAGGCAGAGGTGAAAGCTTAAATCTTCTCAGGCCTTTTCTGAACATGTGTGTAGCTCTTGGCATGCATGTAGCTTTCTCAATTCCCTGGTATACATGAGAGCTGTTGGAAGGCTTCCTTTCCCAACTCCCTTTTTCCAGGGCTTTTCAGGCTGTCTATTTCTTGTCCCTACTGTTATCCCTTCCCCCAGGCTGCTCCAGACAATACTTTTGCTTTTAAATGCTTTTGGCAAAAGCCACTGAGGAAGCCCTGAGATTGCTCTAATTCAGGTGAAATAAAGGCAGGCCCTTATACCAGTCCTTGAGGGAGCCACTAGTCAGTTTGAAAGAAACAATCACAATCCTTGGGAACAAGAACTGTATTGCTCACTCTGGCAATATCAACCTGTGCCAAGAGTGCAGGATGTCATCTTCATGGCTGCCACTGACCTGGGGAGTGAGGAGTTGGTAGGTAGGTGATTAAAAACACCACAGCACTCTTTTACTGCAGTGCAGCCAATTTTTTCCTCATTAAACTTTCCACTGCTTGTATTTTTTTAATTAGATTCCAGAATTCTGAAAAAATTGACAGTTTTTGACCACTTATTAGTTGTTTTCATGGAGATGGAACCCTGGAGTTCCCTACTCTGCCATTTTTGGTGATGTCACTCAACAAGTATAGTTGCTATAAACTTTTGATTTGTTTCCAGTGTTCTTATAAAGTTGATTTTGACAGTGTTTTCTTCATGGATCACAGCCAGGTTTAGAATAAGCCAACAAGCATTCAGGGTTTCTCTTTTTCCCAGATATTTTCAGTAAAACCTCATTTCCGCCCATAATTACATGCACACTCACATACACAGTTACATAAGCATAGATACATATTTACTTACTTTTATATAATAAAAAATTATCTCAAGAGTATATTTCTGTCTCTGCCCTACATTCACATCCATTTCTGTGTGGCTAAGCAAAGGCAAATTTAACTTCAGCTCCTGTTGCCTTGGCCTAGAGTGACAGTTGAGCCTCACTTCTCAAGGCCTGCACTATAAGGAAGCAACTTCTTTTAAGGAAGGGAGGGAGGAAGTAAAAGAGAGATCTGTCCCAGACTTTGCAGATGGGCTCTATGTTGGGGATGAAGCAACTTCGCTAGGAAAATTATCCAAATGATGGAGGCATCCTGGGAACAAATAACATAAGGAGATGAGGATAAAGTTGATGTCAGATTCCAGAAATTGAGGCTGTCTGTGAGCTTTTCAATAAAATCCTGCCTTTTCGGTCTTCTGTTCTGGCAGAAGCACAGTTTTCTTAATCACAGTAAAATATAAATCAAATGCTTATCTGCTGCTCATTTCTCTGGAAACATGATGCATTTGCTCCTTATTTACCAGTCATTTGTGCACATTTACTGATACTTTAGTGGGTCATAACGTATTAGAAACTATCAACTTAAAAAAAAAAACTATCAGGGGCTTCCCTGGTGGCGCAGTTGTTGAGAGTCCGCCTGCCGATGCAGGGGACACAGATTCGTGCCCCGGTCCGGGAGGATCCCACATGCCGCGGAGCGGCTGGGCCCGTGAGCCATGGCCGCTGAGCCTGTGCGTCCAGAGCCTGTGCTCCGCAACGGGAGAGGCCACAACAGTGAGAGGCCCACGTATCGCAACAAAAAACAAAAAACTATCAACCTTGGCTCACTGGAATAATGATAAAAATTACTAGGGCATCAGTAAGAACTGTCTTGTTTTATAGCTGCTGTGGGATTTATTTAGTCATGAGAAAAGGTAGTGCTGAACTGGAATTTGGTAGAAGTTCAGAGTTTATACAGCACAGTGGATGTATAAGAGCTTTTGATTCTTTACGTGGGCTGGACTTAACTTTAAGAAGTGTAGTATATGTAAAAAATAGTACAGATATGTCAAGTTTGGTTTATACATACTCATGTTCCCTCATGTAACCATGAACTTTGTGTCTCCTTTGAAGTGGGAGTCAGAGAAGCTGCCAATTCTGTAGCCTGTGTCTTTGCCCTAGCAACCCTTGGGTGCATTGAAGGTATTAGGTAGGCAGAATGAAGGTGCTTTATCTGGGATGTCCATTAGTATCATCATAATTTTTACTCTATCTTTCTCATTTTTAATTGTTACACTCCCAAATTAGTTCTGATAGTATTTTACTTCTGCCAAAGATGGTCTTTTATTTCACTTGTCTCTTTATTTGGTAGAAGTTTTAATTTTTAGAGTATTTAGAAGATACTATATATTTCAGTGAATATTTGCCTGTATATAAAGCACACCAACTGTAACTTTGCTTAAATTGTTACTTCTGCAATCATTTTCTTTAGTTTAATTTATCTGTCTTACATGCCCCTTGCTGCCTCTTTACTTTGTTCCTGGGAACTGCCCACTAGATTTAAATTAATCAGCCAGTTTTTATTCCTATTGATACACTAGAAAAAAATCTATGTGGTAAAAGGAATAGTAATCAACTTGGTCATTTTTACTATTTTTCCAAGAACTGCCTAGTCTAAGTCTAGAGAAGGAATTTTAGGTTTATTTACCTTTTATCTGTTTTCCCCTAGTCCAATTCTATCTTCTTATCTTTTGAATAAGTAATTGAATATGCATGTGAAGGTGGGCTGCATCCTAGGTGATCTGAGCCCTACAGAAATGGTGATCTATGCCCAACAGGGGGAGCATAGTTCTACCTTGTCACGGCGGAGAAACAGAAAGATCTAGGTACTCTTGAAGAAAGTAGAGCTACTGTAGAGCACAGGGGACTCTGCTCAATATTCTGTAATAACCTAAATGGGAAAACAATCTGAAAAAGAATGGATATATGTACATGTATAACTGAATCACTTTTCTGTACACCTGAAACTAACACAACATTGTTAATCAACTATACTCCAATATAAAATAAAAATTTAAAAAAGAAATAACATAATTTCTAGTTAAAATCACATTAAATTTTTATTTTAAAATCATTTAATAACAAATTAGACTATGACTAAATATGGGTTATTCCAGGAATGAGAGTGGTTAGACATAAGAAAATCTATCATCATAATCCATTATACCACTAAGTTAAAGGAAAAAGCCCTATGATCAC
>NW_020173381.1:226969-294455 GCF_003031525.2 Neophocaena asiaeorientalis asiaeorientalis | reverse complement strand
AGAAAAAAGACCTAAATATAACAGCCTGTTTACCAAAAACCAAGACAAAGAGTATCCTAATTAGCAAAAGTTAAAACCATTGTGATTAAAAGCAGGGACTATAAAGACATACCTACTATTGTTATTATTTAACATTATTTTAGATAATATAGACCTGTGCTGTTTGATATGGTAGCTACTAGTCACGTGTAGCTATTTACATTTAAGTTAATTAAGATTAAATAAAAACTTAAATGTAGTTAATCTTAAGTGTTCTCACACACACAAAAATAATAACTATGTGAAGTGAGGGATATGTTAATTAGTTTAATTGTGGTAATAATTTAACAATATATAGGTATATCAAAACCACGTTGTACATCTTAAATATATACAATTTTTATTTGTCAAGTATATATACCTCAATAAAGCTGGAAAAAAACTTTTTCAAGAACCTATAAAATACTTTGGAATATATTTAGCCAGAAAGTCACAGGACCTATATGAAGAAACCTATAAAATTTCATTATAAATATTTTATAAATATAAGACAATCTCGTGAGCTAATGAAAAGGCACATGCAGTGTTCTTGAATGGGGAGACCTAATGGAAAAATGTCAGTTATCCCAGAATTAATATATAAATGTAATGCAATTCCAAATAGAATCCCAACAAGATTTTTTAGGGAGAATTGGATAAAATGAGTAGTCAAGAAAAGTCTGAAAAATAAGAACACTGAAGGAGGATTTGTCTTGCTAGGTATTAGGAAATGCTATTAAGCCATTGTGATCAAATCAACATAATATTAATATAAGATTAGACAAAAAGATCAGTGTAACAGAAAAGTAAATCCAAAATGAGACACCAGGATATGTGAAAAGTTAATGTATGACCAAGACAATAGTTCAGTTCAGTGGGAAAAGTATAGATTATTTGATAATTGATACTGGCACAATTGGCTATCCATTTGGAAGAAAATAAAAATGTATTCTTATCTTATACATTTTTGAAAAATAAATTCCAGATAGTTTAATACTTAATATAAAAGTAAAATGGTAAACATGGAAAGTCTGGTAGACTGTGAGTACAGTTCAGGGGCAGAAGAAATCTTCCTAATAAAGGCTATATATCTGGAAGTAATATAAAAGAAGAGATAGATGTATTCAACTATAAAAACATTAAAAGTATATTTTTAGAAAGAGAAAAATAAATCAGTTCATTCTGATATTGTCGGCTCAAAATTGAAATTATAGAATTTGTTCTCAACTACTTTGATTTTATATTTGTGTCCCTATTCTCATGCTGAAATCTCAGTTGCTAATGACATTAACATAATTATTTATTTACTCTATTCTACAATACATATCTTATAGTTTTAAAATAACAATTCCAGTACTATTGCTAACAAATACGGTTATTGAAAGTAATTTGATTTCTTTGTGATTTTTTTTCTCTTTGGGGTCTATCCCACCAGTTGAGTCAAATTACTGTGCCTTAAAGAAACGTGGAATAATTCTGTGTTGCTCTGCCAACAACTGATATATATGTAATTTGTTGTATTTATTTTGTTTTCAAATGTTAGGGAGTTTTTTGTTTAATTTTTGTTATAATTGTGAAAAACATTTACATGATTCCAAAGTCAAAACTAGTGACACATTCATAGAAGTCTATCTTTCATTCCTGACCCCCAATAGACTGTTCCTTCTTCTTCTTAGAGGTAACAATCTTTATTAGCTCTTAGTTTATACTTCCATTGTTTATTTTTGAAAACATAAACAAGCATGTATATGTTCTTATTTTCCCACTTTCTTTCATAATACTGTTGTGCGCCTTGCTTTTTCACTTAATGGAGATCACTCCATAGCAGTATATAGAAACTTTCTAATTTCTTTTAACAGCTGCATGGTATTCCATTGTTCCAGTGTGCCATATTTTACCCAGCAAATCTCCTATGATGGACATTTGGGTGGTTTAGGAGTGACAAAAATTTATTGCTGGTGGATATGGGGGAAAAAGAATATTGTGAAATAATAGAAAAATATATATCTTGGTCTCTGTCCCCAGTTCCTGGCACAGAGCTCCTGAAACCCTTGTAAATTTCCTAAGTGATAAGAGCACCAGTAGCATCTTTTGTTCTAATATTTGCTCTTTGCCCCTGGTTCCTGACACAGAGCTCCTAAATCCCCTGTAATTTCCTGGGCAATAGGAATGTCTTTTGTTCTAATGAGGCAACTCTTAGTGGGCTCCTGAATAACTTCAGGATGGAAACTCATCACCAGAAAGACCAAACCACGATTAGAAGTTTGGGAGGGTGCCGCAGCCCAAATCCATGAGGACAGAAGCCCCTGGGCTCAGCGCCCTTCTGGACCTCGCCCTATGTATCTCTTCATCTGGCTGTACATTCATATACTTTATTATATCCTTTATCATAAACTGGTAAACATAAAGCTATCAATATTAAATCCAAGGAGAGGTCATCAGAACCCCGAGTTTTAGCTGGTCAGTGAGAAGTACAGGTGACAAGCTGGGACTTTCAACTTGTGTCTGAAGTAGGGGGAGTCTTGTGGGACTGAACCCTTAATTTGTGAGATCTGACGCTAAGTAGATAGCGTTAGGACTGAATTGAATTGTAGGACACCCATCTGGTGTCAGAGAATTGCTTGATGTGTGGAAAAACCACACATCTGGTGTCAGAGATATTGTGTGGTAGTAGTGTGAGAGTAAAGGAGAAACACAGGAGAAAGAGTGCTTTTTCCCATACAGGTGTTCTTACACATTGATGGTAGAAATATTTGGTATTATAGTCATGGTAAACAATCTGAAAATATCTACTGATGTATATAATATGACTCCATTTTAAAAAATCAGTGACTGCTGCATAGCACAGGGAGATCAGCTCGATGCCTTGTGACCACCTAGAAGGGTAGGATAGGGAGGGTGGGAGAGAGGCTCAAGAGGAAGGGGATATGGGGATATACGTATACATATAGCTGATTCACTTTGTTATACAGCAGCAACTAACACAACATTGTAAAGCAATTACACTCCAATCAAGATGTTAAAAATAAATAAAAGTACACAAAAAATCAATGACCAAAAGACATATTTACCTATCTATCGTCTATCATCTATCTACCTACCTATCTATCTATCTATCTATCTATCTATCTATCTATCTATCATCTATCATCTATCTATATCTATCTGTATAGATTTCTCTAAGTATGGGGAAAACGGAAAGGTACATATTAGGTTATTAACATGTGTGGCAGGGGTAGAAGTGGAGAAGAGTTGGGGTAGCCAAGCAAAAAACAAAAGAAAAAAAAGGCTGTGATTAATAAATAAAGCATGTGTATAATTCACATTTATGCATTTAGGTAAAATTGTGTGGATATACATAAAAATATCTTTTAAATTATTTAGAAAATATAATGGAGGAAAAAAGATCCCATTTAATATAGCAGTATAAAATTTTATATTGCCTAGGAATGAAATGTATGTAAGGGCCTATATGAAAACAACTTTGAATCTTTGATAAGAAACATGCAAGAAGACTTGAAAGAGGCATTCCATATTGCATGAGAAGACTCAATATTGCAAAATTGTCTGTCCTCAAATTATTTGTAACTGTAATGCAACCCCACTAGAATTGTTATTTTGGGATTTGGTAAAATACTCTGAATTTCATCTAGAAGCAGAAACAATCAATTTTTGGAGAGAACAGTGAGGGGTACTTGCTCTATTAGATATGAAGATGTATTATAAAGCAACAGTAAATAAGACAGCATAGCAATGGCACAAGAAAAGACAGTGGATACGTTGACCAACCACTCTGTCCAATGGGGGGTTTGCCCAGGACTGAGGGGCTACCCAGGACATGGGACTTTTGGTGCTAAAACTGAGACGGTCCTGAGCAAACTGGGATGATTGGTCATCCTAACAGTGGAAAAGAATAGACAGCCCAGAAACAAACCTTAATAGGTAATAGAGAATCACAAATCAGTGGGAAAAGGAAAGAATTTATAAAAGATGGTGCTCAGAGAAATGGTAACTATTCAGGAAAAAGTAAATTAGACTGCCTCCTTCATACCATATACCAAAATAAATTCCATGTGGACTAGTGAGTTAGATATAAATATAAAAATGAAAGTATGAAACAATAAGAAATTATATAGGTAAACATTTTCCTCAATCTGATATGGGGAAGAACTTCCTAAGTATAAATACAGGAGAAGATATCACAGAAGAAAATACTGATATATTTGAATGTACAATTTACTTTTTATATGCATCAGAAAAAAAACACATACATGAGAAAGGCAAATTATAAATTGGAAGTAAAAGATTTGCAAAAAAAAGTTTAACAGGCAAAAAAAGCCACAGCAAAAGGAGCCTAAGAAGACATGATGACTAAATGTACTGTGGTATCCTGGATGATAAAGGACATTAGGTTAAAAAAAAATAAGGAAACCTGAATAAAGTATGAACTTTAGTTAATAATGTATTGGTTCATTAGTTGTGACAACTGTACCATACTAATGTAAGGTGTAACAATAGAGGAAACTGGGTGTGGAGTATATGAAAACTCTGTACTGTCTTCACAACTTTTCTGAAAGTCTAAAGCTATTCTACAATAAAAAGTTTATTAAAAATTTATAAGATAAAACTGGCTAATATCCATACTATATAACTATAAAACATATAACTTAATATATATTATATATAACATGTAAATATATACATATAACATATAATGTATATACCATAACATAATATATAACTATTCAGCATACAGACAAGTTAGAAAAATGAACATCTTTGAAGAAACACGGTCAAAGCATATAAATAGGTGGTCAATATATGAAAACATATTTAACCTTATTCTCATAAACTACCAAAGTTCTGGAAAGCAGTTTGCCAGCTTATGTTAAGAGCCTTAAAATGTTCATACTTAGTCTAAGTCCACTTCAGAATAACTACCCTAAGGGGTTTATCTGAAGTTCACACAATATTTTATGGACAAAGATGTTCTTCACTGGGTTATTTGTAATAGGAAATGAGTGGAAAATATCTAAATGTGCAACATTTGGGGAATATTGTGATGAGCTTTATGATCTCTACATACCATGAAGCCATTCAAACATATTGAAGAAGAAAGAGTGTAGCATGACAATCAAGAGTATAGGTTTTGGAGACATCTGAATTCAAGTTGAAGCACCATCACTGGCTATGTGATTTTGGGCAAATCACTTAGTCTTTCTAAGCCCCACTTTTCTCATCTGTAAAATAGGGGCAATAACAGTTTTAACCCACAGGGATTTTGTGAGGATTAAATGAGATTATTCATGCATCTAGCACAGTGCCTGGCAGATAGCTTAGTTAATAGTAACTCGCAATAACTCTAGGATGTAGGTTCTTACAGATGAGAAAATGGGACCAGAGAGAGGATGAGTCACTTACCCAAGGTCACACAGCTAGTAAGTGGTGAGCTGGGATTCAAACACAAAGTTTGACTTCAAAACCCATGTTCATAACCACGACACTAAAATGTTAGCTGTTATTTGTGCCTTTGTTGCTGCTGCTGCTGCTTAATGACATAGGAAAATGCTTATGGAAAGAAGTTGAGTAAAAAAATAGAATACAAAATTATATGTGCAGTATTATTCTTATTTGTCTTCGAAATTTTTGTATATGTACATAAACATGCATGGATAAAAGACTGGAAGAAAAATATACCAATATATTAAAATGATTGTCTTTTGAGTAAAGTGTTGAGAACAATCCTGGCACACAGGAAATGTTAAGTATTATCATTATGATCATTTGTTTTGATGTTCTGAAGATACACCAAAATGGTCTAAATGTGAATTTAGTTTGTATTTTTCCTGCTCAGGACTCATACTTCCTGAATCTGAGAATTCACATCTTTAATTCTTCAGTTCTGGAACATTCTCAGCCATTAGTTCTTTGAATATTACTTTTTTTCCATTTGTCCTCTATGTCTCTTTACCTCTCTTTCATATTTTAAATTCTTTATCTATCTCTCTGTGTTATATTTTGTATATGTGTTCCAGTTTACCACTTTTTAGCTGTGCCCAATCTATGGTTTAATATATCCATTGAGTTTTTAACATTAAAACTGTGTTTTTTAATTTCTAGAGTTTTCTTTCAAAACTACTTGGTCTCTTTAAAACAAATAGTGTCTTCTTTTTTTCTCATGTTTCACTTATGTCTTTAATCTTAAGCATAGTTATTTTACAGTGTGAATTAGATGATTCTATTATCTGAAGATTTGGGGTCTAATCCTGCTGTTGTATCTTGAGACATTGGCTTATGGTGGGGTGTTTCTTCATGTGTTTTATAATTTTTTATTGTAAGTCATGTTCAGTGTAGCTTTACCTGTGGGGATCTTGTGGAGGATTTGTCCCCTTAGAGCTGTTTTATGTTGCTTCTGCCAAGTAGTTTGAGGAATATCAACAGCTAGGACCCACTTTGTGCTAATTTTTAGATCTGGAGGATTCTTGGACTTTGCAAGAAGTATACATTTTGAATCTCAAACCCATTTGAAAGAAGGCTTGAGGATACAGATCCTCGTGGGAAGACCTTTTTTCCACCTTCCCAGATCCCAGGTTGTTTCTTGATACTAGTGAATGGATTTTTTTGTCTAGTTCACCCTTACTGAAGATGTAGTCCTTTGAAAGTTCCAACTTTCTACAGGTGTCCCAGCTCCAATTCTCTGCCTTACTTAGGCCCAAGGCTCTGTCTCCTGCCTCTACATGGGCATCAGAATCTAAGCACCCTACTTTGTGAGATAACCAAGCCACTTGCACCACACCATCAGAGCGGCTACAACTTCAACATTCACTAAATGTTCTTGTGTTCGGTTTTCCACTTTGTGTTTCGACCCCTAGTGATTTCCTTTACTTACCTGTAAACTCAGCTATACATTTAAAAGGATGTTATATTTTATTCTGTATTTCCAAGTGTTTTGTAATGTGGTTGGACTTTCAGGTCATTTTGGCCACCGCATTGCTGAAAATGGATATCAAAGATTATTTTTAAAGGTAAGTAATCCTAGGATGGCAGGCAGCATTGTCTTAGATGTTAGATACAAACTACTATGCATAAAATAGATAAGTAACAAGGATATATTTTACCACACAGGGAATTACAGCCTTCATCTTGTACTAACTTTTAATGGAGTATAATCTGTAAAAATACTGAATCACTGTGCTGTACACCTGAAACTAGTATAATATTGTAAGTCAACTATACTTCAATTTTAAAAATTCTTATTTAAAAGGTCATCCTCCTTTCTTTCAGGGAAGAATGTAAATGGATTTTTCTGCCCTATTTCATCATCTTTAAATATTTCTGCTTGCCTAAAAAAGAAAACAAAACTGTCAACCTACCAGTTATCTGAGGTCTGCTGCCTTTTTTCTTTTATCCTAATCTTGGCATATCTGGTAGAATACCAGATTTTGTGCCAGTTTCTTGAAAAGAACTTTGTTGAAAAGGACTATAGTGAGGGTGAGAAGGATACATTTCACATATGTCATATATATATATTATGGATGGGTCATTTGTAATATGAGAAAATTGACCGGATTAATGATCCTCAACTTTTTTGGTGAGTTCAGCTACAAAAATAAAAGGTGCTTGGCATGCTTCTTAGAAAGGAGAGAGTAATATATTTCCTTTCACACATTTCAAGAACAAATGTGTAATACGGATACACAACAGGTGGTAAATGGGCGAATCTTGAATGGTGGGTCATCCTCATTTATTCCCTTTTGCTCCTCTTTTTTTTTTTTGGCCACACCGTGCGGCATTCCTCCCTGGTGGCGCAGTGGTTGAGAGTCCGCCTGCCGATGAAGGGGACACGGGTTCGTGCCCCGGTCCGGGAAGATCCCACATGCCGCGGAGCGGCTGGGCCCGTGGGCCATGGCCGCTGAGCCTGCGCGTCCGGAGCCTGTGCTCCGCAACGGGAGAGGCCACAACAGTGAAAGGCCCGCGTACCGCAAAAAAAAAAAATAATAATAATTTACCCTATCTACCTTGGAATTACATTTCTGACTTAAAAATCTATCAGGTACCTACTTCCAGTCTTGTCCTTTTTCAGTCCTTGACACTGGTGTGATTGTAATCTTCCTAAAACATGTGCTTGAAATACTTTAGAGGTTCACCATCACCTTCAAAATAAAATCTAAACTCCTTAACATGGCGTAACTAAATAGTACATGTCTACCTTGTGATCCTTATTTCCAGAGATTCTCCAATATCCACCTTGTATTATTTATTTATTTTTATAAATTTATTTAATTTATTTTTAAAAAAATTTTGGCTGCGTTGGGTCTTCGGTGCTGCGCGCGGGTTTCCTCTAGTTGCGGCAAGCGTTCGCGGGCTCCAGAGCGCAGGCTCAGCAGTCGTGGTGCACGGGCCCAGTTGCTCCGCGGCATGTGGGATCTTCCCCGACCAGGGCTCGAACCTGTGTCCCCTGCACTGGCAGGTGGATTCCCAACCACTGCACCAGGGAAGCCCTTACATTGCATATAAATCCCACTAGATTACTAGCACTTCCCCCAAATTCTATATATTCTTATTAGGCCTAAGAAAATATTTAATGAGACTATTATTGGTTTTAATGAAAATATTATTGATGAATTTACTTCCATTAAAGGCAGGAAAGTAAAATTTAATTCTGCTTTTAGTGTTGATAAAATATTTAAACTTAATGCTGTGAGTTGTAATGTATCTACTTTTCAATTTTTCCAACATTTTTTCAACTGCTTTAATGTTCGGGAAAAAATTAACCATTCAAGAATACACAAAAACACATATATGGGGCCCACATTTTTCCTTTTTCCTCACACTCCAGTATGGCTCAGTATGGCATTGTCTTTATTTAAAATTTTGACGTTTTGTTCATCATGAATTTTTGCACTAATTTTGATTTTTAAAATATTGCATTAAAGTATTTATCTTGATCACTGAGTTTTTTGGCATCCCCTTAAATTTTGCACACAAGGTGAATGCCTTACTCACTACCCCCGACTTATCCCATCCCTACTTGAGGTCCTTAGATATATAAATAATCTATTTGCAACTAGTGGGCATCTGACATTACTGTAGCTGAGATATAGGATTTTTATTCCTGGAAGTGGTTTCCATCACCTCTCCGCTTCTTAGTACAGAGCTCAGAGTTCTGAAGTGGGGAGAAATTTTATTTTTAACATAATATTAATTTTTTAGAAGAGTCAGGAAGATGACAAGGATGCTGACCAGCACTGCTTCTACTCACTATTGTACTGGAAGCCCGTGAATAAAGCAAAACAAACCAAAAAGTGTAAGGCTTAGAAAGAAACAAAAGCAATGTTGTTATAGATGATATGTTTTTTTTATTGTCTACTAGAAAAATCCAAGAGGATCTACAAACTACTGAGTACAAGAATATATAAAAATGAGAGTTTGATTTTTCTTCCAAAAATAATATTAATTTTTGAATGAGTAATATAGTCACATGATTCAAAATTCAAAAGGCATAGAGAAAAGATATATAGTAAAAAGTCTCCCTCTCACTCCTACTCTCTAACCACCCAGTTCCTCTCCCTGCAAGCAATCAATGTTAACAATATCCTTCAAGAGATAATTTATGCTTATTCAAGCAAATGTGTACATGTATTTTAATCCCCCCCTTTTGCACAAATGGTAGCATATTGTGTCTTAAATACTGCTGTTTTAATTTAATTTAATATGTATTGGAGCTCATTCCATATCAGTATATAAAGAGGTTCCTCATTTTGTACATGTGAGTATATCTGCAGGATGAGTTTCTAGAAGTCAGATTTCTGGAATAGGTTTATATATCTATCAATTTGGTAGATATTGCTAAACTGCTGTCCATGGAGGTGGTACCAATTTACATTCTGACCAGTAAAGAGTACCTGCTTCCTTGCACCCACAAAGATGATATCTCAGTGCAGGTTTTAAAAATTTCTCTTAAATATAAACATCTTTTCACATGTTCAAGAGCCATTTGCATTTCTATTTCTTTGTGCTGTCTCCTTATATCCTTTGCCCATCTATCGAGTGACTGTTCTTTTATTATTGACTTGTAGGAGCCCTTTATATAAGAAGTAAATTAGGTCCTTTGTAGAAAAGTTTCAAATATCTGTTCCCCATTTCTTTTTCTTTTAACTTTGCTTATGGAAGTTTTTGCTGTTCATAATTTTTTATGTAGACAAAATTAATAACCCTTTCTTTTTTCGCTTCTGAGTTTTGTGTGCAGTGGGGAAGCTGAAAGCCCACTAAAGAATAAAGACCAAAGGAGATCTTGGTAATCACTGTATCAGTAAGGAAGGGAATATGAATCAGAGTTGATTGTTAGAAATTTGTAAAATTCTGTAACATTTGTAACTTCCCTGTATTTATTCTGCATGTTGTCCCATGTCTATTCTCCCATGGTGATTCAAAGCAAAACCCTTACTATGCTAAGAGCCTATATGTTTGTCTTGTGGAGAATGGAGTGATTAGGAATTATAGTTAATCTGATGGGAAGAACCTCAAAGTGTTGGCAGCTTCAAGAAAAGAAGAAGAAAATAAAGCATCCCTGGGACCTGCCTAAGGGAAAGAAAAAAAAGAAAATGCTTGAAAAATGGGGATCAGCTCTTTCAACCTGGTGGTGTATGCTGCCACATAATGATGGATAGCTGTTGCAACTAAGCCGTGTTGATGTTTCCTTTGGAGTGACAAGGTACATCTAGCAATATCATGACCACCTGAGATTTTTAATTGGAACAATACTGGTTTAATACACAGGTCAGTCATGTTATATAGCAAATGGTTTAAGCTTTAAGGAAATAACTATAGGTCTGAAGGACAGTTTAACAAATACAGTAGGCCCTCTGTATCCACAGGTTCCACATCTGTGGATTTAACCAACCGCATATTGAAAATATTTGGAAGAAAATCCAGAAAGTTCCAAAGAGCAAAACTTTTAATTTCCTGAACTCTGGCAACTATTTACATGGCACTTACATTATACTGTATTGGGCATTATATGTAATCTAGAGGTGATTTAAAATATACATACAGCAGGATGTAAGTTATATGCAAATACTACATTTATATAAGGGACTCAAGCACCTGCATATTTTGGTATCTGCAGGGGTGAGGGGGGTGTCCTGGAACCAATCCCCCTGTAGGGATGACTGTACTGCTGACTCCCTGCCTCCCTTTTTTTCCTTTTTGTCTTTCTACTCATTCCTCCTTACCTCATCAGAATACAGTGTTAAAACTCAAATAATATTTTATCTTTTTTTTCCTCTTGGCTTGTTTCTAACTTTTCCCATGAAAAGTTTATAGAACATTGTGAGTAATCTTTTGACTTTGGTGATATGCTTATGTTCCTCAAATTGGAGGGCAGCAATAAATTCCAGGGGTTACCCATGGGGATGGGCATTTGTGTAATTTCCTCTCTGAAGCCTGTTCAACGTTATCAGTTGTGTTATCTCCCTCTCTTCCCAGTCACTTTTGCTGCCCTTTGAGTCCCCAGGCCTGGTTCTCCCTCTCCATTTTACTCCAGATTTCTCTCACAGCTCCCTCATATTCCTAACATGTCCCCTCCTGTCCACCCCCAATTCCACTATCTGAATTCAATCCTCCACAGTCTCTTGCCTGAACTAACGAAGTACCCTTACTATTCTCCTAGTCTTAATCCAACTACCATATAGTTGTGAAAATGATCTTTCTAAATGCATATATGAGGGTAAGAGGAGGACTTCCATTTATCGTAAGCAATTCTATATTGTTTGAAAGTTTTAAAACATGCAGGTAGTACTTTTGTCATGAAACAAGTACAAATATTATATTATTCCACTTAAAAATTCTCCAACAGCTATCCATTGATTGCAACATAAAACTCAAACTTCTTAACATTACATGCTCCTTTAGCTCTGCCACTTTATCAACTAGTTAGCTTCATGAAGTGACTTCTTTTTTCTTGTTCTCCCAAACAACTCTGCCAGGATGATCAAAGATGCTCAGTTCTGAATAATAATAATAAATGATAGCTACATTAAAGTACCTACAGTGTGCCAAGCACTTTACATGCACTCTCATTTTTCAACCCTGTGAGGTAGGCATTACCAACTGAGTTTTTTGTAAAGAAACTGAGGATCAGAGGTTAAGTGACTTCCCTAATGTCACGCAGGTACTGGCCGAGTCAAGCTTTGAACCCAGTTCTGCCTAACTCTAAAACTCCGGCTCTTTCCACTCTACGATGGCATCTCTAGAATGAAATGTTCCCATCATTCTGGCCCCACCTTCTAGAGAAACATTACTTCCTATCTTTAAACACTTTAGGAGGCAGTTTAGTATAGTATTTCAGCCCATGAGCTCTGGAGTCAAACTGCCTGGGCTCAAATCCTATTCCTATAACTTATTAGCTGTGTAACCTTGAATAATTTCTCCGAGCTTCAGCTTCTCCATCTGTAAAATGAATATAATAGCTCCTCTCACACAGAATTGTTAATTTTTAAAAAGATGATCCAATGTTAAATACTTAGTACATTGTGTGGCAAGCAGTATGCATACCCTCAATAAAGCATAGCTATTATCATTATATTGCAGATACATCTCAAAATTCTGTTGGCCCATTTGCTCATCTGGAATTCCTGGTCAGTACCTCTGAATCCTGGTTTGCCATATCCTAATTATCCCTTCTATGTATTTCTGTGTAGCACAATTATATTGTATAGGCTTTGCCTTTTTGAGGGATTTTTCCAAGACATAGCTTTAGATACACAACTTTTAATTCACAGATTAAACAGCTAATTGCTCAAATGCTCACTTGTTAAGGTGTTAAGAATGTAATGATTTGTCAAATAGCTTTAGCATTTCTTATATAAGCGTTAAAAATAGTAATTCAATTATTTTATTGCAGGATTCATCTTTTTTGCCCTGTGTATTGTGATCAGTTCCACTTACTTGTCTTCATAGTGGGACCTTGGGATGACCAGAGTAACCTCGGGTGTATATTCTCATCTGCTCTTCTGTTGGCTCACGTTCTGTGTCAGGTATCAAGTTTGGACACTGCCTTGAGCAGCTGTTTTAGGGAAGCCAATCACAAAACCAGCCCTGGGCTGGATACTCTTGATTTGCCTTGTGATTTGTGTAAGCATTTAGATAAACTATCTGAACAGGGCCTTGGATATTTTCGGTATTTATGCAGTCATTCCCATGTAGTATTTCCTTTTCCCTACTGCTGTCATGACCTGCTCTGCCATTCTTTTCAAGAAATGGCAGCATATGGCCCTCAACAATTTTAGTGGTACCTCCTGTGGTTTCCTTTCCATAGCTCTTGGCCATTTTTCCTCTATAGCTTTTGAGATATCCCTTTTGGTCCATACCTACTGTCATTTAACTTAAGATCAATAAATGTAAACAATACCCTTATTCCTCCATGGAATGAAAATGAAGGTTACCAGACTTTTCTCTATCAACCTCTTTTGAGTCCAGAAGATGCCAAAAACAAAAAAATGAGGCTGAGAGGGAGCATGAGGACTCTGAGCTAAAATCTCCCTAGGCCAAAATTTTGTACTAAGGTATTGATACAAGGAAAAATTGGTTTAAAAAGCACCATCAATTGTTTTCCATGTAAAGGCTATTTTACATGGGGTTTATTGACTTATGTTTTTTAATTCACACTCCTCTTGGAGATTTGTTTGCATAAATAAATATCAAGTTCTTGATTTCCTTGTATGCGTTACCCCTAATGTTCATTCATGGGCGGGGGCTTTAGGGATAGTCTGGTTCCAGTTTTCACAGTATGCTTGCATAAACCCTAGAGGTCCTGAGACAGTGCCTTAGGAACCAGGGGAGGTGGTGCATAGGGATGGGCAGGAGACAATAGCAAGCAGGCCTCCAGACACCTCCACCACCAGAGCAGCTTTGTATTTATATTTTATATCTTAGGCTTCTTTTCATTTCAGGAAGAGTCTGCTAATCCAATCCTTCTGTTTTACATTGAGTCTTGAATTTTCTACCCTGAATATTTGAAATGAGGACTTTGAATGTCATTAGGGCTGACAGTACCCTTTCTATCAAGGTTCTGAAAATAAATTTCTTAGGCTGACAAAACAAACGAGCTCAAATTGTTGCTCTGGTACGTAACCTCCAAGAGGATGCAGGCAAATGGTCTACCTTTTCATTCCCCTTGTCCTGTGTCTAGTAGTGTCGAAGATATACTTGGTGCTCAAGCGTATTACATGAATCTGACAGATCCTCTTTCTTATTATGTACATTAGCTAAGCAAGCAATAATACTTTGTAAAACAGACATATCAGTTTGTGTCTAAAGGTAATGAGAATACTTTAACAGGTAATGAAGAATAAGAAATAACGATAGAGTAAAAAATATAATAAGTAATATATAATAAAAAGGAAGAAGTAAGAATATGGAAAAGACTAAAGGATCCTTCCTTTATGACTTGAGGTGTTACATGAACTCTTAAATTTTATGGGGGGGGGAATCAACACGGGCATATAGACACAAGGTATACACCAGATACTCATCCTAAAAGCCTGATTTCTCCTGGACTTCGAATGCCATTATTCCTACTACCCTGCTGCTTCTAATACTACTTCTTTACCATGTACATGTTATCCAAACAGCAGCCAGGCACTGCTAAAACTTAAGTTATATCACGTCATATCACATCACTGTCTGCTAAAAACCCTCAAATGGCTCCCCATCTTGCTTGGTAAAAGCCAAGTCCTCACAATGGCCTATAACGCCCTACATGATCAGCACATCCCCACCCGCCATCCCCCCATCTGTCTCTGACCATATTTCTTACTATTCTCCTACTCATTTTACTCCAGCCATACTGACCTTCGACTTTTCTTCTACACTGGTGTCACAGCATGCAGTTCCACCTTAGGGCCTTTGGACTTGGTGTCACCCCTACCTCAAACATTCTTCTTTCAGATACCTACATGGCTTGGTCACTTAGTTCTTTCAGGTCTCTGCTGAAATGCCACCTCCCCAAAGAGACCTTCTCCAATCATCTTTAGCTAAAATAACAATGCCCCATAAACATTCCCTGACACCCTTACTCTGCTTCTTCTCCTCGGCACTCATTATATTGACATATGGATGTGTTTGTTGCCTGTCTCCCCGTACTAAAACAGAAGCTCCACACAGGCAGGGACTGTTTCTGTGCACTGCTGAAACCCTGGCACCAAAAACAGTGTCCAGCAGAGTAGGTATTTAAATGTTTGATGAGTTGTGTTTTCATCAGGAGTTTTAAAAATTTCCTTGTAGTGCCTATATGGTGGGAAGTTAAACAGGGACTTGAGGCTTCTAGAAATGTGTATTTCTCAACTTTCATGGGTTTGCACTAGAGGCTCCCAACAAGTAGTTCCACTTTAGGTCTATACTCCAGTCCACTAGGATCTGAAGTAAGAGGAGGGGAATCCAGTCACTATAATCTCTTCTACTACACTCAGGGAACTAACCATCAGCACTGAATTCCTTCCCTCTCCATCTCATCTCTAGGTTCTCTTTTCTAACAAAAAGGTCAGCAGTCCCTGGAATACTGTGCCATAATTTTCACAGAACAGGTACCCAGGCTGACTACATTTCAGCCTTGGAACCAGCCCACACCAAATCTCTCCTGGGTGTAGGTGATAACCAGAATAGAAAGCCTTCTCAATCAGACTTGAATCTTGTAGAAGCTTTTATTTCAGTGATTAAAAGAACGCAGTAAATGGAAACTATGCTGATTTACATTAGGCATGCACCTCTACCTGAAACTGCTGTTAGTTTTTGACTGGCCTAAATCTTTATAACTTATTTTTTCATTTAGGCACATCTTTAAATTTTTTTGGACCCTGACATACAGGGTAAGTTAACTTGTTCCTTGTGGCAGTTTAGTATGAGAATTATGTTCGCTGGCTAGATTCCTTTAACTAAAGGCCTCTAGACTCTCAGGCTACCTGTACTAGCTCAAGACTGTACTTTACATATAGATATTTAAGTGAATCACAGTATAAGGGAGGGAGATAACCTAGAAAGGTGAAATGTACTGTATGAATATCTCCTGTGGTTTCCTTTCCATAGCTCTTGGCCATTTTTCCTCTATAGCTTTTGAGATATCCCTTTTGGTCCATACCTACTGTCATTTAACTTAAGATCAATAAATGTAAACAATACCCTTATTCCTCCATGGAATGAAAATGAAGGTTACCAGACTTTTCTCTATCAACCTCTTTTGAGTCCAGAAGATGCCAAAAACAAAAAAATGAGGCTGAGAGGGAGCATGAGGACTCTGAGCTAAAATCTCCCTAGGCCAAAATTTTGTACTAAGGTATTGATACAAGGAAAAATTGGTTTAAAAAGCACCATCAATTGTTTTCCATGTAAAGGCTATTTTACATGGGGTTTATTGACTTATGTTTTTTAATTCACACTCCTCTTGGAGATTTGTTTGCATAAATAAATATCAAGTTCTTGATTTCCTTGTATGCGTTACCCCTAATGTTCATTCATGGGCGGGGGCTTTAGGGATAGTCTGGTTCCAGTTTTCACAGTATGCTTGCATAAACCCTAGAGGTCCTGAGACAGTGCCTTAGGAACCAGGGGAGGTGGTGCATAGGGATGGGCAGGAGACAATAGCAAGCAGGCCTCCAGACACCTCCACCACCAGAGCAGCTTTGTATTTATATTTTATATCTTAGGCTTCTTTTCATTTCAGGAAGAGTCTGCTAATCCAATCCTTCTGTTTTACATTGAGTCTTGAATTTTCTACCCTGAATATTTGAAATGAGGACTTTGAATGTCATTAGGGCTGACAGTACCCTTTCTATCAAGGTTCTGAAAATAAATTTCTTAGGCTGACAAAACAAACGAGCTCAAATTGTTGCTCTGGTACGTAACCTCCAAGAGGATGCAGGCAAATGGTCTACCTTTTCATTCCCCTTGTCCTGTGTCTAGTAGTGTCGAAGATATACTTGGTGCTCAAGCGTATTACATGAATCTGACAGATCCTCTTTCTTATTATGTACATTAGCTAAGCAAGCAATAATACTTTGTAAAACAGACATATCAGTTTGTGTCTAAAGGTAATGAGAATACTTTAACAGGTAATGAAGAATAAGAAATAACGATAGAGTAAAAAATATAATAAGTAATATATAATAAAAAGGAAGAAGTAAGAATATGGAAAAGACTAAAGGATCCTTCCTTTATGACTTGAGGTGTTACATGAACTCTTAAATTTTATGGGGGGGGGAATCAACACGGGCATATAGACACAAGGTATACACCAGATACTCATCCTAAAAGCCTGATTTCTCCTGGACTTCGAATGCCATTATTCCTACTACCCTGCTGCTTCTAATACTACTTCTTTACCATGTACATGTTATCCAAACAGCAGCCAGGCACTGCTAAAACTTAAGTTATATCACGTCATATCACATCACTGTCTGCTAAAAACCCTCAAATGGCTCCCCATCTTGCTTGGTAAAAGCCAAGTCCTCACAATGGCCTATAACGCCCTACATGATCAGCACATCCCCACCCGCCATCCCCCCATCTGTCTCTGACCATATTTCTTACTATTCTCCTACTCATTTTACTCCAGCCATACTGACCTTCGACTTTTCTTCTACACTGGTGTCACAGCATGCAGTTCCACCTTAGGGCCTTTGGACTTGGTGTCACCCCTACCTCAAACATTCTTCTTTCAGATACCTACATGGCTTGGTCACTTAGTTCTTTCAGGTCTCTGCTGAAATGCCACCTCCCCAAAGAGACCTTCTCCAATCATCTTTAGCTAAAATAACAATGCCCCATAAACATTCCCTGACACCCTTACTCTGCTTCTTCTCCTCGGCACTCATTATATTGACATATGGATGTGTTTGTTGCCTGTCTCCCCGTACTAAAACAGAAGCTCCACACAGGCAGGGACTGTTTCTGTGCACTGCTGAAACCCTGGCACCAAAAACAGTGTCCAGCAGAGTAGGTATTTAAATGTTTGATGAGTTGTGTTTTCATCAGGAGTTTTAAAAATTTCCTTGTAGTGCCTATATGGTGGGAAGTTAAACAGGGACTTGAGGCTTCTAGAAATGTGTATTTCTCAACTTTCATGGGTTTGCACTAGAGGCTCCCAACAAGTAGTTCCACTTTAGGTCTATACTCCAGTCCACTAGGATCTGAAGTAAGAGGAGGGGAATCCAGTCACTATAATCTCTTCTACTACACTCAGGGAACTAACCATCAGCACTGAATTCCTTCCCTCTCCATCTCATCTCTAGGTTCTCTTTTCTAACAAAAAGGTCAGCAGTCCCTGGAATACTGTGCCATAATTTTCACAGAACAGGTACCCAGGCTGACTACATTTCAGCCTTGGAACCAGCCCACACCAAATCTCTCCTGGGTGTAGGTGATAACCAGAATAGAAAGCCTTCTCAATCAGACTTGAATCTTGTAGAAGCTTTTATTTCAGTGATTAAAAGAACGCAGTAAATGGAAACTATGCTGATTTACATTAGGCATGCACCTCTACCTGAAACTGCTGTTAGTTTTTGACTGGCCTAAATCTTTATAACTTATTTTTTCATTTAGGCACATCTTTAAATTTTTTTGGACCCTGACATACAGGGTAAGTTAACTTGTTCCTTGTGGCAGTTTAGTATGAGAATTATGTTCGCTGGCTAGATTCCTTTAACTAAAGGCCTCTAGACTCTCAGGCTACCTGTACGAGCCCAAGACTGTACTTTACATATAGATATTTAAGTGAATCACAGTATAAGGGAGGGAGATAACCTAGAAAGGTGAAATGTACTGTATGAATAATTCTTTCCCCCACTGCTGCCCTTTCTGAGAGACACAAAGATGTATATCGATCTCTCCAGAAATCTGAAAGGAATCCACACAAATAACAGATTATTACCTATGTGGTCCCACTATCAAATTATAGAGCAGTTCCACTATTAAAATTATAGGAAGCAGTTAATGGGACTATGAGGTAAGCATCGTCCCACATACAGTAATATACATCTAGTGGAGTTTTCCATTCACCTGTCAATTGTTTTCCCAAGATTAGCATTAAAAAACACAACCCCAAACACATTTGACCCTCAAACCACCCCCACACACAAAAATTGGTCTTTGTTCATTCTCAGATGACAGGATGTCCCAAGAGTGACAAAGGTGGGAGCCGATCCCCCCACAGCCTTTTCTTCAACCATCCCATCAACTGCTCTTCATTTCTTGAACTACCTTCCTTTTCCAAAGAGGTAATACTCAGGTCAGTCAGAAAGGCTTTCTGAGAAGACTGGCTTGGATTTCTGGGTCTGTTCCAGTCGATTCAAGATGAATTGGCTTGTATCAATGAAGCGCTCAACGCAGTTCACAAAACAGGCCTCAGCCCGACTGTCCAACTTTGGCCCAGGCTTGTCCATGCACTTTTCCTGCTCAGGACAAGATACAGAATCACAAAGGGAACTTGGCAAAAAAAGGAAGGGGAGCTTCTTGTTGCTTAGAGGAAAAACTTCACCTAAAAACAGTATCTGATATGTTAATAATAGTTCACATTTGGCAGCTTACTTTATGGCAATTTTCTACAGCCTTACATTAAATTCTCACAACAACCCTATGGAATAGATACTATTATTAATCTTCATTTTACGGAAGTTGTGGCACAGAGATACTTTGTCCTAAGTCATGGGGCCAGAAAATGGTGGAGCTGAGATGTTACAAAGCAAGATAGGTAGCAAAATACAAGGGAAGTTAACCCTTCGCTGAATTTGGTTAGAACTCTACAATGCTGCTTGCATTAAATGCCTTTAAGACACACTAAAACCTACCAAAGGAAAAAAGAATATCTATGACTGGAGATTCTTTAATGCCTACGTAAGCCAGAGGCTCTTGAATCCTTTCTCAAGATGAATGGAAAATTGTATGAATTTTCCTAAAGGGCCCACAACTTTCAGATTCTTAAAGGAGTCCTTAACCACACCACCTGCTGGTCCAAATGTAATGAATCAGATTTTTTAAAAGAATCAAAGCACTCTGGTTCAAGGCAGACAGGAGTTGATTAAGCATTTTTTAAGGGTCAGAGTCTAGCAATACCGTAAGTTTATGGTTCAAATGAATTTCGTTCATTATTCTCTGTTGTGTACACAAGCCTCAGACTCTCCACTTCCAAGGAAAATTATCCTTGGCCTCTGAATTCTGTGAATTTTGTATGTCAAGGCAGGGCAGTTATGCTGTCTTTGGCTGCCAGAGAACACTTTGATCCCAAGCTGCAAATAAATGCCTTCTACCCTTTTGCCAAAGTCCCCTCACTGGGCATACTCAATTCCTCAACCTTCAGACCTGAAACGGCTTGGTATTACACAACAATCCAACAAGAAGGCAAAAAAGTGTGTATGTTGATAGAGATTACCCCACTTTTATAGTTAGTGGGCTAGAGCCACTCACTTCTCAGGAGGGACGCTTAGAGCAACTGAGTAATCAAGGCAAACTCTGAAGAGTGCAGGGACAGGAGATTCACTGATTCTCTGGGACTCAGGGTGCCAAAAATGAAATCCCAGTACTTGGGACTCTCATCAGTCTTGGTGACCAGCACTGGCAGCTTCAACCTTAGGTGCCTAAAGTACTGGTTGGGACAACGGCATAAGTCTTCTATGATCTCCAATCCTCTGCACTAACAAAGCCGAGGTCCGGCGTGACAGCCCTCTGAGAAGCGGAGTCACTCTTTTTCCCTTCCGGCTCGACCTGAGGAACCTAAGGAAACCAAGGGGTGCTGCTGGGTCCTCTCCCTTCCCCGAATCCCAGGCGTCGTGGCGAGTTGCGCGAGGCAAGGGCAGGAAAGTAGGTACAGTGGCCAGGTCCCAGCCCCAGGCTCCTCACCCAACAAAGTTCCGTCATCTGGTGCACCAGCTGTTGGAAGCGCTGCTTCTGAGTCTCTACCTCGATGAAATGCTGCAGCTGCGGGTCGACCGAGCCCAAACCCGCTGCGGAGGAAGACGAGGAGGACTCCATCCCAGCGCGGCCACGCGTGCCGAGACAAACTCCGCACCAACTCACCGACCTTCACGTGTCTCCGCGGCGGAACCGGAACCACAATCCACTGCCTCCGGGACTGCGCGGGGAGCGCACTGCGCCGGCGCGCGGCCCTACGCGCGGGCCCGCCCCCCGCTCTGGGCGCTCCTCCCAGCTGCCCGCGCGCCGCGCGCCTCGCGCCTTCCCGCGCGCGACCCCGCGGTGGCGCCACACCTGACGCCTGAGGTCACAGGACTGGTCGCCCAGCGCCGTGGCGCTGTCGAGACCTTATTTCAAAAAGACAAGAAATAAAGAAGGTAAAAAAAAGGAAGTTACTTCAGACCATGTGGCCCGTTCCTGGCCGGCCCAACAGCCCCGCCCCTGCCGGCTTCCAAATTGACCCGCGCTTTCCCCACTGCCAAGCTAGTGCTCGGCCCGGACTGCTGGGCCCGTCACTTAGCTGTCCTGGGCCCCTGGCTCTAGTTCTTTAATGGAGTTTACCCCGCCTGAGGTAGGGAAAAGAGGATCTGGCAGAGTTTGTCTCCAACTGTCAGATTCATTCCAATAGTATCTAATGCCTACTGAGTGTCAGGCAGTGTGCTTTGGTTTGTGATCACTGTCTCTGATTCAGAAGCAGAATTTTCCAAGAGCCAGAGGGGTTAAATGCGGAGAATCCTGTGGAGTTCTCCCAGTAGGAATATGACAGATGAGTGCCACACAGCAGTTTTATAGGGCGCTTCAGAGAGGCTGCATGATTAATCGAAATAGCAAGAAACTTTCATGCTTTCCAGTAATTTTATTTTATCAAAACACCCTTCCATCCCATTTTTATGACACCATTTTATTCCTGCCAAATTCTGCCTCCCTCCCCGCAAGCTCTATTGCCTACCCAAAGAGCAGTTGGACCCATTGTGAGGCTATTTACATTCCCTCCCTCCCCAAAAATGTTTCCATCCCAAATTCAGTCTGTTTTAATACTCTTGGGAAATTTCCTCTCTGGGGGAAAATACCAGGCACAATAATTCCTTGGCCTTTGCTCAGAAGGTACTATCCAAGGGAAGAGATAGAAAGGCATTCCTAGATGTGGAGAGGGGCCTTTGTGTATTCAGCAAGAGCACAAAGGCTCCAGGGCCTGTAAGTCTGGAATTTCCTCAAAGAAAGTGAAATTGGGGCTTGTGGAGTAGAGGAGTAGAACCAAGAAGCTTATTGGTGAGCTCAGGATTCTTCATCCATGACATCTAGAATGTTGCTCAGAAGAATTTTGAAGGTGGGACGTTCATCTGCTTTCTAAAACCAAAGAAAAAATAGAGTGTTATAGTGGACCAGAGTCCAAAATTCAAGGGAAGCACAGTGAGTAAACAGCAAATGTTTATGAAGTTTATGCTATATGCCCAGTAGCATACCCTGTGGATTACCAAAAGAAAAAAAGGGGTGAGGGGAGAAATAGAAGTGCTCCATAAAGTCCTTGTGCACTTTAAATCTTTAGTAACTCGGGTGGTTAATGTGGTGAGGACAATGTGAAAATTCCACTGACAAACACTGATTAAAACTAAGGGCAAAATTCATTACATAATTGTGCACCAATGCATTCTTATTTTGGAACCTCAAGTGGCAACCAAAGAAGTTTAAGTGGTTGACAGAGCTGAAATCCTATAAGGTGTGATAATTTTTAGTTTGGTTTCAAACACTTGTTTCTACCATCCTGTAGCCAAAGTTAACAAAGGAATTAACATTTCAAGACCATGGGCTGCATCACTGGGTAGGGATCCTAAGCACCTGGGACCTCTTATTACCACCATCTGGCCTCCAGACTAAGGCCCTCTGTGATAGCCATTGGTCCATAAGCCCCTGAGGTATTTAGTGACTCAGGGCATATTCATGCAAGAAAGGTCTCAATCCATCAGAACCAAAAAGTCATCATTTCTTGTTCCTTTGAATTCTCAAACCTAGCTGAGTATCAGAATTTCCTGGGAAGTTTAAAAAGACATACCCAAGTCCCACTCTAGACATACCTAATCAGAATCTCTGGAAATAAGGCCCAATCATCTGCAGTTTTAAGAGTTTCCCAGGGATTCTGATGTGAATCCAGTTTCATGACTACCTGCTTTAAACAGGCTGTGGAGAAAGTGCCTGTCTGAAATACTTAACTAGCAGAGTGAGGATGTCCTAGTTGGGAGGGAGCATAGTCAATCACCCTTAATCCTGCTTGGCATGGGAGAGAGAAGGGAAATGGCTCCTAGGGGTTTTCCCTTTCTCCAAACTTTCTTTGTGACCTCAGTGATTTGTTAGGGGAAAGGAGCCATGTTCTGATCCAAATGCCCACTTTTCACCCCACAGAGATGGCTCCAGGTTCACATATATGCTTGTTGGACACTGTCTGTCTTTCCCTGTTTCTAGTGGGGCAGAACTAAGAGCTGAGCACTTATTTCCTACTAGACATTTAGGTTGCCAAATTAAGGTTGCCAAGGATCTACTGAAAGTGGAGAAGGCACCCCTGGAAGAACCCAAGGTGAGAGCAGCAAAGCATTTTAATAGTGGGACAGGCTGTTTATTTTCAAAAGACCACATCTACCCACATATCCCGTAATGCACTGTATTTAAAAAAAAAAAACAAACATGAGCACTACCCATTTTAGTTTCCTTTCAGGCCTTAGGGTTTTAAAAGAAAATCTCATTTAGGACCACAGCCAGAAAAGGTGTGCAGTTAGTAAAGTAGAAGAAAGGGCCAATGACTCCCAAAGGAATGAACACAGATTTTAATGACTTTTCTTTTTTAATGTCCATACACTTGTCTGAGTGCCTTTGGCTGCCTGCTTATGCTAGGTGACATGGCCCCACAACACCCCTCTCCCTAAAGCCAAGTTGGTATTGGGGTCTGCTAATGATACTCTAGTGAGAATTGGAATGGGCCTGGAAAAACTTCTGGCCGTGAAATGATTGGGATGTAGGCCAGGATCCAAGAATGTGCACAGCTGTCTGTCTGTGCCCAGCTGCTATGTGGCCCAGGAGAGTGGGGCTGGGGTGCTTGGCCAGCTAAATGGGAAAGTAGGTTCAAGGAAATAATTTGAGGTCCCAATAAAACACTTACCTCATGCCAGCAGCTGTACATTATGGTATATACCCTCTCGGAAGCAAGATGAGGCCGGTAGAGACGTAGGCCTTGGGCAATGTGTTCAGCTGTTTCACTGTTAGTAAATCTTTCATATGGCATCTTCCCCAGAGAGTAAATTTCCCACATCAGCACCCCTAGAAAATGAAAAAAAAATGTGTTGTTTCTGGGTAGTAGGGATCCTAGTCTTCCTAAATCAACCTCAAACATTACATTCATCTGGTTCCCCCCTCTGTGTTTTTTTTCATTTTGTTCAAACTTCTGCTATAGTACTGAGTACACTGGAGGGTTATCAGGGTTGCCCTTGACTATTAGTCCTTTAGGAGAGAGACAGCATCTTATTTGTCTTTATAGTTATAGGGTCTGGCAGAGTCCCTGGTACATAATCAGTATTCAGAAGCTGTGGCATACTGAATGAATTGTTTGTTTCCCTCAATATATTCTAAGTTCTAAGAAGGCAGGGATCATGTCTAGTTTACTGTTTTTAATCCCCAGAAACCTCTGTGGTGCCTGACTCCCTAAGAATTAGATGAATGAAAGCAAGAACAAATAACCGTCTCTCTGTGCAGGTTACAGAGTGTGAATTTCCTCCACTGCGTTCCTTTTCCTTTGAGCTGTATAATCCATGTGATCTTATCCACTCACCAAAAGCCCAAATGTCAGATTTGCTGCTGAACTTGCTATACATAAGAACTTCTGGTGGAGACCACCGGACTGGAAATTTGGAGCCTACTGAGCTTGTGTATTCATCATCCAGAACATACCTGCAAAGGATTCAGGACTTGTTACTGTTAGAATTTGGAGAGCTTGATATTTGCTTAAATTTTCTTGGCACAACCACAAGAGTTGCGCAAATATACGCCTACAGGCCAACCAGTGTCTTTTACAAATGTTATTTCTAACAGATTCCTGTTTTCATATCTGATATAGCTTTCCTGGTTGACAATATGGTTACAGCAAGGATGAAGTGAAATAAGATCTAATAGGTACTCCCTTCCTCTTCTCTAGCCTTCTTTCCTTTCTCTTTTCTCATCCTCCCCTTCCTTCTATTCTGCAGTTGTCAGTGGGAATTAGACTGATTAGGAAAGAATGAGACATGGAGTAAAGTCAACAGGATTAACAGATCAACATAAAGTATTGGAGAAATTAGCTTTTAAAAAAAGAGCAAAGGAGAAAGGAGAAGAGAGGGATATAACAATAAAACAAGAGGTGGAAAGTGACTTAAACCATTCAGAGAAAGAAAAGGTATAGAAAGATGGTGGAAAAGACTAGAATTAGGGGGAAAAGGGAGAGGATTAAAAATTACAGTGTCACCTCATGTTTGTACCGTGCCATTTTTACTTTTAGAGGGAAAAATGAAAAAGGCACACTCACCTGGACAGGCCGAAGTCAGATACTTTAACAACTCCTTGATCATTTACCAAACAGTTTCGGGCCGCCTGCAGTGCAACACATACCAGTGAGACTCTGTCCCTGGCACACAGGTTAAAGGCACAAAACTTCTGCCCACCAGGGGAGTGAAGCCAGGGAAGCCTCATCTTCACATAGAGACACCTTCCCACCTAACAGGAGTCAGTTGATGCCACTGAGAAATTCTGATGCACTTCCACCACATATAGAGCAACCCCCGTAGTCATAAGTAAAGCACTGAGGACTTGCAGAATGATTTCACTCACATTGGCAATTCCACGACAACCCTTCCTGCATTGAAATGCTGAGAGTTAAGGGAGAACAGAAGGCAAGTGTGTTTTGTTTTCTGCTTTTCTGCCAGTGGGACTAAGGCGATTTGAGCCTTGACCTGGCTGAAATAAACAGGGGCCCAAACTCGGATGCCTCCAGAGGCCAGGCAGGTGAAGTGACAGAGTGAAGTGGGTGGGTGGAGGTGTCAGGAAAGTATCTGGTCTAAAGGAGGCCAGCCACTTTCCTGTAATCAGTTAGACCATATTGTAACACCAGGCCCGCATTTTCATAGGTGTCAGCTCCAGCCAACTGTTAGCATGGCCTATGAGAATGTGGGCCTGGTGTTACAAGATGGTCTAGATTTTCAAGAGAAGCTGGAAATTCAGTTATTTAATGTGAAATGTTTTTAAGTGTTTGCTAACTAATATATAACATTAAAAAAAACCAAATGTACCAACAGACCCCCAGTTTGTGACTCTGATATAACCAAAATGATGCTTCTGTGCTAAGAGCAGTCCCATCAGGAAGCAGGGCTGCCCTTCTGCCCCTGAAGGACCCCACCATTTCCTTGTCATGGTAGGGGGCTAGGAGTGAGTGCTCTAGCTCCCACCATGGCAGAACCTGTGGTGTTGAGGCCAGAGATCTTTGACTGGCTGACCACTGGGGAAGAGGCTCACCAAACTTATAGTGTTTTCTAGATAAAACTGAAATGATGGCTCCAGCCACCCTCCTCAGGGATTGTGTGATAGGTCTTCCTTTGCTACTTCCACCCCCTCAGCCCTTGGACCCAGGCCAATCCTTCTGAGGTCCTACCAGGTCTCGGTGGAGGAACTGCTTTGACTCCAGGTATTCCATGGCTTCACAGACATCCTTGCACATCTCCAGCAGCTGCTGAGTCTGGAAGCGGTGGCGCATCTCCCTCAGGTAGTTCAGGAGGCAGCCATTGGCCATGTACTCAGTGATGATGAAGATGGGGCGCTGTTTAGTGCAGACGCCGTACAACTGCACCAGTTTCTCATGGGACAGATTCCTACAGGAAAGGCAATGAACCAGTCCTCCCTTTCTGGCTCTGAATACTATTCAGAAAGGAGCTGAGGAGGAAAGGAGTTGGCCTGGGAGTAGAGTGTCAGATGAGGGACCAAAATAACAAGTTAATGCTCCTCCTTCCTACCCTAAACTCCAGAAGTGCCTAATATATGAGGGTGAGCCAGGATTTGGAGTCCATCAATAGAACAGGAAACAAGCCCAGGGCTGAATGAACACTAAGGCTACATCAGAATGTCTTCCTTTTGAAAGTCTCATTTTCTACATTTACCCCCAAATGCTACTGAGATGGTACACGCCTATGATCAATACTACTCTCCACCAATATCTAAGAGAAATGACTACCTTAGCAGTTACTCCCACCAATCAAAGTTTGACCTCAGGCCATGGTCCCAAATCTCTTACTATAAATCACCTTAAAACCCAGTGGGAACCATCCTGGTAATTCCTAGACTGGGTGGAGAGTTGAGTTTGGACTGTAACTCACATCATGACTTTGGCTTCTTCAATGAACTCATCCTCAGACATGGAGCCTTCTTTGATCATCTTGACGGCCACGTCATACTGGCCCCTCCATTTCCCATACTTCACTACTCCAAATTGTCCAGTCCCCAGCTCCTTCAAGAAGGTCAGGTCCTTTGGATCAATTTCCCATGATCCTATAACAACAAAGCCTTGATGTGATTATTTGGGAGTCATGTATGTATAATTTCTACAATAGATAAGAATCCCTACTGGGGGTAGAAACAGACAAGCAGTAAAAGGGAAATTCTCAGAGGTACTAATCCATCTTTGCTCAGGTAAATCTCAGGGACAGGGGATTACTGATTGGAGGAGTCTGGGAATTTAGGTACAAGTCAGGCATAAAGCAAGAAGATAAACTAGACATCCTCTTAAAATCCCTTTATGATTTTTTCCCCACAATTAAAAAATAAATCCCTTTATGAATCTATGTTTTTGCAGTCCCAGTAGGAGCCACCAGAGGGAGGAAAAGCATTAGATAACTTTGGTCTGGCTCCATCTTAACCTTCCTCACAGCAGCTGGGATAGAACAGTGTGCTGCAAGGATGATTGAGAGGCAAGGTCTGGTTGCGTCTGCCAGACGTAGTCCTTCCAACTGGCCGGTCCACCCTACCCTAGAGAAATAATCAGTTACCATAGCCCAGGCCTGCAGTGGAAGGCGCATTCTTGTTTTGTTGAGACACTGGATATTTGAGCCTAGATATGAGTCCTGAAACATACAAAGAGAGTCATGCTGCTGGTGCGGAGCAGGGGGTGAGATGCCTCACACACCCTCACTTAAAGCCTCACGCTTCCAGTGTTCATCTTTCTAGTACATTTTGAATCCCAGAAGATCTCCATCAACCCGAATTTTTCTGGAAGTTTCTCCTCTTACAGATGTTTTTCAGGGACAAGAAAGAGAGAATGCTAACTGAAATATACAACCCAGCTAAATATATCCCCACCTCCCAGCCTAGCCTTAACTCACATCCTACTTCTGCTTTTGATACTGAAAAGTGTAATTGGGACCACATAAAATGACAGCCTTGATACTGCCTTGCCTGGACATGGTGGACAGCAGCAAGCCTTCTTGATGAAGTTTTTCCCATGTATTCGTGCTCTCACCAATCTCCCAGTTTTTAGAATGTCTACACTGCTTAGAAACTCTCTTCTGATGTTTTTGAGCCTGTATGTCCTTTGAGGGCAAGGACTTCAACTAATAGTTTTCATGTGTTCTCTAGTAACAAGAAAATTGCTGAGAACACACCAGGAACACAATGAATATTGCTGATTGATTAATTACCAGTCTCCTTTATGTCTTTCCTTAGCACTGAGCATCAATCACCAAATAAGGAGTCAGTCCCTACTGGGCATAAGGTCTGCCTTTGACCACCTCTTCACTTGACCTCGACGCAGCATCACAGGGGTTTATTTTCACAGCTAATTCCCATTACCCTGTGAGGCTTATTCTTCCCCTAACCACCTTGTCCTAAGTTGCTTCTCCTGGTACTTGTCACACCCTTCTTCTCTGGTTCCCCTGGTACTTACCTGCAGAGTTATGCTGATGGTAGTTAATGAGCTCAGGGATGGTGCTGAAAAGGTGCTTCTCAGCCAGGTAATACTGGCTCTGAGGTGTGGAACACACAACATAATGGCGTATCACCCCTTGAGGTTCCCTGAAGAAGTGGATGCTGAGTCAGCAACTTGGGAACAAGGGTCCAAAGGGCCCAAGAAGTGAAGTGAGATGAGTTTTGAGTTTAAGTGACAGAGGATGTGAGAGGAGCACTTCATTAAGGAACTGTTGGTTGGGCACCCCTGTCCTTTGTCCCCAGGGCCTTGAAACAGTAACACTTACCCTGTAGATTTGGCAAACACAGACACCGTATATTTTCCAGCTTTGCTGGAGTCTCTAACAATGAAGCCTCCTTCTTTCCCCTGAAACGATGAAAAAGAAGCTGACCGTCATGAGGAAGTGGTGCTCACACCTGCATCCCACCTGCCCAAACCCGAGAGGAAATATTATAGAAGCCTTGATTTCACTGCCAAGTTCCATGTTTGAGCTGCAGCCTCATTGCTTTTGACAGCGAAAAGTATAATTGGGACCCCATAAAATGACAGCGTTGACACTGCTTTGCCTGGAGATGGCGGACAGCAGCAAGCCCGCAATTCAGGATCCTTGTTTGCTGTGCAAGGAGAATGCTATTTGCTTGTGGTCACATACTTACCTCTTGCTTTAGCAGTTGCTCAGCTTGACTCCGAGTCATGTGTTTGGAATACCACCTGTAAAGAGAGAGTGCTTGTGTGGCTCCTAGGCCATGGTGTAAGTGGCTCAGAGATTAGAGTGCTATCTGTGGCTCATCCATGCCAGTGAGTCAGTCAATTCACTCAACCTCTATTTACTGAGTGTCTTATGTGCGTAGCATACTACATCCCTTTCCCAAAACGTGCTTGGCACTGAAGAATCATGGAAATGGAGAGTAGAGGGCAAAGGCAGGTGGCAGAAGGTTGCAGGGAAGGGATCAGGGACAGGGCCTTCAAGGGCAACCCACTTCCATGATTAGGGAGAAAGCACATCCACAGAAGTTTGCCATTTTCACCTTTCAAATGTTTCCTATCAGGTTGTCTTAGTGTGGTTCTTCTGGATTTGGGGGGGGTGTGGTGACCTCTCCAGCTTTCATGAACAGGGTGTTTGGGATGAGGGTAAGACAGAGGCACTAACTTGAGTGGCATCATTTGACCCAGTTGACACTGATTTTAATAGGTATCTTGAAATCAAAATTTTGTTGAAAGTATAAAAAAAGTTTATACTATATTTAGTTCCTCTGGGAAGATTGTGCGCTAGGAACATAAGCATACTCACTCATACATTTCTATGGAGTCCTCTGCCTCGGTTACATAGTTACTAGGGATGTAGCCTTCCTGCCTGTAGAGGAGACAACGTGATAGATCATCCAGCACTTCCCATCCTGGGTGAGAGACAGATTTGGATGCCCTGTATCCTTGGGCTCAGAACCAATCTTGAATGGAGGTATATAAAATGCCCCTCCCTCAAAGAGAATCATGTTGCCAATGCATGGCTAGGCCAGTGAAGTGTGTAGCTTCTGCACATGCGGCATTGATTACATGTGCTCGACAACATGTGGGCCAGACTCTACAGGCTCAGAGAGGTAGCCACGTGTAGAGCTGCCCTCTGAGAAGTACTTGGAGGGAGAGCATATTCCTTTTGGTGTGGGAAGAACAATTTCTGATCAGGATACTGAGTAGGGGAATTATGCCGCAGGATTTTGCGTGTGTATAGAGTAGGTGGGCACAAGGCTCAGGAAGGGCAGGCGTGGACTCACCCATTTTTATCCTGGGCTCGCCACCAGGGTAAGTTGCTCTCCTCCAGGATAAAATACTCGTCACCCTTCCGCAGCTGTAGATCATTTGCATTCATTGGCATGTAGTCATAAAGGGCTACAACTTTTTTCAGCTCACTTGTGGAGACAGGTGCTGCTGTTGGCTCAGGGGGCAGTGGCTTTTTTAAGATCTGTGTTGTTAAGAGGAAAAAGTAGGGGTGGGGTTGGCTAGATGTTGGCTAGATATGAAGCACTCTCCTATTCTTCCCCAACTCTCTGGCTTACTGGAGACACTTTTCTAACCCAAATCAGGCAAAATAAAAGGTTTATTCAGCATTCATTCAACAACCAGTTTTAAGCACCCATGCAGGGGCTCTCAGCCTGGAATGTACATCAGAACCATCTAGCAGGTGGTTAACAATCCTGACACCTAAGCAGTTTCAAAGACCAATTATGTCAAAACCTCTGAGGGCTGGACCCAGGCATCAGTATTTTTAAACTTTCTGGACAAAAACCATGTACAGCCATAATCGGGAAAGCTTCTTGGCACTAAACTAGTACATGGACCTACTAAGTGGCTCTGAATCTTCTTTTCTTAGTTTGTAAAATGAGTATACTAATTCCTGCCTTGCTTACTTACAATATATGAGAAAGGGCTTTCTAGACCTCAAAAAATAACCCCCAAAATCAAGTTTTAAAGTAATATAATAGTGATAAAATCAAGATGTTGGGTATATGGATATTCACTGTTAAAAATTTTCAGCTTTATGTTTGAAAATATTTTTCATTTAAAAAAATCAGGCTTTGTTTTGTTTTAAACAGGTGATTTGATTAAATGGTTGCCAAGAGCTTCCTACTAACCCTCTATCTCTCCACTGAAGAGGAAGTCCTAATTAGAAGCACAAAGCCCCTGTCTCAGCAAGAATACCAATTTACACTGCCAAATCCCAGGGAGAATTCTAAGACTTTGGTCTGTTTTCAGGGTGTGATTGTAAGTTTCAATTTAAACAGTAGCAGCACCCAATTTCCCTGTATACCTGGTCCTCCTCAGGCGTGGGAGGAAGAGGCTTTTTTGTCTTTCTGTGCGAACTCCCAGGTTTTAAGCCTGCAAAGTGAGAAACCAGTGACGATGGATACAGAGTGCATCTTCAGAAAGGGCCCAAGGACAGGTTTGGTCAGGAAATTTACTCTTGTACTCATTGACGTTACGTAAGTTAGGAAAAGTCCGGAATGATACAGCCCAATGCTAGGTCACCCAGCTGGAAGAGCAGAGCACCAGCTGAATTTTGGCCCCCACTAATCTCCTCTCCCACCCTCCTTTGTGCACTGGCCAAAATGTACAAACCTGGGTTTGATAGAGCCCTGAGAAAGTGATGGATAGTCAAAGGAGGGAGAAATTATATTGATCAGATCTCTTACTTCCATTCCTGTTCTCCAAAATTTGGCAGCCCATAGCATTTTTGGCTGTCTGAGAGCAGCAGAGATACTGCCCATCGATCCAGAAGCAAGGGTGGTATTTCTGTACCAGATCACTGTTGTACCGGATTACTGTAACAGGAGAGAAGAGAGAGAGAGAGAGAGAGAGAAAGAGGTCACATCTGACATGTGGGAGAAGCCACAATAGGCATGTTTTCCTCCTTGAGTTTAGTAGTGAGCTTCAAACAACTGCCCCTTCCTCAGCCACCCTGAAGGGAAGCAGACACAGGACCAGTTGGCTCACATGCTTGGCCCCAGAGAGTTCCTGTGCAGTTCTCTTCAGTGGTCTGTTGTGATGACTATCTCCCAACCGGTGACCAAAGTGATAAGAATGTCTGATTCTCCAGAGCCCCAGAACAAAAATATGTTATCTATGTTTTTCCAGTAGCCATTCCAATCTTCCTGTAAGGCAGGTGTTGACTATGGTGGTCTTTTCCAGATAAGGGAAACAACGTGACAAGCCAGACTTTCACTCCGGCTCTCAATATACCAATGTCCCAGCTCCTGGAGTGGTCTTTTAGAGATATTTGTCTTTGTGAGAACTTCTGCCTCACGCTTTCTGTGTTCATAGAACAGTTAACAGAGCAGAGCTCAGGATCAAATGAAGGTGATTCTGCCTCTAGAATAAACAGTTCAGTCTTCCTAGGGCCACTGAGGTAGGTTGAGCTCATTGTGGGAGACAAACACAGCAGTTCCATTTCCCTCACAGGGTTGTGAGGCCCAAAAGATCTCTCAGGATGAGAGATTTGCAGATAAGAGGAATTAGTTTTACAGTTTTTAATACTGTGGCATTGCAAGAATCTTAACCGGAAGTCAATTAGACAAGTCATCCTGGGATCATGTTGCCAGTTAACAGAAAAGCAAAGACAAATGAAATAACTGACAATAGCTAGCACTGGGGCAAAGACCTAGGCTGGTCTAAGAATATGCATATTTGAGGACATACACATTTCATCATTTGATGCTAAAAAGAAGCTCTGCATAACTTTTTTTTAAAGATAAAAACAAAAACAAAATAAAACCTTCCTCTGTAGAGACCAACTTAAGTCCTTAAGAGCTTGCTAGTCACACTCCACTCACTTAAGACCTTGGGGGAGGCCTAGAAGCTACTGGTGGCCAGATGCATTTTATAGGCAAATGAACAAAAAGTGCCATCTTTTTTTAAAGTGCTATCTTGATGCTTTTCTAAACATGGATTTGAAGGCTTCTAACCAGTCTATCCTGCCCACCCTCACCCCTCACTTTTTCAGCATACCCCTTCACCATTGCACCAAATGCAGGGCGGTGGGAGCTGTTCAGATGGGGTACAGGCTATAGGTGGCTACGTCATCTGTAGAGAACTTTAAAATAATAAAAACCAAGCAAAAGTCTGTCTGACTTTTATTATTACCAGGCACTGGCAATTCTGAACAATGTTCCAGGTACTCCTCCCAGCCAGAACTCATTGCTCCCACCCTCTGCCCTTACCCCCCATGCCACTACCATCACCCAGGTATTTGAAGATTCTTGGGTGCAGGCTTAGGCACCAGTAGACATTTAAAAAATTCTTAATCAACAGCTAGCTGCTCTGATAAATTAAGCTATGCTAATGAGAGGCTATAGGACTTCCTGCCCCCCTACCTCCAGCACACTCATTATGAACCCACCCTACATTCCCAAATAATTAAGAGGTCCCTTGAAGATGGCACCCCTTCTTTTGTTGGTTAACACAGCGCTGGTATTTCCAGCTACTTAGGAGAGAATTGCAAAATCAGAGTGTCTGTTACAAACTGAATGTTTGTGTCCCCCAAAATTCATATAATGAAGCCCCCGCAGTGCGATGATATTAGGAAGTGGGGCCTTAGGGAGGTAATTAGGTCATGAGAGTGGAGCCCTCATGATGGGATTAGTGCCCTTAGAAGAAGAGACTGGAGAGAAATTCTTTCTCTCTGCCATGTGAGAACACGGTGAGAAAGTGACCGGTCTGCAAGCCAGGTAGAGTGTTCTCACCAGGAACTAAATTGGCCAACACCTTGATCTTGGACTCCCCAGCTTCCAGAACTGTGAGAAATAAATGTTTGTTGTTTAAGTCACCTGGTCTATGATGTTTTGTTATGGTAGCCCAAGCTGACTATGACAGCGTCCTAGTGGGAGGACTAGGAGCAAACTGCTTACTTCACCAATGCATGGGGCCAGCCCTATCTGGGAAGCACTAATGGTTGATGCACATTCCAAGTACTTGATGGGTTGATCTCTCATATTCATTTTATTCAGGATAATGGCTAAAATTCTGTTTGGGGAATGAATGAAAGATTACTCTTCACATATGTCATTGGAGTTTCACCAGTGCCACTCTTTCATTCATTTGGGTGAGGTCAGGTCATTTGCTTATTTTTGAAGCTGCAGTTAGGATAAGCTCTATTGAGCTTGACCAAATGAAGAGTCTAGAGTGAATGTAGACAAATATCTGTGCTGCTGTAACATTAAAGTGCCCACTGCCATGTTCAAGGAAGTGGAAGGAGAGAGCCCAGGGCTAAGTCCTCAGGAATATAAACTTTGCATGGAAAGTACCACTGAAAAAAGATGGGAGCTGAATATGAGGTACCTGAGGCCCTACTTTTTAAATTGAAGTATAACTTACATATAATAAAATGTACAATCTAAGATATCCAGCTAACCACATTTGTATACAACCATTTAACCACCACTCAGATCCAGCACCTCAGAAGGCTCCCTCATACCTCTTCACAGCCAATACCACTACAGAGGTAGCCAGTATACCATGAGGTCCCCTTTCCATGTTAGTGATTTCCAATTGGTACATTTTACCTCAGAGTGGGATAGCTTATCACTAGAGTGGGCACTCAATAAATATTTGTTGGGCTAACCTACAACTGGTTTCTCCCTCAGCTAGTATGTCCCACCTTCCCCTATTTCCAAACTAAATCCTAACTGTCCATCAGTGTGGATCCCAAGTTGGTGGTAGTTGTTTACTCTTGCAGAAAAAATCAATTAACACACCTATTTGTTGGTCCCTTTCTGTGTGCAGGGCAATTTATGAGGCACAGTGGAGAGAACCAAAGAAGTACAAATATATATGCCCTCTAGAGCTCTGTGTATATTTCTCAGCCTTGGAGGTAGCATCTTGATTTAGAGCACAGACTCTAGAGCCTGAGTTCAAAGCCTGGCCCTGCCACTTACTAAATGAGTGCCTTTGGGCCAGTTATTTAACCTCTCTATACCTCTGTTTTCTCATCTCTAAAATGGGGATGGTGAAAATAACTTCCTCATATGGTTGATATGAAGAAGAAATGAGTTAATATATGTAAAGAATTTAGAGAAGATCTTGGATCATAATAAGCATTACTGAAGTGTTTGCTCATTTTGTACCCCCAGGGCTAAAGCTGACCTCTTACTTCAAAACATGTCAAGAACTGAACTGTGTGGTGCAAGACATCACCTATTTGTAATCTTCACATGGCCTTACTCTAAAATATCTTGCAGCCAACTACAGGTGCAGTTTCTGGGCTTGAGAACCAAGCAGCACAAAAATATGCAATGAGTTTAGGCTTTGGGGTCAAACAGACCTAGGGGTGTAGTAAGAACCCAGGCTCCACCACTCACTAGCTATGTGCCCTTGAGCAACTTACTAAACCTCTTTGAGCTTCAGTTCCCTCATCTGTAAATAGGGGAATAATACATACTTAATAAGCTTATTGTGAGGATTAAATGTGCTAGTCCGTTTGAAGCACTTGGCACAGAGCCTGGTACAGAGTTAGTGCTCATTAAGTGTTAGTTGCTGTTTTTAGCCCAAGGTTGCTGTAAGAATTAAATGAGATAATAAATACAAGGTGTCTAGCTTGGTGTCTGGCACATAGAAAGAACTAAGTAAATGACACTTCTCTTTCTTTCTCCTCTCCTCTTTCAGCTTGAAAGATTTGATGATTTTTATGTTAGCCAGACTTACATTCAAGGGAGTGAACAAAGCTGGTGTAGTCAGCCACTGCATATCAGAGTCTAAATGTTTATTAAGACAAAGGGCTGTCACGCAATAACCCAACCATGCCATTATCAGTCTGCCATCCTTCCTGTTTCTCTAGGCAGCCTTTCCTGATGTCAACTCAACCAGTTAATCTCTCAGTCACTTGACATGTGGCTATATATACACACAAATATGTGTGCATGCATCCTGTGCTGTAAGCATTTACAGTCAAGTTTATCTGAGCACACTGTATGGTCTGTGTGAAATACTGAACTATATTCAAGTTGAGGTCCTCACAAAGCAAGGACCATGAAATAGTTCCTTGGAAAATATCCACAATGAAAAGATGTACAGTGCTTTCTTGTACAGTGCTTTACAGTTTTCCATGTGCTTTCACATACCTTACCTCATTTGATCCTTAGGACAACCCTGGAGGTAGGTACTGTAGGCACCATTATTATTCCTCTTTCAGAAGAAAAACCTGAGCCTCAAAGAAGCTTGTTGGCCTACTTGCCAGAGGTCACCCAGCTTATTAGTGGTAGAAGAGGACTTGGAACCAGGTTCTTTACTCTGACCCCAAGCACTCTCATAATCATGTATTTAATTTTTTTGGAACTACATATTTCATACCTAGGATTCAAAATATTGAAATAACCATTGAATGCCACACCATACCCCCCTTGTAATTGGTGTAAAGAATGGGACCTCTTTTATAAATAGGGAAATGGAAGGGCCTACAATTACAAAATTGCATTAGAGAGACAGTGGTAGAACTGAGTTGAAACTCTTAGTCTAGCATGTGATCCTTTATTTATATGATGGAATATTGAACTCAATTGTATCATTAATATTGAAGAAAATGCAATATTTCTCCCCCCATTCTCTCTCTCTCCTCCCTTCTCTCTCTCCCTCCTTCCTTTCTTCCTCTCTTTCTTCTTTCTTTCACCTCCCTTCTTCCATCCGTTCTTTTTTCCTCTCTCCCTTTCTTCTTCTCTCCTTCCCTCCCTGTTCCCTTTTTCCTTCCTTCTTTCTTTCTTTCTCTTTTCTTTCTCTCTCCTTTCTCTTTTTCTCCCTCTCTCCCAACTTTTCTCTTTCCTTCCTCCTTCCTTCCTTTCCTTCTTTCTTTGGAAACTAGTTTATTTTCCAAATAATTCTCACCATTTTTGAGCTGGTGAATCCAACGCTTCCTCAGTTCTTCAGTTGGGGAGAAGACATAGAGAGGCCCTTCATCATATACAACCTGGGGTAATGGACACAGACTTCAGCAGTTAGGAGTCAGAAAATAAAAAGACCTTGAAGGAACGAATCTTAAGCTACAACTTTGTATAATGATACTGGAAAACAAAAAAAAGGCAGGGTCTTCAGTAAGCAGTGGAGCTGGGGTTATGTGAACCATCTGAAGAATTCCTGAACAGTTCATATCCAGTGATGTAGGACTTAGAAACTCTTTGCTTTGTGAATACTCCTGTGTCCTCTTGACTTGTATTTCAATTTGTGTGTAAACCTAGTTCATAATCTTCAGCCCTTGGTGGAGTCAAGATTTTTGTTTATCCAATGAAGGATATTTTATGATCTTATTAAACCTTGAGTTTGTATAGAAGATAATTGAAGTAATGATTTATGTAACAAATCTTGATTAGTACATGTGGATTATACACTTCGTCAATATGGAGCAAATTTTTAACTCTTGGATGATTTTCCCTCCACTGCCTAGTGGCCTCCCCTTGCCAATATTAGCCCAAATAAACCAAGTTTGGAACTACATACCTACTTCAAGAGTGAAATATATATTAAGCATTGTCATCAAATCAGTCAGTATTTTTTGAACACCACACATGTACAAGGCATTGTGCTAGGTGTTACTGAGATGTACAAAACATATAAGATGTGGTTCCAACCCTTACAGACTTGAGAGACATCACAATGGATTCTAAAGTCAAATGTAAATTAATTTTGAATTATCTGCTATTTACCAGTATCCACTAGCCCAGTCAAACATCAACTTTTTGAAAGACAGTGGTAGTAAAAACTGTGTCTAAAACACCCCTCCTTCACAGGTTTTGTAAACTTTGTTACAGTCAGGGACATGAACAAGATCCTTTCACATTTTTCTTTTTGCTTGTTAGTCTTGCTGTGCTCATAAATCCATGACAGAAAGCCCCCTCCCCTGAGACTTTCCACTTCCTTTTCTGGCTTTCACTGTTGCAGAGGCTGCTATATTCATGACATGTGGCCTCAGAGTTCTCAGGACATAAGCAAACCAAATCAGAGATTGAATCTGAAGCTCTTACTCTCTTTTATGCCTTACATTGCATCTACCAAACAGATGTCTATGTGACTCTTCAGTTATTCCAGACTAGAATAGAATTTAAGTTTATACGTAAGTCTAATAAGCCTTCCCTACACCGAACTTCCTAATACTACTCCTTCCCTCCCCTCTTCTGTCTTTTCAACCCACATGACTGACCACCATTAGACAGATAGGCAGAACCAGAAGGAAGTGAAATGCTCACTTAACAAACAGAGCATCTTTCTCAATGCCATTGCCATAGACAAGACACACCATAATAGGATTAGTGCCATTATGGATTCTCTTTGAGGTGTAGAGACTAAAAGAAACTATGTTTGATTGGAAAAACAGAAAAGCAAACACTCACAGCCCATGCCATCCCTAACGATTATATTACAGGTCCCTTTGTGAGCTAGTGAGAGAAAATACCTTACCTGGAAGGGGTAAGGGAACCTTTCAATAATTGAAATCTGCTCCATTTCACTGCACTCTTCTCCCCTTCTCTGCAGTGACAGAAGAAATCATAGTTATTGGTTGATGCATTGCTCTTTTCTGGATTTCCCTAGGTACTGGGAGTCTTTTGCAGTGGTTCCAGAAGGCTCTCCTGCATGGACAATGCTAATCCTTAGTGATTGCTTCCTATATCCCAGTAGGGAAACATATCCATAGGATCCAGCACATACTCATTCAAAAAAAAATCTCAGGTATCTCAAACTATTGAGAAAAGGGAGGTTAATCAATAAATGATGCTGGGACAAACATTTAACCACTAATATTGTCAGAGGTGGGGGGCGAGTAGTTAAGGTAGCTATTTCACACCATACACCAACGTAAATTCTGGATGGATTCAAGAGCTTTATATAAAAAAATGAAACTATGACTAACAGAAAAGAACATAACTATTTACATAATTTTGTGAGAGGCAAGGCCTTTCTAATATAATGCTAAAAGTTAGAACCATTAAGAGGAAGATGAGCTAATTTGATGACATAGACTTTAAAACCCACTATGGTTAAAAAAGACAAGTATAAACAAAATTCAAAGATAAATGAGAAACTGGAAAAATATTTTCAACATATATTATAGTTAGAGTTAACATATCTAGATCTCTTAAAAAGTACTAGGAGTAAGGTAAACATTTCAATAGAAAAACCGGCCAAAAAATTAACAGGAATTCACAAATGGAAAAATATAAATGAGCTGTAGCCATATAATTGTCCAACCTTATGAGTAACAAAAAAATTGCAAAATAAGTCAGCAATGAAGTATCATTTTTCTTGGCTTTCAAATTAACAAATATTTAAAATATCTGGCGTTGGAAGGAATGTAGAGGAATAGATACTGTCATACAGAGCTTGTAGGTGTATATGATATTCAAATTCTACTTCTACAAAATTAAATAGAATAAAACTATAAAAATAATCAAAGCATACAGATTTCATAAAGAAAAGAACAAAATATTACTCCTAGGAAGTTATTATAAAGAAAAGAATAACAAAAGTACATAAAGATGTATGCAAGAATGTTCCTTTCAACATGATTTATGATATCAAATGAATTGGAAACAAATGTCTAGTAATAGGAGATTGGTTAAACAAATTACAATATATCCATGATAGGGTATACTATACAGTCATTAAAACAATTTATTAAAGAGTATCTATTGTTATGGGGAAAAGTTTATATTGTTACATTGAAAATGTAGGTTGCAAAGTAAGATGTGTAGTATAATATGATTCTATGTTTTAAATATATAACATATATATTAGTGTGAGTGTATGTGTTGTTAATGGAGAAAAACATCTGTTAAGTCCATACACGAACATGTTAATAGTTGTTTTAGCTGAATAATGAGATTATGCATGATTTTATCTTCTTTTTTGTGCTTTTTTTGTATTTTTCAAAGTTTTTATAATAAATACGCATTACTCTTGACATCAGGAAAAAAAATGATATTTAAAAAAATCAACTAGGAAATCAGTAGACGTAATGTCCTCGAGAGGCTCTGGGAAATGAGAGAAGAAACAGTGAGCTACTAAAGAATCTCATGACTCAGAGCCCTAGAGTTCTGGCTTTCAGACTAACTCAAGCTTGTAAATCTGATCCTGGTGACTGAGGGAGTAAAACGAATCATCTCTGATCAGTTTGAAAACTTGATGTGATATCATCTTAAGATTGGCATTACAAGTTTTCCAGATTAAGTGAGTTGTTCTGCATCTGGGGAAAAGACGCTGAGACTCAGCATAACCAATATGTGGCAGAGTGAAGAACATATATGGGAGCTTTATGTGTCCCACACTGCACAGCATCACAGGTTTATTTACAGAGAATTGAAGTGTTCCAAGTTTCTTAACTGCAACCCTCCTGCCCCTGCCCCCCATGCCCAGTTCTAACAATGGCCTCTGCTCACCGGAATCTGTCTTTCGGGGGGAGGATTTTTCTCAGGAACCACTGTTTCAACACAGGTGATCTTCTCAACATCTATTGAACCCTTCTTACTGCCTCTTCTCTGAGAAAGAGAATGAGGAAGAAAATGGAGAAAGATTAAGAGCGATTAAGCAACCAGATGATTAGATTTCGCTATCTCATCATTCAACACAGAGAGGTGACACCCACACTCTATATCAGGACCTGTCATATTGAAAAAAACGAACAAACAAACAAAACCCAAACAACTTCCAGATCTATTAACCTAACCTTTTTACTACCAGATGGAGGGCAAACACTATAGAAGAGTGGATGACTTTGTGTGCCTTTAACATAAAAAATAAGGAAGCAATTTCCAAGTCTTGGATTTCATTCTCAACAATCATTTAATGAGTGCTCACCAACTGCAAGAATCCATGGTGAGATTTTCCCCAAAGCTTCTTAGCACCTTTGAATTTTTGCTCCAGTATGTCTGTAGCTAGTTCTGGGCTAGGAAACATTTTGCTGAGTTTGAAGTGTACTTGGGTCCCTTCCACCTACCCCTTCAAACCACAAAGGATCTACCTCCCCCCAAGGCAGATCTAAGGCCAAGTCCTTAAAACTCAGGTTTCACAGCACAGAAACTCACCCCACGTTCAAAGTCATACTCATAGTAGGAAAGTTTTTGCACGGTCAAGAGGAAGAGGCGCTTCTTGAAGTTTAAAGGTGATGTTTTCTTTTTCTGCTGGGATCGCTTCAGAAAGATGCTCTCCAATATCACTGCAGCCATAGCTTCTTCTTTCTGGAGCTCACTGGGTGCTGTTGATAATGAAAGTTCTTGAGGACCCAGCACATTGAACCTCATCCCTCCTGGTTCCCCCTCAGCCTAGCCACCTAGTTTCAAATGGAACAGAAATGTTCAGAGCTAACAAAGAACCTTCTTACTTTGACGTCCTCCTTCCATAGCACCCATTTCTGCCAGTTTTCAGGTATAATGGATGCACATCGAAGTGGGGTGATTGATTCTACATCATGAGTTCATATAAACTGGGTTCTTGTATAAGGCAATGGAATGCTCTGGATATCAAGTGATATGTACCCATGTGCTTGGTAATGTCTAGAGGCAGCTCTACACTAACCACCCTTTTATGATACGTGCAGAATCTGTGAACAGTAAAAGTCTCTGTGCAGCTGTTGACCCTTATATCCCCAGAAGGGATAATGCAGGTGCCAGAACTCCACTGAGGCAGATATTGGACTTTCAGTTCCCAGTTTCCTAGACAGTGAGTGTAATTTTTCATACATTGTCCCACTGGGGTCTGTAACCAAGGGGTCTAATAAGGATACAGAGGCTGCACCTGCAGTTATGGACATATACTAACTGCCACCCAACTAATTTTGCCCATCACCCTCTGCCTGAGCTACAAAGGATAGAAGCTTTGTTCTAAAATTGAAAAACAATTTTTGAGAGGTAATTGGTTTGTTTTGTTTTTGATTTTCCCTTCCTTTTTGCTTAGATTAGTTCTTTCAGACAGCATCATGCAAAAGTGATGCAACTGTCTTAATTTTATAGATGCTCTCTCTGATCATTTATGAAAAGTAACTTGTTTAGCCTCTCCAAACTTACAGTACTTCAGAAAGATTCAGTTTAGGTAACTGAAATACAGAAAGGCAAAGAAAGTTACAAAAAGTCACCGTTGGTTTTTTTATTCACACAAAACACACAGTTATTCACTTAAATGCACTATCTTTTATTACCAACCCAAACCTTCGTTAGAAAGATAAAGTGAAAATATAAATACTGCCACAGAAATAGAGCACTAAAAAATACTGAAAAAAGTCACCAAATCACCAACCCCTTCTCCCTCAAGTTTTGTTGGAGGTAAGTTTTTTCCTGAAGGGTGTAGGTTTTTTTTTTTTTTTAAACTAAGCTCCTTATGGTTTTGGTGGCACCATGGAAGCAGAATAAAGTAAGTAGTTTTTTGTACTTGTCAAGCATAGGTTACTTCTCACACCAGGAAAGCAAGGGAATGGTTTCTTATCGAAGCCTGAGGCTATCCACACCATTATTTTGCTCTTTCCTGTGGTGTAAAATGTTCTATTATTGTACTGAGGAGACAAAAATAGATTACAGGAACACCAGGGATGTTCAGAATGATCACTTTGTTATTTATTCATCATGTGGATGCCACCGTTTTCTGGTGGTAGACCTGTTCAATTTTTTATAAATGATCTTTTGAGAAAATTGGGCAAAGGAGCAAACTTTTCCCTATACCCTCCACACAGCTGCTCTCTTCCCTGACTCCCCAGTTTAAATCATCTCTCACAGGAGTGACAAACTGATAAGAGTTTGCAACCAACTAGAGTTTTATCTAGCATTCAGATTCAGCTCAAACCCCCAAAAGATTTCTTCTAACATTAAGGTTTTTCATTTACTCAGAAGTAGTGGTAACCAGGTAATAATAGTCTATTCTCAGGAACTGCCAACTCATCGAGATCCCTGTACTAATATCACATTTGTTCCCATGGTGAATTCCAATTAAGTACCTATTCACAACCAAAGACTCAACTTAGAGAAGACAAAATAATACCCTAAAGAAATTGAGTAGCATGACCAGTAAATTGGATCAGAAGCATCCAAACAAACCACGTCCAGTTGTTCCTCTTTTAGCTGAGTAAAGCACACCCATCGTTTTACCTTTAGTTTTGTTGCAAGCTCTTGGTGGATACACTCCCCTGTTCAGATCCAGCATCTGCTTCAGTCTTGGCGTCTGCTCTTATTTCCTATAAGACAGGTCCTTCTGGAAGCTGCCTCTGTTCTTTTTCTTTTTTAGAACAAATCCAGTTTGTACAGGAGGAAGCCTTCCTCTCTTTTAAGTGTCTGTGTTGGGGTAGGGTTTAATGCTGGTCTAAGTATGAGGAAGTAAATAAGCCTCTCACTAGCCATTGCCCCTCTGAGCATGGGGTGAAATGGCCTCTACTTCTAGATCATTGAGCTGGAGGACTGCTGGGATTTCCATGGCCTGGTTGCTCCCTCTTTGATTGCTTTCCCCCATTCCTTGTGATCCACTCCAGGCACACACAGCCTGAAAATGTGGTAGTTCTTCCTTAGTCACCATTAGTCCATCCACCACTAATGTGAAAGGAGAGGCATCTGCTTTTATGTCTTCCTGAAGGTTGGTGTGTAATGGACACTCTGCTTTAGAGGATAGTTTCAGCTTCTTTGGGTACTTATTGTGAAAGGTCCTAATTTTTTTCTAACAATTTCAGCAGCCCACAGAGTCAATTTGACCACAAAAGATGCACAGTGAGGGCTGACCCTGCACCTCACTCAAGTGGTGGGGTTGGGGGTGGAAACGGAAGTGACATGAATATTACACACACACACACACACACACACACACACACACACTTCACATAGAGAAAGAAAGAGGGGGAGAAGAAAGACTAGAGAGACACACACAGAGCTCTTAATTTAAAATATAAAGTTCCAGTGTTATAATGTTCTCGTTATTAAACTACAAATGCAAAGATTTTCACACGGCCACCTTTTGCAGCCTCGCAGCTCTTTGTGGAGCAGTAGAATTCCAAAAAAGAATGCTTAGTAGTAAGAGTTCAGCCACTTTACAAACTGCACTATGCCAAGGAGTTAATGTAAATAGCACTTGCAGAATCGGTAAACTAAACCACCTTTGGCTCCTATCTTTGCTCATGCTAAGATAAAACACTATTAGGGGGACTTCCCTGGTGGTGCAGTGGTTAAGAATCTGCCTGCCAATGCAGGGGACACAGGTTCGAGCCCTGGTCCGGGAAGATCCCACATGCCATGGAGCAACTAAGCCCGTGCGCCACAAATACAGAGCCTGCGAGTCACAACTACTGAGCCCGTGTGCCACAACTACTGAAGCCCATGCGCCTAGAGCCCGTGCTCCACAACAAGGGAAGCCACCACAATGAGAAGCCCACGCACCGCAACAAAGAGTAGCCCCCACTCGCCGCAACTAAAGAAAGCCCGCGTGCAGCAACAAAGACCCAACGCAGCCATAAATAAATAAATAAATAAATAAATTTATTTTTTAAAAATTGGCTATTATTAATAAAACAAAACAAAACACTATTAGGGACAACACCAGAGAAAAATCAGAAACTGACACAGTCTGTCTATGACTGGGAAGGGTCCAGGAGAAGCTAGTTAGAAATAGTCATGGTTCAAATAACTATTAAGCCAAAATATCCAATAAGCTGTGTTTTGTGTTTATTTCTCCTTTAAAGCATTACATAATTGTCGAGCAAGATTCTAGCCATTCCCTTTTCTCCCCAGGGGAATGGAAGGGAACTCATGCTTCTCCCAGTGCAGTCCATCCATCAGACATTTTACACACATTCTTTCATTTATTCCTCATGGCAAACAGATGAGGAAAATGAGACTCATGGAGGCTATGTGACTGGCCCAACCTTATCCATTTGTGACCCCACACCCTTGTTGTTTCTGTTGTACCTCATTGCCTCCCAGAGGGATTTTTTTTTTTTTTTGCCTTCAACGAAGTGTGATGCCATCCACCTCAGCACCCTGTTATTCCCCATGGCTATCAGCAAAGAGCATTGGGGACAGACCCCTCTCCATCTTCTAAGAACATTTGGCAAAGGAGGAAATGGTGGTTAAGTACAGGGGATAAGTAAGAGAGAATTCAGGATCCAGGGGCACTTTCCTCTGCAATATTCCTCTGGCTAGAAAGGATGATATGTCTCTCTTAACTGACAACAGTACTTTTTCCCACATGAGGATTCTTCTCAGTTCTGCCAAGGTTTTCTTACATTTTCCTTTAAATCCTCTATAAGGAGATCTTGTTTAACTGGTCGACTTCTAGAGTTGCCAGCTGCTTTTTCCTTCAGGATTTTTCGTTGTTAATGGGATGAAAGCGAAGTGTTTAGGTGGAACACCAACTCTTTATTCTAGGGTTGTTATTGCTTACTGTGAATATAAAAGTTTCCTTGAATGTACTGTCTTTTATATTGTGAAATATTGCAAATAGGCAGAAAGTAAAGAGAATAACATTACACTCATGTGCTCACCACTTAGCTGTATAGAATCCTAACATTGTGCCATTTTGTTTCTGGTGTTTTGTTAGAAATGAAATACTATCCATACAGTCAAAACACCCTTGTGTACTCTTCCACAATCTTAGTTCCCTCCCTCCATAGAGGTTACCAATATCTGGAATTTGGCATTTATCATTCCTAGGCATGTTTTTATATAATTACTACATATGTAAGTATCCAAAAAAGACATTTAGTATTGGTTTACATGTTTCACATTTTAATATGTGTTACATACTCTTCAGCATCTTACTTTTTTTCTCAATTTTTCTCATTTCTTATGATTTATTTATCTTGGCAGCTCTAGTTTATACATTTTAATTCATTTTGATATGTATCAGCATTCTATATGATGAATACATCACAATTTATTTATCCATTCTCCTACTGATGGATATTTAGGTTGTTTGTTTTCAATTATAAATAATGCTACCATGAACAATCTTGTACATGTGGTCATAGTTTTCCACTCTCAGAATGAATTCTCAGTTACTTAGACAACGTGGCAAACCCAGGTCCGGCTTATGTGTTGGACTATGCACTTCGTGTAATCCCTTGTTCCTTTTTTAGTCCCATCTTCCTGAGGCTTTACTATGAAATCTGGTAGACTTATCAATGATCTCTCATTAGAGTAGAGTATAACTGATAGGCCTACTAAAAATCTCTTCTCAAGCCCAAGAAGCATCTCTCAGGTTTTGATTGAGATTTTGATTGAGAATTCCCCAGTCTTGGAACCAGAAAAGTCGTCATTAAAATATCGTACCCATAGCAACAAAGAGCCATAATTACTCTTGGTAAGTTCCCAAGAAGCTCTGTTCAGGCCCTAATGAAAGCTAATTATTTCATGATAAGTTTCAGGGTCAGTGCTACAGGTGCCCAAATTTGTGGTGAAGACTTCCAGCAAAATCAGTTTTCTGGCTGCTGGCTAACCAGGGAAATTCTCATCTACTGTAATCATTTCTAAGAGGTCTTGGTGCTCTGGTATTCTTCAGCATTTCATGTTGTTAACATTTTACAATTTTCTTCTGTGGTTTTGGAAACTTCTGGGTCTGTCATCTCTTCTGCCCTGCACTAGAGACAATAGATTCTGGCCAAGTAATGATGAAAGGAGTGCCAGATAGCGAATCTGCAAGTTTACACTGAGCATCAGGTTGGTGGTAATACTTTCAGCATTGTTCCTCTGCTCTGAGGGTGACTGCTGGGTTGTCCGTCTTTCACTCTGGACTTGTGTGACCCTTTGGCCTTCTTTTTCAATTTAGTTTTTGTTTTCCCTGGTTTAAACTTTTTATTTTTTTCCGTCAATATCACAATAACACATGTTCATTATAGAAAATGTTTTAAGTACAGGGATATTAAAAAGAAAACATCAATTATAAGCTCATTATCCAGAGACATTAATATTAGGCATATTTCCTTCCATTCATTTTCTCTGCATTTTTCTGACTATATTTGAGATCATATTGCACATACTATTTGTAGTTTGCTTATTTTTCTTAACATTATCTGTCTAAGTATCCATCTATCCATCCATCCATCCATCCAACACATATTGTCCTCAAAATATCTAAAGTTCTCGTTTAATGCTACTCCTGATTATTTTCCCATGATATTAGGATCTCTATATAAGCATCATTTACCAAGTCAAAAAGTTTGTACATTTTGAATTTTGAAATATATTGACAAAATAGTTTCCAGAAACACTGTAACCAATTTCCACTCCAAATAGCAGTTTTGGAGAGCCTGCTTTTCCCACACTTTTGTCTCTTTTCTGCTCCAATTCTAATCAGTTTTTTTTTTTTACTGTTTCTATTACAGATAGATATGTAAGGATGAGTTAATAGACTATAGTTCATTTTCATTTCTGGGAGTCAAGGCAGTGACTAGAGTTTCTCCTTGAAGTTCAGCTAACTGATGCTAACCCTAAGGCATGTGGCGATGGCTCTCCCAGAGGGAGGTGGAAAGCCTGGGATCAAGGCTTTTGTGTTTCGAATGCTCTCCCAACACCCTCAGTCAGTGCACAGGAACCTCCAGAGAAACTGAAAGTGACACGTGGCCCATTTGTTTCAGGGTCCTCAGAGGAGTTCTCTATCCCCCTCCCCTGATGGCTTCATTTGCATCACCCAGCAGCTTTGGAGTGAATTAGGTCAAGGTCTGTCTCTAGCTTCTTACTGAGCACTGCCTCACTGAAAATTCTAGCTCTCCCTTATTCGCAGGAGCTAGAAATCGGATATCGGCATGGCATCCATGGGCAAAAGGCAGCAGGCATCTGATGACTCTTTGGAGAACACCCAAACTGGTTTTCAAAAGCCATATCTTCCCCTTATACCTAAGTCACTTCCTGGTATGGGTCTAGTCCACTGAAAGGAAACTCTCTATAGGAAATTTGCTCGAATGGAAATAGTAAATCATGCTGATGATAATTTTACATTGCACCAAGACCCTAGAAGTGGATGGAAAGTTGCACTAGTTCTCAACATGAGGCGTTTACAAAAGATTCTAAACAAATACATCACTAGCCATAAGCCACAGGAATTTGGACTTTAATGCAAGCAGATAGTTTAAATATTCTGAATATAAAAGGGGTCAGAATAGACCAGACAGGGCTAACACTAAGGGATCCTGTTTCAGTAGAATGCATTAGATTGTTTAGGGTATTTGCATTTTGTGGCTTATTTGGTAGGTGACATTGTTTTATCAAATATCTGAGGCTCCAAGCGGCTGTAGCACCCTTGGTCAGGGGCTTGGCATGCAAAATGAGGGAAGGAGCAGAACCAGCACACAACTAACAGCACAGAAGATAACCCCTGAGCTGTATAGACCTCTGCCTCTGGGCTTTGCTGCTGCCCTGCCTCTGGAAACAAACAGCATGAGATAGAGACTTTGAGCTTGGAGAGCTGAGTGGCCAGGAAACTGGACAAGGATCCCATTTGGAGGTCCAGCAGCTCACGCAAGGATGTCTTGGTCAGGCCCAGCAATCCCTTTTATTTTAAATGCCACACTATTTATTCTAGGCAGGTCCTCTGGGGACCTTGGCAGGTCTCAGGCAGAATAATAATAATAGCAAACAATGAGATAGGAGCACTGACTATTGCTGGGCCCTATTTTAACTACTTTACATAGATTAACACACTTACTGCTCACAACAATACTATGAGGAAGGCACTAGGCAAGTAGGGGGAAAGGGAAAAGGGAAAACAGGAGGGGAAGAAAGGGGCAAGAATAATTCAATGCAATTCCACAATTATTTATTAAGCACTGACTCTGTTTCAGGGATGGTAATGAACAAAATAAAGGAGGGGATAAAGAAGAGGGGATACAGGTAGAGGAAGGAGGAGGATGGAGAGGAGGAGAGGAGAGCAAAGGAGAGAAGAAAATGATGAAGCCTAGAGAAAAGAAAGCCGTGCACATGGCAGGCAATGGTAATAGGAAAAAGCTTCCCCGCGACCTCAGGGGTTGGCCACACTGTCTGGGCTGAGGCTGAGGCTGCTTTTTTCTGGCCCAGCCTCTTACCCACTGTTACCACGAGGTTGGCGTACACAGTCCTTCCAACAAGCCAGCTCTGATCCCAGCAATGTTGGCTCGATGCAGCCTGAGGCTTTACACCCTGGTTTCACCTTTCCTTAGCTTACAGAGCTCAAAAGCCTATTGTGGCACGTGAGCTTTGACCATTTTCTCAGACAATCTGCCTCTTAAAAATTCCTTCTTCTAAGGGTCTCATTGACACACATATCCATTTTGGGTCTTCCGGCAATATTTGACCAAAGGGCTTATTTTTATCCTGGCTTATTTTGCCACCGGCAATAAATCTTACTTTTCTGCCAAATTGTGCAGAGGTGCCTCTTTCCAACATCTGCTACCTGTTCAGATGGTCACCTCATAGCGCTTTTTTCTCTTCTTGTTCCCCCCACAACCTCCTCAGAAAGGACCCTTCCAGCCCCTTCTGATCATCTGAAGAGACTGTCAGGGCCTTGTGCTGATGACACTCCCACCCTCTGTCAGCCTCCTCCTCCAGCAGACTACATGGCACCAGCCACGCTTTCTATCTGGCCTTCAAGGGTCCCAAGGTCCCACGAAAGGTACTTGCTGCTGCTGCCCAGCCCTTGCCATGCCCCAGACCCACCTCAGTCCTGACTTTAATGCAGGTAGCTTCCCGGATGCATTGAGATGCCAGGACTTTGAAGGTGGGACTCGATCTCAGAAGACACTGGCCCTGGAGACATATTCTTACAGTCCAGAGAGGAAGGACAGTCTGAGCAAACCCCACCCTTTCACAGCCACTCAGTTCCCTTTTTTTGTTTCCTGACTTAAACCAATGTCTTTTTTTTCTTCTTCTCAGCAGCATGGTATCTGGTTCCCTGCTGCTGTCCCTATTCCACTCCCCGCCCCAGCTGTCCCCGCCCTTCATTTGCTTGGGACTTCTTGAGTCTGCTCTGAAAGAACCCTCCTCAACATTACTGGGGCCACTGAGACTCTAGACTGGGCTGGGTTGAGCAGACACATCCTCAGGCCGACCTCCCCGAGGTAAAAGGCTGGCATCCCTAAAGGACAGTGGAGACTTACAGAAAAGAGGAGAAATGCAGACATGTGGAGACAAAACAAAGGGACTGGCGAGGAAGGGCGACTTTAGCTTCTCATATCCTCTAAGGCAGAGACTCAAGGCCACACGGTTGAACTTGCTAGTGAAGGATGGAGAGTGTTCACGAAGGGACCCCAAAATACAGATCCTGACAGAGGTAGAGACAAGACTTCCCCCTGCTGAGTCATTTTCTAAGAAAGCATTTTTTCTACAGATAAAAATGTCCGAATGTAAGCCCACATACTGACTTGTGTCCTTCCCGTTTTCTGTGGATGTTGATTTTCTCCATTTTAGATTCGGCCTCAAGGATTCACTCTTAATTTACAACTTTCTCTTTAATCTTGTAAAATAATAAACTAGACTAGGTGTGTTACTTGAAACCTGAATGTTTCATCAGCCACCTCCTAGCCTATGTTCTAGCAGCGATCTTCTCCCAGAGGACTCTCCTAGGAAATGCAGACAGTACTGGCTGTAGACCAGGATGGCCACAGAGCCCCTGGTGACTGATCTGCTTGCCCATCTTGACACATCAGCCACTGCCATATTTACTTGCCCCAGGCGCTGTATGTAGGAACAGATCATAAATCCCACTAGAAGAAGTCCGTCAGAATTTTTAAGGGAACAGGATATATTTTTAAAAGTATTTTGTAGGATAGTAGACTAGTTAATCCTCACGTCCACACAAGATAAAGGGGCAGCAAGTGTTGTATGATCTCTCTATTTTATTGACAATTTATACCCTTTCACTAGTCACCTCTGAATAGCTGCTCCAGTGGCCTGCCTGAGAGTTGGTCACAGACATTTGCCTTCCCTCCCCTTTTCATCAGTCAGATGCTACTTGTTGTCACATGCCCTGTTCCATCTCAAGGTCCTTCTGGGGGTGGAGACTCAGCGTTGGTGGGGGATCTAGACAAGGGAGAGCAGGACAAGGGAGAGGGGAAAGTAAAACTAGGCGAGTCTTCACCTTCTGCCCACATGCACTTTCCTCACAGACTTGTCCAGGTGATGGAAGGACTGCACCCAAATAGTGCCAATATCTAGACATAGGAAAGTGAACAACCACTTACTCTGCGAGGCCAGGCCACATGTAGAGTCCTGTGTTCAATTCTGAGTTCCTCATCTTAGGGGAAATCAATAAGCAGGAGCATGTCCAAACCAGAGACCAGGATTGGTGAAGGAATCTAAACCAAAGCCATGCCACATAAAGGTGTGATAGAAAGAACTAAGGTTGATTAGACTAAGAGGGGCCATGTTCACTGTCTTCATATTTCCATGTTACTAACATCAAAAACCTCTAGAAGCTCCTCAAAGCCCAGTAAGACGGTGTAACAGCCTGGAGAGAAGAAGGAAATGGTCTGAGCCTACAGCCTGGCTGTTTGGCAAAGAAACTTTTAGGAAATGTAGCAGGCAGTGGTAATGTTTTTATTATCTCATTCCCAGAGACTGTCCAACAAAATAGAGCTGATCAGAGAGTCAGTTCTGAACCTATGGGTGTTTCTGGAGGGTTATGCAAGCAGGAGACCCCAAGCTGTCATGGTTCCTTAGCCCTAATCCACTGACACCTCCTCCTGAGTCCTTGCCCAATTCTGACTCCTTATCATCCTCAACACTGCAGATGCTCCTGCTTCCCTTGTGTGATTTGTGGTTAAGTGCAAGGTTGTGGTGTTAAACTACCTGGGATCAAATTCCAGCTCCACAAAATAACCACTGGTGTGACTTTGGGTAAGTGAATTTAAGGCCTCTCGTGCCTCAGTTTTCTCGCCCGTTAAACACTAATAAATGTACATACCACTTGGGTTGTTAGGATTAAAAGAGGTAGTATGTAAGGTAGTTAGGAAAATACCTGGCATATAATAACTGTTCAGTAATTGTTAGCTATTATAATTACCAGGCCACACAATCATATCATATAATGGTAAAGGAACCCAAGCTCTGGAGTCAGATCACCCGTGTTTGTATCCTGACTCCACTAAATACTAGCAGCATTGGGCAAATTGTTTAACACCCTATGGCCTCAATTTCCTCATCTGTAAAATGGGAATAATAGTATCACCTACCTCTTAGAATTACTGTGAGAATTTTATGGGACAATTCATTTAAAATGCTCAGTACCCTGCAGTCTTTCTCTGCTGGACTCTCTTGAAACCTAGCACATGCCTTCTGCCAGGTATGCAGGCAAGTGAAGAAATGCTGGATACTTCCTATCTTTTGGCCTGGTTATTGCTATTGTTGGAGCTGAACAATTTCATCCTCACTTTTCAGAACCTAGGTCAGCCAACTTGCTCCCTCAACAAAAGGAGGTTGTTTAATGCTGAGCATTGTTCCTTTCTCACAAAGTATTTAGTCTGTAATTATACATTTATGACATTGATTATTTGATTACTGTGTCCCTCCCCTAGGACAGTGGCCAACACAGAATAGGCATTCAATAAACATCTGTGGAATGCAACAACTAGCCATGTGATAGATAAACTAGAGCACTGACTCCCTCCAAGCCTTCAGTGAACCAGCAGTTCACTGTGAAAGATGTTGTTCCCAGTGTCCTTGAAGTGGAACGGGAATGGGATATGGAGGTGGAGGGCTCCTCCACTTGACCGACCCTAGTCCTGGCTTCCCTCGGGAGGCACACGGAGGCCAGATGGTCTGGGAAGAGCACTGCTTCCTTCACTTAACGGTGCTACGCAGCAGTATCCACCAAAAGTGATGAAGTGAGGAAAAGTTGCAAAGCTGGAGGGAGGCGGGTGGAAGTTGAAGAGAGTGGATCAGCCTCAGCCGGAGTCCTTCCTTAAGCCTGCGCCCGCGATCCTGAATCGAGTCCTCTCAGCCGCCAGAGGGCGCGGCGCACAGAGCCTTAAACTCTATGGTCGTTCCCACCGACTCCCATGAGGAAGCGCGACCAGAAACCTCCTATATACTTCCGTTTCCGGCCAGGCCTCTCTCTTTCCGTGCCGATAGCGCTCTCGCAGACATGGTAGGTTCTTGGGGTGGCGGCCAGGCAACATCCAGTTTAATCTTTACTTCCCGGTTGATGGTTCCTTCCCGGGATGCGTCCAGGCTCCTACGTGGACTCGTTGTACCAAAGAAACTCAGTGTTGCCGCGATCGAGCCCAAAGGGACTGGGCTTCGGGGCCAGGAACTGAAGTGATGGGGTCAAAGAGGTAGACTTAGCCAGCGGTAGAGTGAATATGTTCTCGTTTTAGTTTGGGCTCGGCGGAGGCCGCTGTATTTGAAGCACATGGGGCCGGACCACCTTCCAGTCAGCGTTGTGTGTTAGCGAGTTTGAGAGTTTAGTCCTTGTGGGATGCCTTAGCTTTAGCTGTGTCGGGTCGGGCGTTTTGTGCGGCTGGTCTGATAACACTGCGCGTTCTGAACGGTTTATTTACTAGGTGAACGTTCCTAAAACCCGCCGGACTTTCTGTAAGAAGTGTGGCAAGCACCAACCCCACAAAGTGACACAGTACAAGAAGGGCAAGGATTCTCTGTATGCCCAGGGTAAGATGCGCATACGTGATTTAGTTTTAATGCGGCATTTGTGTTATATAATACACGAGCCCAGTCCTCCCTCCCTTCCCCACTGGGGCATTGATATTTCTGCTGGAAAGCCCAAGATAAAACCGCTGAGAAGACTTTTCCACTTGTCGGTTGTGATTTGTTATGTTTGATAAACCCTGACAAATAACTTTCATTCTCCCAGGAAAGCGGCGTTATGACAGGAAGCAGAGTGGCTATGGTGGGCAGACTAAGCCGATTTTCCGGAAAAAGGTTTGTAGTGGTCACTGTTTGATATGCTTCCCGCTTACTGTGGCAGAGACTTCCCATTTGTTTTTAGCCCACACATCTCTACAATATAGGTATGTGTTTTCATAGTTTTAGTGAAGTTATCTCAGTTACCTGCAGAGACATACATCTGGTAGGCAGTGGAGCTGGAAGTGCAATCCAGGTCTCACTCCAGTCTACAATACTGCACTGCCTCATTGTTTTATATTTTTTTGTCCTCTTTTTGAAGAGGCAAAAATCCAGGAATGTGCCCTGCCTTCCTCAGGACTGAAGTTTGAGGACTTTTCTTCACCCTCTTCCTTACCCGTTGCCATGTCCTAACGAATCCTTAGCTCATGCTTGCAGTAAGAATTGTTCTCTTATTTTGCTTCTCAGTTCAGAAGTCTACAGTCAGTCTGCTACCTAACTCATGGAGTCTTAAAGCTCTTTAAAATAGCTATTTAGTTCTTCCACTGGCTTCCTGAATTCCCTGTTGGTCTCAGGCTGAATTTTTGAGTTTCTGTTCTACCTCAGGTGATTTGTCTACCCCCTAAAGTATACAGTGCTTGGAGCATAGCCTTCCCACGAACATAGCATTTCTTTTGGCACTTAGGTCCTCATTCAGCCTGGTTCCAGAAAGTATTCAGGAGTGATTTTAGTGTTCATTTAGGTGCAATAAATGGTTTGATCTCTAGGTGGTGATATGCCTTTTCACATTTGGGTAACTTGTTTAGGAGATAGGGACATTGTACTTAGGTTTCTGCTCTTTTGAGAACTTTTAAGAATAGAATTCTAACTACAGGAGCAGGCTTTAGAAGTTGAGTATTTGTGGGGAGTTAAATAATACAGTTGAACGCACATAAAACCTAGATGTAGTTGTGGGTAGTCTCTGGAGAATAGATATTAAGTAGTACTTATTAACTCTTATTTAAATGGGTTGTGAAAGTTGTGTTTATTTCATAGTTGGATGGACTCAGATGACCCATTTTTGGGTGTGTGGAATACTTAACTACGTAGAGATGAAAGGCCAGGGTGGTGTGATGAATGCCTATTTGATAAGAAGCCCTCTAGGATGTTTGATATGAATGGAGAACTTGATTTCAATTAGATAATCTGCCAGCATTTTCTCTTAAATACACTGATTTTCACATTTCTGTTTTCTCCCTATAGCTGAAAACAGATTGTCACAACTCTTAAACTTTGCAGAGCTTTGCCTTAAGTAGTACTTGACCCAACAGTCATATTTTTGAAGAAAGATTTTCTGTAGTGATTTATGAAGGCTTTGACTTAATTTTATTTTCCAGGCTAAAACTACAAAGAAGATTGTGCTGAGGCTTGAATGTGTTGAGCCGAACTGCAGATCTAAGAGAATGCTGGCTATTAAGAGATGCAAGCATTTTGAGCTGGGAGGAGATAAGAAGAGAAAGGTAGATAATTATGGGGTGGAAGGTGCAATATTTTCTCTATGGCTTTATTATGTTGAGAGAGGTGAACATTTCTGCCTACTCATTTTTGTGGCATCAAGATCAGGGGCAATCCTCTGAAAATAACTAAACTTAGATCCATAGCTCAAAGTATTTTGGTGTTGGTTTTGACATGAGTAGGAAGGGGAGAATGAGAAGACTGGCCTTAATAAAGGATGGTGATCCCTTTAGGAATAGACGCTGTTCTTGATGGAGTAAAGGTTCTTTGCAAAATACAAAAACTCACCATTTTTCTTCTTGTTCTATTACAGGGCCAAGTGATCCAGTTCTGAGCTTCGTATTTTGTTTTGTTATGAAGGCAATAAACATTTGAGATTGTTTACTTCGTTTAGTTTCAATTGTTTATTTTTCTGGAAGGGAAATTAGTGCCATCAGTAAAATTCTCCTTGGGAAATTTATGCTTGATGGTTCTGGATACGTATTAGGGGTTGAATCTGACTGGTTGAACTCACATCAGATGCTATGATGGTCTAATTTGCACTTTAATCACTTGGGACTTCATGGGATTCCTTTTGTTAAAAAGCAAAGGCTGTTATTGGTTATCATGGGACATAAGTAGAGACCTGAATTCAGGGCAAATAGAATGAGATCAGTAACAATTACATCCATAGTGAATATGAGGTTCACCAGGAGTGAAATTTGTCTCAAATAATGTTTACTACTAAAGTCACTGTATGAGGAATTTCAACCCGGTTCTCTAGGCACAGCATACTATATTATATATGTCATTAGACTTATTTTCATGCCCCCTAAGCATTTTTATATACTTCCTCACATTTTAAAGTAGATATAAATTATTTTCATCATGTTGAAATAATTGCAAAGGATAGAATTTCCAGTGAAACTCCCCAATGGAACCTATGGGGGATAACTGTCCATTTTGTAAAATGCCTAACAGTTGGAATCCTCTTTGTATGCTATTGTATGCTTCATTCTTGTGCTGCAAAACTCTGGATGTGAAGCAAATAAGCTACACATTTTGGTGACTGGAAGCACATCTCAATGAGAGCAGTTTTCTTCCAAGTTTCTGTGGTTGAATTGTCTGGATTTACCAATTCTATTCCAATTTTTATTAACTGACAATGCTTAGCCCTCCAATTTTATTGAAAATAATCGGTAATCACCTGACAGGCAAAGGGATTGTTACAACAACATGCACTTTGTATTTTGAGTGGGCCTTTTGTGCCCTGTTAGCTTTTGTACTGTCCTGCATTCTGGATGGGTGAGATGAATACACCCTTTTTTGCTTATGTGGGAGAAGGGTGATGATAGTACAAGGGGAGGTGGGGAAGGAGCAGGCCTGAAGCACTGACTGCAGGTTGGTCCTCAGGTAAACCAACTGGAGGAAAAGCAAGGAATTAAGAGTATCTGGAAATTGCCTCAGTAACTCATTCCTCCATATGCCACTTTGGAGTTCATTGCTTCATCACGGAACCTCAAGAGATAAGGCAATTCATCTTAAAGTGGAAGGGGTCTTCTGGCCAGAGGTTCAGTATTTTAGGTCATAATGTATCAACTATTGTTGGTGAAAGTAAGCCAATTGCATTTGTTGGATCTAGACTGCAAACAACTTGGATTTGGAAACCTAGGTGGTATGTTTCTTGGCAAGATTCTATCATAAAAATTAAGTAATGTCGTCTGTTGGGTTGCCTCTAAATTGTCCATTTATGAAGGTTATTCCTGTTGGGGTATTCTTTTGCCCTTCAACTGAGGAAGTAGTTTATATCTTCTCTTTAGGCTAAGATAATTAGTGCCATCCAATTATTAATACCTCAGTAGGTGGCAGTGTAAGGGTTAAAAGCCTGGGTTTAAATCCTGGCTGTAATTTACAGTGAATAAGTACCTACATCAGGGTTGTTGGGAGGATAAAAATGAGTCACTACACCATATGCGTCTAGAATAGTGCCTGGCACATAGTTCCAATACAGGCAACAGATATTGCGGGTTTGGTTCCAATAAAGGTAGTCACCAAATTTTTGGTTTTCCAGTGCATATAAAACTTATGTTCAAACGATACTGTAATCTATTAAAGTTTGCAATAGCATTATGTCTAAAAAAAACAATGTATACACCTTAATTTAAAAATACTTTATTGCTAGCCATCATCTAAGCCTTCAGAGAATTTTTTTTTGCAGTAGTAACATTGCAATCACCATGATAAATATAATAATGAAAAAGTTTGAAATATTGCAGGAATTACCAAAATGTGACACAGAGACAAAATGAACAAATGCTGTTGGAAAAATAGGGCCAAATAGACTTGTGATACACGCAGGGTTGCCACAAACCTTCAATTTGTAAAAAAAAAAAAACCCCAAACCAAAAAATCCCCACAGTATTTGTGAAGTGCAATGACATGAGGTATGTCTGTAAATTATTATTTTACTTATTATATTATTAAGCTATTATTTTCTCAGCAGTTTACATTAGGTTCAAAGGCTTTTGCCCAAAAATGTTCTCCAGATAGCTTTAGAAGTGGTAATCATCACAAAGCTCAAGTGTAGGGGGCTTCCCTGGTGGCGCAGTGGTTGCGAGTCCGCCTGCCGATGCAGGGGACACGGGTTCGTGCCCCGGCCCGGGAAGATCCCACATGCTGCGGAGCGGCTGGGCCCGTGAGTCATGGCCACTGAGCCTGCGCGTCCGGAGCCTGTGCTCGGCAACGGGAGAGGCCACAGCAGTGAGAGGCTCACGTACAGCAACAACAACAACAAAAAAAGCTCAAGTGTAGAAACTTTTACTCAAAGAAATAAGAACAGCTGAAGGTGGACAAAAGTGGGGTAGTCACTTTGGCAACAAAATAATACATTTTAAAGGAAGCATTTTAATGCAGTCTAGCTTGCTCTTTCTAGCCTAAGCAAAACAGTACCTGTGGGATTTACTTGAGTTTTTAAACTTGAAGTCCATTCATAAAACCCAAGCTTCCTCTTCACAGGGAGGAGCTGCGTGATCAGACAGTCGGGATTACAGGCCAGTCCTTGACCCAGGGAAGTAAGAGAGATGGTGTAAGAACGAGGTCCACCAATCTCCTGCAGGTTTACCATAGCCACAGCCCAGGCTAAGTTAGAGAGAGGGCGTTCCCACACCTCAAAGTTGTCCTCCTGAAAAGTAAGTCAAGAAAATAGGTGTGATAGCTTGGTAACTAGCAATAAGCTGCCTTGTTAGTTGTGGCATTAAATCTTATAATCAGAACTACCGAGCACTTCTAGGAAAAATTAGCACGAGGGAGCCTCATTACTGATTATGATATCAAGATTAAAAAATACATTCTCAAAAGATCAGTGCAGATCCTCCAATGTAACAGATTTAGGTGCAAGACAAACTTGGTACTTGGATATTAAACCATCTTAAAATACACACCCCAGGCTTCCCTGGTAGCACAGTGGTTAAGAATCCGCCTGCCAATGCAGGGGACATGGGTTCGAGCCCTGGCCCGGGAAGATCCCACATGCCATGGAGCAACTAAGCCCATGCGCCACAACTACTGAGCCTGAGCTCTAGAGCCCGTGAGCCACAACTACTGAGCCCGCGTGCCTAGAGCTCGTGTTCCACAAGAGAAGCCACTAAAATGAGAAGCCCACACACTGCACCGAAGAGTAACCCCCGCTCGCCGCAAATAGAGAAAGCCACGCACAGCAACAAAGAACCAAAGCAGCCAAAATTAAATTAATTAATTAAATTTATAAAAAAAAATACACACCCCAAATAAACATTTGGATGAATTGTAAACTAAAAGGCAGGAGAAGATGTTCCTGGCCAATTCCTAGTTTGTCCCATAGAACATTATTTACCGTACCTTTCTAAGCCGGTACCCCTGCTTGCCCAAGGGGTCCTGGTTGATGGCAATTACATCCTTATCCTGAAGAAGGGCTTTGGCTTCAAGGCAGATGTGTCGGAGGTCATTGGACATGAGTAATGGAGCTGCCATGATAGCCCAGAGGGCCATCTGAGTTATTTGCTGATCCCGGCTGAGGCCAAAGTTGCCAATCACCAACTGGGACAAAGAATGAAGAATTCAAGTGAGGGACTTCCCTGGTGGCACAGTGGTTAAGACTCCACACTCCCAACGCCGGAGGCCTGGGTTCAATCCCTGGTCAGGGAACTAGATCCCATATGCATGCCACAACTAAGAGTTTGCATGCCACAACTAAGGAGCCAGCCTGCCACAACTAAGGAGCCTGCAAGCCGCAACTAAGGAGCCCACCTGCTGCAACTAAGACCTGGCTCAACCAAATAAATAATAAATAAATAGATTTTTAAAAAAAGACTTCAAGTGAGATAAGACAAAACATTCTTAAAGTTGCCTAGAGATACAGACAAGTCACCTTCCAGGGCACCCTGCTCTGAGTACTCTCACATAAAGCCTGCTCCCAGGAACTTCTCCCTTCTGATTTATCTTGAGTGTCAAGTAGGAAACAGGTCCACTGCAGGGGCTTGAACAGGAGGGCTCAGTTTCTTACCATATCTGGATCATTCCAACCTCCTGGTCCTGCGACAGGAACAATCCTCTCCTGGTTAGAAGTTGTCCAGTCCAAGATACTCCTTATACTTTGCCAAGAATCATAAACATCAGCAAAATTTCTCCAGTGATTGCAGTACTCTCGGATTTCTGTGTAATTGGGCTGTGAAAACAGAGATAACTCCTCTGTTTACTTTCTACTAATATTCTTGTGATATGAAAACAATCATGTTTAAAAAAGGCTCTCGTAGCCTCTTTAGTTTACAGATTAAAGGTCTCCATGAGGAGAGCTAAATCCTTATTATAATGGAATTTCGTTGTAAGAAGTTTGCTTCAGAAGTAGGCTATATAACTTAAAATCTTACTTAAAATGGCTTTAACACTGTTCTTGCTGGAAATTTACCAAACGGTAACTAGGTACAGTAGTCTCCCCTTATCTGCAGGAGATACATTCCAAGACTCCCAGTGGCTGCCTGAAACCGCGGATAGTACCAAACTGTATATATACTACGTTTTTTCCTATACAGGTATTAATCAGTGGGTAGCGTACACAGCATGCATACGCTGGACAAAAGGATGATTCATGTCCCAGGCGGGATGGAGTGGGATGGTGCGAGATTTTATCATGCTACTCAGAATGGTGTGCCATTTAAAACTTATGAATTGTTTATTTGTGGAATTTTCCATTTAATATTTTCAGATTGCAGTTGACTGTGGGTAACTGAAACTGCAGAAAGCAAAACCATGGATGGGGGGACTACTGTACCGGGATTATGGAAGATTTTAATTTTTGTCACACACTTCACTGTATTTTCAAACTTTTCCAAAATGAACATGTATTCCTTTTATAATCAGAAATAAATATAACGATCTCCTAATATAATATTGTAAATCAACTATACTTCAATAAAAAAATAACTAAAATGATTTTAATAAGTAAAACCTGCAAATTACACAGGACTTAGCAAGCATATGATAAGGCAATTTGAATCCTAGGCATATAATTTGTTGAGGGAATGAATAAAATTTGTAGATAGGCAGGTGGGATATCTGAGGTTTAAGATGTTGAGAAAGAGGTGAGAGAATTTTGCAGAGATTAGAAGGAGACAACAGGGGTTCATTCCATAAATAATTATTCAACACTTACCATATGGTAGGGATACAGTGATAAAGTCAGACAAGGTCCCTGCCCTCCTGGAGCTTACATTCTAATGGAGGAGACAGACAATAGGCAAATCAACAAATAATTCCATATAGTGCTAAGCCCTTAGAAGGAAACTGAATAGGTTAACATGATAATGAAGTGGGCTGATTCAGGATATAGTTTGTAGATAGTACTAAGAGGATTGCTGGTGGATAGGTTGGGAACCGTGAGACAAAAGGAAGAATCAAAGATGACTGGCTTCCCAACTGATGGTAGCTTAGTCTCCAATTATAGCAGTGGGGATGGTGAGAAGTGGGTGGATCCTGGGAGAGATGGTAGGATGAGAGTGTTAAGTAAGGTTGGGCTTTGACAGGGACCTTCGTCGCCTTTGTTCTTGAGTTCTGAAAATCTATCAGCAAGGCTCTATTGGATTCTGTGCTCACTAGCTCACCTTAAAAATGGGCCACATATAAAGGGGCCACTCACAGGAGTACACAATGCTTCTGCCAGTCCTGTTCAGGGCCAAGGACATGTGCTTATAACCTGTATGAGAAAACAATGTGTAAAATAAGGGAAAGAAGGGAATTTCCAGCTGGGGCTGTATATTTTTAAAAGAGGCTGCCTGGAAGGGCCATGTTTATATTTTAAACCAGCAGCAGAGACAGGTGACTGCTCTGTGCTTACACTGTGTGTAGTACTGCACAGACTGCTGGGATTGTTCCAAGGAGACAGTGTGGGATGGTGCATATATTGAGGAGAGGCCGGAATGAAGATGCTCCTCTCTCTGTGACTGTTTGACATTCTGGATGCTTTTCCAAGTGATGGAAGGAGAGTTACAATTACTATTTGTAATTAACTCAGAGCCCTCTTGAATTAAAAGTGCACGGTATTAGCTGTGGTTAGGCACACGTGGATTTTACATGCGTGAATGAACAAATGCATGGACAAACTGCAAGAAGAGAAGAGGCAGGAGCTCTGGCACATTGAGAATAATTATTTCCAGTATTGTGACTGGGTATTTCCAACGTGAGGATTAGTACTTTGGATGCTCAGCTACCTTGGCCTCAAAGTTCTGCCCTTTGCTCATGGCTAAATCTTTTGAATGAAACATACCATCTGCCAAATGTTTTATACTGTCACAGTAACAACCGTCAAATTTTAGCAGATCTACTCCCCAGTCAGCAAAGGTCTTGGCATCAATGTCATAGTATCCAAAACTCCCAGGGAAGCCTGCACAGGTTTTATTTCCAACATCTGCATAAATCCCCAGCTTCAGTCCTTTGCTATGGACCTGAAATGAGAGAAAAGAGTCACCTCAGTAGAAGGGCAATCATGAAGTAGAGAGAACCACTCCAGGCTGGAGGCAGAGACCAATACACTTCACCAGGTATTGGGGGGCTTTGCCCCCATCCCAAAACCCCCAAAATTATCCAGATGAGTTTGTTGGAAGATAAAGAGCAAAGTCTCCAATTCTGCTGAGTTCAAACTATATGTGTAACTATAGCATAGAACTGAAGGGAAAGTTTTCAGTTGCTCTAATCTTCCTCTGATGGGATCTTTTTTTTTATAAATTTATTTATTTTTGGCTGTGTTGGGTCTTTGTTGCTGTGCGTGGGCTTTCTCTAGTTGTGGCGAGCAGGGGCTACTCTTTGTTGCGGTGTGCAGGCTCTGATGGGATCTTAAAAGTTACCTTTTCAGGTCAATGATAGATTTATCTGGACAAAGACTCTCCTTAACCAAACCTCAGGCCCCTCTGAAACCTCTTCTCACGTAGGCCTCTACCTTGGTCTTCCGCGTCCAGTTTTAGCAAGAATCCTGTGAAGTCATCTCCCCACCTTTTGATATCTGATCAAATTCCCTATGCCCCACCCTTGATGTCCAAGTCCTCAGCCTGCCTTTAGCAAGAATTCCCCTCCTCCTGATGTCTCATCTTAGTAATTTTCCATCCACTGACCCCCACAATCTGCTCGTTGGCTATAAAACCCCACTCCTCTTTGGTGTATTTGGGACTGAGCTTGGCTCTTCCCCCCATTGCAGTAGTACTGAATTGTACTCAGTATCACTCTTCACTGCCTTTAACTAGTGTCCAGCTCTATTACTCTTTAACAATCTCCAGAATATATCCCTTCTATCTTCTAAAACTCTAGTTTATAGTACAACTGTGATAGCTGCTCAAAGCTTATATGGAAATACATGCACACATGTCAAGAACCAAGTTCCTTTTTCCTCCTAGAGAATTCACCTGTTTCCACAAAAGGAGAACTCCTTCAAGATGGGCCTCAAGAACTATTGCAAAACATAGATCTGCTGATGGGATGAAAATTCCACCTGATTAGCCTTAGAATTCATTGTTTGGATAACAGCAGCTATTTTACTTTCTAAGTGTTTCTGAGCAAGCTTAGGTACAGAAGTGCTTATAGTCTCCTGAATGAAAAAGAATTATCTATAAACTCACATAATTAGCGAGGCGGCGGATCCCACCAGGAAAGCGTTTAGGGTCTGCCTGAAGTCTGCCTTCTGAATCTCTTTCGGGAGCCATCCAACAGTCATCAATGCAGAGGTACTCATAGCCTACATCCTTCCAGCCATCTGAGGCCATGATCTCAGCTATCTGCAGAAAGAGCTTCTCACTGAAAGAGAAATTCCAAGAATCATTACAATTCATTAAACAAATGCTTGGGTACTCCTATTTGTTAAGCATCTTGGGGTTTTGCAATTTATTTTTCAACCCAGTAATAATTTGGTAGTAATCACAACCAATGGAAGGTAAATTGGACTAGGCCCTTTTTCTTCTCACTCCTTTCCCCTCTACCCTAAGAACACCAAACAATTAAAAGAGGAATGAGAAATACATGAAATTGAAAAGGCTATTAGAATTAAAAAGACAGTTTACTAAAGTAAAACTACAAAGTTAACATAATCAACAGCTTCTATAGATATCAGCAATGACCTATTCGGAGAAAAAGACACCATTCACAAGAGAAATCAAAAAAGCAACAGATAAAACCTAAAATACCTAGAGGTAATTTTAAAATTATGTGCAGGGCTCATCTGAATAAAACTATGATGTTCCCAAATTATTTGAACAAATGGAGAGACATTCCTTTGCTCTTGAATAGGAAAACTCAATACTAAAAAAAAGGTAATTCTCCCTATACACTTCTAGACATTTAATAAAACCCTGGACAAATCGCCAAAGGACTTTTTAAGGAACTTCGCAACATGACTCAAAAAGTTCACCTCAAAGATTAAACAGGTGAACAGTCTACGAAATGTAAATGAAGCTAGTGTAGTACCATTAGCATTAGAATACACAGATCAATGGAATCAAAGAGAAAGTTCAGAAAGAGATCCTTCCAGCCATTTGATACCATGAAATTTAGTATATATTAAATGTAGTACTGCTTACAGGAGAATAAAGTCCAGATGGATTAAAGATTTAAATACTTTAAAAACACATAAAAATACTAGTACAAAATATACATGACTATGTTATCTTCAGGTAGGAAAGAACCTTCTCTGCATGATGCCGGAGCCAGAAATAATAAAGGAAAAACCTGATGTTTGATACATAAATATCAAAACCAAAATACAGCAAGAACCACTGTATTGGGAATTCCCTGGTGGTCCAGTGGTTAGGACTCCGCGCTTTCACTGCTGAGGGCCCAGGCTCGATCCCTGGTCAGGGAACTAAGATCCCACAAGCCGTGCAGCGTGGCTTAAAAATAAATAAATAAATAAAATAAGAACCACTGTATTTACAACATATGATAAACCAAAAACAAAGAAAAACCAAAACGTAAACAAACAAAAAGAACCCCAAACATACCAGATGGAAAATAGGGAACTAACAAATTGCAGAAAAGAAACCATGCAAAGAGTCAATTTAACTTTTAAAGCTCTTATTCTGTGCCAGGCACTCACTCTTTAATTTAGAAAGGGTACTTAGTTTGCCCAAGATCACCTGGCTAAGTAATAATAAGCTAGAATTTGAACCCAGGCAGGTAGACTTCAGTCTTGTGGTTAACTGCTCACAACATAAACGTGATCTCATTTTTATTGACAATCATTTTAAAAGAAATCTGTTTTTATTTACATAGAAAAAAATTGAAAGGTCATATATTAACATTTTAATCATGATTATTTCTGGGTGGTGGAATGAGGGGAATCTTTATTTTTATTATACTCTTCTTTACCATCTGCAATTTTTGCCATGATCATGCATTTATTATACAATCAGATACAAAAATAAGACAACCACCACTTAGGAAAAAAGGAAGAGACCAAAAAAGAAATATGTGATGGCCATAATTTACCCCAGGGTCACGATGGATGGATTTAGTCTGAAACTTAGCAAGCCAATTAATTCTGTCATGTTTGACCAACATCCTGACTTCATCTGTAAAGACATTCATAGGAATAACTTATGGCCACTGGGATGTTACCATGACCGCTGCTTACAGAGGGGCCTTTGCAACAAGGGTGTCTTTATTATGTTTTAAACAATATCTATCAGTGATTCTTAACTGTTTCTAGGTCACGGATCCCTTTGAGAATGTGAACAAAGCTCAAGATCCTCTCATCAGAAAAACATACATACTCATATTTGCAGATTTGCATTAATTTTCCCATGGATTCCAGGTTAAGAACATTTCTTCTATATGCCTAATTGAGGAATCTGGTACTGCATTGTACTTTGTCCTTTAAATGGGTTATCTAATTGAAAGCCAACCTGTGTGAGATAAGAACTATTTTACCTAACCTCAGAGTCGTTCCCTGAGATGAGTTGTTTTCCCAATTTACAGACGAGGGATGTGTGGGTCAGAAAGGATCAATACCTGTCTTATCAACCTTCCACAGATAAAGATCCTCCACTTCAACCTTCCAAGCACATGCCATACCCAAGGGCTACGGGGTGGGGAGATCTCAGAGACTCCGTGGTCACTCTAAATTCCCTCCAGTTACAGCCAAGGAACCCGTGACCCCAAAAGGAGAAGAAACGGCACTCGTCTTAGTCCTCTGTCTCTCCTACTCACCACAGCTGTCCTCACTGCTAGTACCCGGCAGAGACAGAGCAGCAGCTCTCAATAAGGGTCTGAACGGAACTGGATGGTAAATGGAGAAGTCCTTAGTTGGATGATCAAGCAGAGAGAGGTGGAGAAGCAGAGGCCGCTGCCCGGACTCCCACGCCAAGAGGGGTCACATGGAGAGAAGTTAGGACTAGTCCCCATCCAGGGCAGTCTGCTGGGGATAAAAAAGCAGCAGCAACAGGGGAGCTCTCCCTCGGGCTCAAATTTTTTCGCTGAGACCCTCCACCCCTCCAAACACAGCCAGACAAATACACGGAAAGGCGAAGGGAAGCGGGTACCCAATATCGCTGATACCTGACACAGGAATCCGGCTCTTCTTGGCAGTTCACGTTGCACATGAAGCGCTCCCAATGCAGCCAGCCCATGGTAGGGGTCATCGCCAAGCCGTTGTCGAGGGCCCGGGCCCCAGGGAGCCCCCAGAGAAACAGGGCCAGGAAGCAAAAGGCCAGCACGCAGCCCAGCCGCCGGACTCTGCTCACCAGCTTCACCGTCGCTGTCATCATGCAGCACAGATTTCCACGAGTCACCTGGGCTTTTAAATTTAACCTTAAGAGCTAAAAAGGCAGAGGCGGCCCGGGGAACCCGCTTTCCTCCTCATCACCAATCACCGGTGAGTTATTAAGCCCTGACCCGATTGTTTCTCCGGCAACTGGGACGGTTATCCCCAGAGGCGGACCAATGACCAGTCATAGAAGACGCGACGCCACCAACCACTCTCTCTCTTTCTGGATATCGACCCGCCCTATTTTCGTACCAGAAGGAAGTGCGGCACTTTAATAATCCCGAGTTAGAGCCGAGCGGTGCTCACGTGACCCAGATCTCACATGACGTAGATCCTCACGTGACCAAACGCTTACGTGAGCAGAAGTAGTTCTGGTCGTCGTCTACCGTCTCGCTATAAGCCGTTTGAGGGAAGAAAGAGGAAAATTATCCGGTATCGTTAGAGGTTGGTGTGTGGGTGGGAAACGGGGACCCGGGGGTGGTGATGATGAAGATCAAAGCGGGGTCCGCGGGCCGCCTCCGCCTTTTTCGTTCCCTGCTT
>NW_020173381.1:211145-226803 GCF_003031525.2 Neophocaena asiaeorientalis asiaeorientalis | reverse complement strand
TGCTGCGCCTGGTGGGGAAATGGTGGACGCTCGTGACTGTGTCTGTGTTTTTTGTATATCAATCTGTCTGGGCGGGTCTCAAAGGACCCTTAAGAGAAACCGTAAGCTGGAAAGCATTTGAAAACCACGTCCCTGGATTAGGAAAAACAGATCTTGAGTCCAGTGGCCTGAATGCTGGTCCGTCCATTCAGGCACCCAGTCTCCAGTGCCTGATTGTCTGTCTGTCTGTCTGTCTGTAGGGGGAGGCACATCTAGGCAAATGCTGCGTGCCTGACCGAGGCGCCCAATGAATTTTTTTTACTGAATTAAATATTTAAATAACGTTTATTTTTCGGCTTATAACAATCTACGTGTTCAATTTTGGACTTTGGAAAAATAATAGTATGCTATAAATTTTAAAAAATACACGTAATTCATCACTCGGAGATAACTACTCAGCATTTTGGTCTGTAAAACATCTGTATATAACACACACATAAATGCACAAATTCTTAACTCACAAATGGAATCCTGGTTCCTACTTCAGGCAACAGAGTCCTCGTGGCCTTCCCAGGAGACACAGTGATGAAGCAGAACCTCCCTGCCACCACAGAGGGGATGTTAAGGCCTAGAGGGCTGCAGGGACATTAAATGGGATGGGTCGTCCAAGAGATAAGGCAAGCAAAAACCAGGGCGTTAATCTGTCACTCAGACCTAAAAATGGTCTATAGGAAGACTGTTATCACTGCACGTGCAGTGTTCTAGGTACATAATAGGCAATTAGTGAATGTTGACTTGAATCCTCAGTGTAGTTTTAGGGCAGTTAGTACACTTTGTACTTTCTTTCCAAGAGGCCCAGTGTTCCCAGACCATGTCAGATAAGCCATGCACATACAAAATTAGAAAATTTTATCAAATTTGCTATACTAAATCCCAGAAAAGTAAACATTTAAATTTGTTTTCTGTTATTTTTTTGCTGAAATAAAAGTGATTACTCTCTATAGAAAATTAAGAATGCACAAAAAATTGAAAAAGAAAGTTGAGAAAGCTATAAACCTACCACCTAGAGTAGCCACTATTAACATGTGACATATTCCCCATGCATGTACTTTTGTAACATTGTCTTCTTAATTCCAATTACAGTGACTTTTAAAAATTAAAACTATTTAGAAGTATATAGGATAAACAGTGAAATTCCACTACACTCTTCCTACCCGCCAGTGTTCATTTTCTCAGAAAACAAATGCTTCCAGAACTTCTGTGAATTTGCATACATATATATGTGCCTGCTTATATTTTAAAATAAGCAGGATCATACTCTACATGTTCCTTCATTTAATATATTTTGGAAATCTTCCTAGGTCAGGGCAGATTTTTTTTTAAACAGCTGCGCAGCATTCTGTTTTAAGGATAAAATATAATTCACTCAGCCATCCCCCTATTGATGGATAATTAGGTTTCTAATTTTCTGCCATTACTAACAGTGTGGCAGTGAACATTTGTGAGTATTTCTGTTGACCAGGTTCATGGAAGGAATTCTAGCATGATCGAAGGATATGTGAACATATATCTTTTTCATAGTTGAGATTATAAAACAGTTATGATCTTGGGTCACTTAAGATTATAGCATAAGTAATTTCTCATGTTATTAGTTTTATAATTTTTAAAGTGTGTAATATTTTATCTTTGTTAGTAAAATACCTTTCAAAGAATATATAGCTCCGTAAATCTTTGTCTGAATTTCAGATCCTCTCCTTAGGGCACATAACCGGAAGTGGGTTTACTGTATCAAAAGGCGTGATACATATTTCCAAATTGCTTTCCAGAGATACTATATGAACTTTCACTCCTCTGGGAGTATATTAGTTGTGAACCCTGAATATCAGTATTGACTTATCCTCCCTGCTTAACTTCACTATGTTGATGGGTGAAAAATGGCAGTTAATTCTGGTTTTAACTTGTATTTCTGATGACTGATGAGGTTTGAACATTTCCCAGACTCTTCTCCTGTATCTTCACATCTGTACTGCTGATATATTTTATCTGTTACCGAGTCCCACAGAGTCCACTGCTTTGAATGTGTAGATCATATCTTTCCTCCCCCCTTTTTTTAAACTGCTGTTGCCTTAGGTGAATCCCTTAACATATCTCTAAGAGACAGAGTTCTAACTGCTCTTGCTAGTGTCACCCCAATCCCCTCTGTGACTGCCACACTGTTGCCATGGTGATCTTTCTGAAAGGTTCTGATTACTTCACTCTCCTCCCCTCACTTTCCTTCTTTTTCCTCCCTTCACTTCCCTCTCCTTACTTTTCTCCCCTCAGTCCCCTGTTTAAAACCCTTAAAATGTCCTTAGCCTCTGTCTGTCTCAAAAGAACTCCTGGATCGATCTCTACCTAGCCAGCCTTATCTCTTGCCTTGCCTCCTTCTATTTTATGCTCCATCATAATTTTAAGAATTTGTAGATCCCTGAGCCGGGTAGTCCTTTCATTTAACCATTCTGTACTGATAGAATTGACCAACCGGTCCCTGCTTTATAACACCCTTTCACCCTGCACAGAATTATGTCATAGCAGGGATAATGTTTATTTGCCCTTTTTGTCTTTAGTAAAGATGTACAGTGCCTCTGAAGGACCATAAGCCCTTTCTGGGCTTATTGAGCCTTGTATGCCAGAGCCGAGTACTGGACCTGGCAACTGAAAAATGTAAAATGAAGGTGTGAATGAATGCTCTATAATGTCTTTTTTCCACTTACCTCTTTGGCCTTAATATTTCCGTGATTTTATTAATTTGTATGAGTTTTTTTATATAATGAGGATAGTATTTGTTGTAGGTATCTTCTGAAGTGTATTGTTTGTCTTTTATGTTTAATCTTACTTTTGATGTAACGAAGTTTTTCATGTAATCGGATATAACTATCTTTCTTGACGTCTTCCACTGATTTTGTTGCCATTCACTTTGTATATCTTTTCATCTTTTGTATATCTTTTCTGACTATGTGTTTATATATGATCAATGTGGAAAACTTAGAACATACAGAAATGGCCAAAGAAAACATTCTCTGAAACAGAAAGCTCCCATAATCTCACCGTCCAGAAATAGCCACCATTAATGGTATCCAGCACATAATAAGTATCAAATAAATAGTTGTTGAATGAATGACTTAGAAATTTGGTGAAGTCTTTTTGTTTATACAAATGCCTTACAAAAAAGCTATCAGCGTAATTGAGTTTTCTATTAATAGTTTGGTTTTTTCTCTTACTGTATTGTGAACATTTTTCCATGACAATTAGTCTTAATTTTTTTTCAGCTACACCGAAATTACACTGAACCGAGCCTGCCAGCAAGAGCCCAACAGTCACCATGATGCTGAGCACAGAAGGCAGGGAGGGGTTCGTGGTGAAGGTCAGGGGCCTGCCCTGGTCCTGCTCAGCTGATGAAGTGATGCGCTTCTTCTCCGATTGCAAAATCCAAAATGGCACATCAGGTATTCGTTTCATCTACACCAGAGAAGGCAGACCAAGTGGTGAAGCGTTTGTCGAACTTGAGTCCGAAGATGAAGTGAAATTGGCTCTGAAGAAGGACAGAGAAACCATGGGACACAGATACGTTGAAGTGTTCAAGTCCAACAGTGTTGAAATGGATTGGGTGTTGAAGCATACAGGTCCAAATAGTCCTGATACTGCCAATGATGGCTTCGTCCGGCTTAGAGGACTCCCATTTGGCTGTAGCAAGGAAGAGATTGTTCAGTTCTTTTCTGGGTTGGAAATTGTGCCAAATGGGATGACACTGCCGGTGGACTTTCAGGGGCGGAGCACAGGGGAGGCCTTTGTGCAATTTGCTTCACAGGAGATAGCTGAAAAGGCCTTAAAGAAACACAAGGAAAGAATAGGGCACAGGTACATTGAAATCTTCAAGAGTAGCCGAGCTGAAGTGCGAACCCACTACGATCCCCCTCGAAAGCTCATGGCTATGCAGCGGCCGGGTCCCTATGATAGGCCAGGGGCTGGCAGGGGGTATAATAGCATTGGCAGAGGGGCTGGGTTTGAAAGGATGAGGCGGGGTGCCTATGGTGGAGGGTATGGAGGCTATGATGACTATGGTGGCTATAATGATGGGTATGGCTTTGGGTCTGATAGATTTGGAAGAGACCTCAATTACTGTTTTTCAGGAATGTCTGATCATAGATATGGAGATGGTGGGTCCAGTTTTCAGAGCACCACAGGGCACTGTGTACACATGAGGGGATTACCTTACAGAGCCACTGAGAATGATATTTACAATTTTTTCTCACCTCTTAACCCCATGAGAGTACACATTGAAATTGGACCCGATGGCAGAGTTACTGGTGAGGCAGATGTTGAATTTGCTACTCATGAAGATGCTGTGGCAGCTATGGCAAAAGACAAAGCTAACATGCAACACAGATACGTGGAGCTCTTCTTGAATTCTACCGCAGGCACAAGTGGGGGTGCTTATGATCACAGCTACGTAGAGCTCTTTTTGAATTCTACAGCAGGGGCAAGTGGTGGTGCTTATGGTAGCCAAATGATGGGAGGGATGGGCATATCCAACCAGTCTAGTTACGGAGGTCCTGCTAGCCAGCAGCTGAGTGGTGGTTACGGAGGTGGTTATGGTGGTCAGAGCAGTATGAGTGGATATGACCAAGTTCTGCAGGAAAACTCCAGTGACTATCAATCAAACCTCGCTTAGAGAAGGAGTACTAAACAACAGCAACAAATAGCAGCCGTGCATTTATGGGAGTTGACTAGAATAGGAATGATGTCAGGCATATCCAGTATGATTGGTAGATGGGAAATATCGTTGATTCTGATCACTCTTGGTCAGCTAGCTTCCTTTTCTTTTTCCTCTCCCTCCCTCTTTCTTTCTTTTCTTTCTTTCTTTCTTTCTTTCTTTCTTTCTTCCTTCCTTCCTTCCTTCCTTCCTTCCTTCCTTCCTTCCTTTCTTCCTTTCTTCCTTTCTTTCTTCCTTTTGCTTTCTCCTTTTTTTTAAGAAAACAAACAAAAATTAAGTTTAACGGTTTCGCATTACAGGCTTGTGATTCATGCTTACTGTAAAGTGGAAGTCAAGATTGTTTTAAAACTTCAAGCTCAGTAATTTTGAACACTGAAACATTCACCTAGGATGTAATAACAAAGTTCAGTATTGACCATAACTGTTAAAACAACTTTCAGCTTTCCTCAAGTTAGTTATGTTGTAGGAGTGTACCTAAGCAGTAAGCGTATTTAGGTTAAAGCAATTTCACTTATGTTAAATGTTGCTCTTATACCACAATACATTGAAAACTTTGGATGCATGTTGAGAAACATGCTTTTCTGTAAAACTCAAATATAGGAGCTGTGTCTACGATTTAAAGTGAAAACATTTGGCATGTTTGTTAATTCTAGCTTTTCGGTTTAATATCCTATAAGGCACGTGAGTGTACACTTTTACTTTTTTTAAAAAAAAAACGCTCTGGGACAATTTTGAGATGTAATACCAATACTTAGGAGTTTGGTCATGTCGTTTGTATGAAATTCTGAGGCTTTGGTTTAAATCTTTCCTTGTATTGTGATTTCCATTAGATGTATTGTACTAAGTGAAACTTGTTAAATAAATCTTCCTTTTGAAAACTGGAAAAATCTTGTATAGCTTGATTTTTATTATGTTCTATCATATGAGCCATTTCTTTTATACAGTCCTGTGCTGATGAAATTTAAATTGTTTTTAATTATTATAAATATACCTTAGCATCTTTATAATACATTATTGCACATATCATTAATTATTTCTACGATATATTCCTAGAAGTGGAATTGCTTAGTCAAAGGTCCACACCTTTTTAAGGCTTCTGATTTGTATTGCCAGAAAGATTATGGTACTTTATGTTTCCACTAGGAGTGTATTTTTCAAAAAAAATTTCCCCCATAGCCTGCTCAATGAAACACATTATTCTGCTTGATCTTGGCCAGTTTGTTAGTTGAAAAGTGGTGTCCCGTTATTATTTTAATTTGTGTTCCTTAGATTAATATTAAGATGGAGCATTTTTCTGTTTTTTTTCTACGTTTATCCTCACCACATCCACAGGACTATTGAGCTACTCTGGAGACATTGTACTTTATCAAGACAGCACGCTCCAAAATCCAAAGAAGTAAAGGCAAATAAATAATCCTCTTCCTTTAACCATAAATTAGAAGATCTAAGACACCTTTATGTGTTTAAAAGAAGAAGTAGGCCTATGTTATCATAGAAATAATTCAGTTTCCTCCATGAATTCATTAATAGTCTCTAAACACTATTCAAGGTTTTTCAGGGGGCATTTAAAGCTTGTTTTGTTTTTTTGGGGTTTTTTTTGTGGTACGTGGGCCTCTCACTGCTGTGGCCTCTCCCGATGCGGAGCACAGGCTCCGGACGCGCAGGCTCAGCGGCCATGGCTCACGGGCCCAGCCGCTCCGCGGCACGTGGGATCCTCCCAGACCAGGGCACGAACCCGTGTCCCCTACATCGGCAGGCGGACTCTCAACCACTGCGCCACCAGGGAAGCCCTAAAGCTTGTTTTAAACCAATGGTTCTCAGACTTCAGTGTGTACTGGAATCATCTATGGGGCTTGTTAAAACATTGATTACTGGGGCCCACTCCTAGAGTTTCTGAAATTCAGTAGTTCGGGGGTGGTGCTTGAGAATCTGCTGATCCTGCAGGTCTCAAGACCATGTTTTGTGATCCATCATAGTTCTCTAATGGCTACAGGCCTATAAACCCTGAAATGGCAACTCTAAGAAGCCACTTCCTTCATGATCCCCGATTGCCCCTTACTTTCCTGTAACAAGTAGTTTAAGCTTTCTATGAAAGTATAAATTGCATTTGACTATTTATAATACCTTGCACCTCCCATGAGAACTTTGAAAACATGACATCTGGGATTATCTTACACTTCCGCCCATATCATAGTGGCCATTAACAACTCTCAATGACCTTCAGATCTGGACGCCCTCAGGTCAGTACCAGATGCACCTGAACTTCAATAGATCTTTTTGTAGATCTCGTGACTAGCCTGGAAATCCTTGGTCTGTTCAGAGCTTGTGGCCCAGAGAAACGCTCTGAGAAGGGAAGCAAATACCAAATTGGTAGTACCTGACTCCATTTTATTCAAGGACACTTTTTATTGAAAACCATTCATGCTGAGGATACAGTGGGTGGTGATTTGAGATTCTTTGATGACTTCTAATTTCTGTCACAGCTGCCAAGAGAGCAAGACATCCATTTCAACTCATGTCATACTGAGCCAGTCATTTACCTTGCCCTCCTAAGGCCTTCAGGAGGGCTTTTGCAGAGGGTTCACAAGTAGGTGTTTTTGCTTTCCAGGCTGCTCAGTTAATTTTCCAGAACATTCTCTTAGTGTAAGCAAAGATTCTCCAGTTAGCCACTAGATGTCACCAAACCCCGGGAAAAGATTGGCTGAGCCTGGCCATCAATGGTGTTTGCTTCCTCTGTGCTGGAGAAGAAAACTCAAGAGTGGCTCAGGGAAGCAGTTAAAAGAGAGAGACCCTGGAGAAGGCCAGCGGTTAGCACTAGAGGTGTGAAAAAGGATAGCAGTACCTGTGGGGACAGCAGCACAGATGCACGTGTACACACACACACACACACACACACACACACACACACACACAAACACCTCTAACTCTCTTAAATCTAACACTAACACTACCCGGGAGAGTTTGCTGGGAGGTAAAGTGGGCAACCCACCCATACCCTGCAACCAAGTCAGGATTCATTTTAGACTGCCCCCTTGGGCTACTTGGCAGAATCAGGCCGAAAGTTTGCAGTGACAACAATCACGGCCTAAGGGAGTCTCCACTGATAGCTTATGCCAGTGGGAACCGCTCCTGGACCAGCAATCTGCAGACCTGGGAACTTGTTAGAAATGCAAGTTCTCTGGCCCCATCCCAGACTGACTGAATCAGAAACTCTGGGGGTTGGTCCCAAAATCTGTGTTTTAACAAGCCCTACGGGTCATTCTGATGTTCAGAACCACTGGTTTATGTATGGATTTCCTTATTCACCCATTCATTTATTTCTACATTTATTCATCCAACCATAAAGGAGGTCAGTAAGCCAGAGACAATCCTATCTGTAAACACGGCACATCTTTTGTACCTTGACAGCCCGTACCCCCCACCCCTCGAATTGATATGAAAATGCACTGCAAATTCATTTACAAATCAAGGTCCTTTTCCTTCAGTGAAAATGCCTAATCTGTCAGCAAAAATGAAGATTTCTCCAAGCTGGGCCTTGAGCACTGTTGCAAAACAGCTGCTGATGGAATGAAATTCCACTTGCTGTGCCTGATACAGGCTGGGACTGTCACAAGGGCCATTTCACAACCTGCTCCCACACTGACCAAAATTCAGTCTTGTGAATACAAAACACGCACGTCTATGGGGTCACCAGTTTAGCGTGGTGCAAGACCCCATTTGGGAGGTGAGGGGGTTAGGCTGTGCCTGGAGTCTGTCTGTGGAAGGACGTTTTCCAAGAGTCCTTTTTCTCCCTCCCTCTTTGCCTCCCTCCCTTCTTCACACAGGACTCGTTTCTCATGCACTCATGTCATTACTTCAGAGATGAGGAAACTCGTCTCAGGGAGAGTAGGAATCAACCCTGCCTTTGGGAAAGAAGCAGAATGCTGGAGAGTGGAGGAAATGACGTCTGGCCAGGGAAAGAGAAGGAAATGTCTCAGATCCTCAGGGGATGGTGGAAGGGTACCCGTGCCCTGATACATGAGGGAGGAGGGTGGCGCTGACCAGCGCTGGGTCGAGCTCTTCTATCGCTCCCCAGACCGAAGTTCCCTTTCCCCACTGCTAGCCCGCGAGTGTCGGGGAGAGGGTCAGGTAGGGGCGCCTCAGGAGGACGGAGAAAGAATTTGATAAGAATTCATTATTCCCTCTCCCCTCCCGCTTTGCAGAGACCCTCGACCCTCCCACTCTCCGTCCCCCGTGTATTTCCTTTCCCAAGCAGGATGGGGAGGGAGCCTGGCAATGGCCACCCTGGGACAGGCCGCGGCTGAGGGGGCGTGGTTAGTGTGGTGACTGATGCCCGTGGCTTCCGGGAGGAAGGGGTTTCCGGAGTCCCTGCCCAGCCCGCAGAGGGGAGACACCTACTTTGGTAAACACCCAGGGCGTGCTAAGTCTGGCCCCTGTAGGTGAAAAAAATTAATCAATAGTCAATTTAAGAAAGAAATGGAATTTTTTTTTTTTTTTTTTGCGGTACGCGGGGCTCTCACTGTTGTGGCCTCTCCCCTTGCGGAGCACAGGCTCTGGACGCGCAGGCTCAGCGGCCATGGCTCACGGGCCCAGCCGCTCCGCTGCATGTGGGATCTTCCCAGACCGGGGCACGAACCCGTGTCCCCTGCATCTGCAGGCGGACTCTCAACCACTGCGCCACCAGGAAAGTCCAGAAATGGAAATTTTTATTCAAGCCAACCTGAGGTTTATAAGCTGGGCGACCTGTCTCTCAGAGTTTTGAGCACTGTTCCAAAGAGGTGAAGGGGGAGATTTTAGAGAAACGAAAAGTGAGAGCTGTGAGTTTCAGGTTTATTTGGGGACTAACTGAGGACTATAGCTCTGGAAACAGCTTCTCAGAGAGCTCTGAAGAACTGCTCCCAAGAGGTAAGGGGAGAGGTCAGCACGTACGATTTTGGCAGAGGGGCTACCTGCAACCAAGCACACATCTTGGTAGAAGGTTGCAGCTAGTCCCAAGGAATGGATATCTTGGTTAATGGTTACAGTGCTTTTCTAAGTAGGGCAAGATGAAAGAATTCAGGTTCATAAAACGTTTCTCCTGAAAATATCTAACTATGTGAAGCTCTGTTCTGCTAGTTTTCCCAGAGCACAGAGTTCCTCGTTCCTGATCTCTACCCTGACCCCCTTTTAGAGTGTGTTAAAGGTCGGTGACTTCAGTGGCTAATGACTCAATCCTTGTAGAAGTGGATGGTGAGTGACCTTCTTCAGTTGGCAGTGCCCCCTTTTTGTCATAAATGTGACCAAAGTTTGGGAGGCGTTTTATGACCATTTTGTCCCACAGTGTTAGGAATGCTAATTCCCAGGTCAGGCCAGAATTTCATTGATAGGCCATTCAATGTGCTATTACTAGACTATACCCTTTTAACAGTAGCCAAAAGTCTCTGGACCACCTGTATTACTAGTCTGTTATGTTCCAGGAAATGATTCCCTCTTGTTGCTTCTTCCCATATATAGAGTTACACTATTATAATCATTGATTTTATAGAACTATATTTGGTCAGATGTTTCAAGTCGCCTAGTCATCATCATTTTATTGGGGGCTCAGTCATACTTTGGTAATGCCAAAAATAATCTTGTAAAATAGGCAGAATACAAGTAATATAGCTAGTAACTTTTTTTTTTTTTTTTGGCCACGCCTTGCAGCTTGTGGAATTTTAGTTCCCTGACCAGGGATTGAACCTGCAACCTCGGCAGTGAAAGCGTGGAGTCCTCACCACTGGACCACCAGGGAATTCCCAGCTAGTAACATTAATAGGGTTATAAGTAAATACTTATGCTAAGAACTTCCATTAGGTGTGGCCCAGTATATCCCCAGGTCATCTGGCCTGGTCTGTTTCATACCAATCTCTATCTTTAAGGTAAGGATATATTGTCATTATTCATAAGGCACCCAGCTCAATTACCTACTGTTATTAGGCTGATTATCCTTAGTTATTAGGCTGATTATTAGGCTGATTATCCTTAGTATGATTCAGTTGTTCCCAACATTAGGGGGCTTTAAACTTAGATGACTGTAGCCTGATGTTAGTCATATTAATCCATCCCATAACTGAGGAAGGTTATATTCTTTGACTGAAATTTAGCTCATTGCTCTGACTGAGCTTGAGTAACTTTAAAAGAAAAGTCATATTTATGGTCATGGTCAGAGCAAGTATGACTGACTGGCCAAGTGAGGGGGTCCCAGCTAGTAATATCAATAGTGGCCCAAACAGAGCTATAACTTCTTTCTTCTAGAATAAATTTCCTAAGGGCCATCCAATTAGATCCTTGGAGAGGAGAAATCCACCAAGGTAACCCAGAAGTACTGGATGTAAGTAATTGACCATAAACCCAAAAACTGGATTAATTTTTAAACTCTGCATAGGATTTATGCCCATGATAGGAAAACATTGATTTATGCAAAAATCCAAGAAATTAAGAAAGCACTGTAAATAATCATATGGCTCAGGTCCAGTACCTTGGGATAGCTTTCTGCTTCTGATGTCATCTTCTTCTCATCCTGGTATGGGTGTAGTTTCTCCTCAGTTTGAGCATTGTTATAAGGTGATTTTGAGGTCAGCAGTCCTCTCTATAGACCAGTCCGATGCAGGAGCACTTTCTAAGTGAGAAATATGAATCCAAGAGTCAATTCACTTCAGTTTTTCTGTGTATGAGCTAGTTAAGAGAACCTGATAAGTGTTCTTCCATCTAGGTTGGAGATAGCCCTTTAAATGATGTCTTTTCCAGTATGCATAATCTCCTAGTTGCACGTCATGGGACATCTGATCTTCATCCAAAGGTAGATTACTGTGCTTTGTGACCACCTAGAGGGGTGGGATAGGGAGGGTGGGAGGGAGGGAGACACAAGAGGTTAGAGATATGGGAACATATGTATATGTATAACTGATTCACTTTGTTAGAAGGCAGAAACTAACACACCATTGTAAAGCAATTATATTCCAATAAAGATGTTAAAAAAATAATTCAATTAAGCTTTATAATAGTGTAACATTGCAACAAGGAGCCATCTAGGAAGTGAGTCTTAGGCAGTGAATACCAAACCTCAGTGCTAGAACTTAATATCCACAAAAGTATATATATTTTTTTAATTTTTAAAAAAATTTTCAAAATTGAAGTATAGTTGATTTACAATGTTGCACCAATCTCTACTGTACAGCAAAGTGACTCAGTTATACAAATATATACATTCTTTTTTTATATTCTTTTCCATTATGGTTTATCACAGGATGTTCAATATAGTTCCCTGTACATTAGGACCTGGTTGTTTATCCATTCTAAATGTAATAGTTTGCATCTACCAACCACAGACTCCCAGTCTACCTCTCTCCCTCCCCACCCCGCCTTGGCAACCACAAGTCTGTTCTCTATGTCTGTGAGTCTGTTTCTGTTTTGTAGATAGGTTCATTTGTGCCATATTTTAGATTTCACATATAAGTGATATCATATGATATTTGTGTTTCTGACTTACTTCATTTAGTATGATAATCTCTAGTTGTATCCATGTTGCTGCAAATGGCATTATTTCATTCTTTTTTATGACTGAGTAGTATTCCATTGTAAATATGTACCACATCTTCTTTATCCATTCATCTGTAGATGGACATTTAGGTTTTTTCCATGTTTTGGCTATCGTGAACAGTGCTGCTATGAACATAGGGGTGCATGTATCTTTTTGAGTTATAGTTTTGTCTGGGTATATTCCCAGTAATGGGATTGCTGGATCATATGGTAATTCTATTTTTAGTTTTCTGAGGAACTGCCATACTGTTTTCCATAGTGGCTGTACCAACTTACATTCCCACCAACAGTGTAGGAGGATTCCCTTTTCTTCACATCCTCTCCAGCATTTGTTATTTATAGACTTTTAAATGATGGCCATTCTGACCAGTATGAGCTGGTACCTCATTATAGTTTTGATTTGCATTTCTCTAATAATTAATTAGTGATGTTGAGCATCTTTTCATGTGCCTACTGGCCATCTGTATGTCTTCTTTGGAGAAATGTCTGTTAAGGTCTTCTGCCCATTTTTCAATTGGGTTGTTTGCCTTCTTGTTGTTGAATTGTATGAGTTGTTTGTGTATTTTGGAGATTAAGACCTTGTCTGTCACATCATCTGCAAGTATATTCTCCTATTCTGTAGGTTGTCTTTTCATTTGTTTTTTTTTAATGGTTTCCTTTGCTGTGCAAAAGCTTATAAGTTTGATTAGGTCCCATTTGTTTATTTTTATTTCTATTGCTTTGGGAGACTGACCTAAGAAACCATTGGTATGATTTATGTCAGAGAATGTTCACAAAGGTTTATTATTGAAACATAATTTTTTCTCTCTAAAATTACCCTTATTTCTACCAAATATAGCCAAATTAAGGCTAATTTGTTTGCAAAATAAGTCTGGTTTCAATAAACTTGGCCTGATTATTTACATGTGTGTAATTGATCATACAGGCTTTTAAAAAAATTGGCTTTGCTGGAACTTTTCATAAGGAATCTCAGATTCAAGTTTCAAAAGGCCTCTCAAGGCCAGGAAAGTCATGGCAAGGGCTTGCCATCAGATTCTACCTGCAGTATCTATAGATTTGGATGAATTCCTGTCTTCTTGAGGTCCCCAAGATATCTTGAGATTCCTGCACCTGTCAGGAGGTGGCCTTTCTTATTCACCTGGTAAGGCTGTTGGGAACCTAAGAATTTCCAGTTTCTGGAGGGATCAGGTAGAGAGAAAAGATAAATGTTTCAGTTCTGCTTGCAAAGGTATAATTTACCAAATTGCTGTAAGTCATAATTAGCTTAAGGAGAAAGGTTTCCTCATATCTGGAAAACACAGATTAAAACCCAGTAATATTTCAGACAAAAAAACCCCATAAAGTTATAACCATATTCATCAGTTCACTCAGTCTTATGTAGCTAATTCTTAATCTCTTGTTAACAGTTTTATGAAGCCATCAGGGTTTCCATTAGAATTATTTAATTTCGTATCCAATTCAGTGGTATGATCTGAAATTTGTCAGAAACATATACTTGTCAATAAGTCCTTTATATGAATCTTCTTGAAGATGAAGCATTTTTGCAAAGGTATCAGAGTAAAACAGTAACCGTCTATGAATGACAAAAGGCACAAAGACCTGATTACCTTCAACAAAGGAGGTAAGAATATGCAATGGAGAAAAGACAGTCTCTTCAGCAAGTGGTGTTGGGAAACCTGGGCAGCCGCATGTAAATCAATGAAGTTAGAAAACTCCCTCACACACCACACACAAAAATAAACTCAAAATGGCTTAAACACTTAAGTATAAGACATGACACCATAAAACTCCTAGAAGAGAACATAGGCAAAACATTCTCTGACATAAATTGTAGCAATGTTTTCTGAGGTCAGTACCCCAAGCAAAAGAAATAAAAGCAAAAATAAACAAATGGGACCTAATCAAACATAAGATTTTGCACAGCAAAGGAAACCATAAACAAAATGAAAAGGCAACCTACAGATTGGGAGAAAATATTTGCAAAAAATGCAACTGTCAAGGGATTAATTTCCAAAATATACAAACAGTTCATACAGCTCAATATCAAAAAACCAGACAACCCAACAAAAAAATGGGCAAAAGACTTAAGTAGACATTTCTCCAAAGAAGACATCCAGATGGCCAACAAGCCCATGAAAAGATGCTCAACAGCATTAATTATTAGATAAATGCAAATCACAACTACAATGAAGTATCACCTCACACCAGTTAGAATAGCCATCATCAAAAATCTACAAATAATAAATAAATGCTAGAGAAGGTGTGGAGAAAATGGAACCCTCCTACACTGTTAGTGGGAATGCAAATTGGTACAGCTACTATGGAGAACAGTATGGCAGTTCCTTAAAAAACTAAAAATAGAGTTACCATATGATCCAGCAATCCCACTCCTGTCCAAAAATGACAAAAACTCTAATTCGAAAAGATACATGCACCCCAATGTTCATAGCAGCACTATTTACAATAGCCAAGACATGGAAGTAACATAAATGTCCATCAACAGTGAATGGATAAAGAAGATGTGGGATATATACACAGTGGAATACTACTCAGTCAAAAAAAGGATGAAATAATGCCACTTGCAGCAACATGGATGGACCTAGAGATTATCATATTAAGTGAAGTAAGACAGAGAAAGACAAATATCATATGATATCACTTATATGTGGAGTCTAAAAAAATGATACAAATGAACTCATTTACAAAACAGAAACAGACTCACAGGCATAGAAAACAAACTTATGGCTACCAAAGGGGAAAGGAGAGGGGAGGGATAAATTAGGAGTTTGGGATTAACAGATACACACTACTATATATGAAATAGGTAAGCAACAAGATCCTACTGTATAGCACAGGGAGCTATTGATATATTCAATACCTTGTAATAACCTGTAATGGCACAGAATCTGAAAAAGAATATATATATATATTATATAAATAATATATATAACTGAATCACTTTGCTGTACACCAGAAACTAACACAACATTGTAAAACAACTATACTTCAGTAAAAAAAAAAAGACCTGATTACAATGCAATTGACAAAGAAACTTGGTTACTGCTGTGACATACAACATTTTAAGATAATAACTAGAGTTAATGAATGATAATATTTTACCAGGACATACCAGATTTTTAGGAATTCCATATAATTTCTAGAATATCTATATCAATAACATTTACCCATACGGTATAACTTAGGAGGCTTATCACTCATTTGACAATGCTTCTTATGTAATTTAACGTACCAAATATGCCTAATTATTTTACTTTTTTTTTTTTTTGCTGTACGCGGGCCTCTCACCGTTGTGGCCTCTCCCGTTGCGGAGCACAGGCTCCGGATGTGCAGGCTCAGCGGCCATGGCTC
>NW_020173381.1:210034-210214 GCF_003031525.2 Neophocaena asiaeorientalis asiaeorientalis | reverse complement strand
TGATAATATTTTACCAGGACATACCAGATTTTTAGGAATTCCATATAATTTCTAGAATATCTATATCAATAACATTTACCCATACGGTATAACTTAGGAGGCTTATCACTCATTTGACAATGCTTCTTATGTAATTTAACGTACCAAATAAGCCTAATTATTTTACTTTTTTTTTTTTTT
>NW_020173381.1:173260-209692 GCF_003031525.2 Neophocaena asiaeorientalis asiaeorientalis | reverse complement strand
TATCTCTTTCTGAGATGTCTCAGGGGACCCCTGAAGTATCCCAAACCTGGCTAGAGGTCAAAAGAACTTCAATTAGAATATGATCTTTGGGAAGCTTGTCAAAAATATCAAAAAGTTATTTATTTATTTATTTTATTTATTTTATTTTTGGCTGCGTTGGGTCTTCGTTGCTGCACGCGGGCTTTCTCTAGTTTCGGCAAGCAGGGGCTACTCTTCGTTGCACTGTGTGGGCTTCTCATTGCGGTGGCTTCTCTTGTTGCAGAGCACGGGCTCTAGGCACGTGGGCTCAGTAGTTGTGGCTCGCAGGCTCTAGAGCACAGGCTCAGTAGTTTTGGCACACAGGCTTATTTGCTCTATGACACATGGGATCTTCCTGCACCAGGGCTTGAACCCATGTCCCCTGCATTGACAGGAGGATCCTTAACCACTGTGACACCAAGGAAGTCCCTCAAAAAGGTTTTAAAACATTTGGACAAATAGGATCATCGGGCACTGTGAAATAATACTTATTCACCTAACCGAGTGACAATAAAAGATTTCAAAGGTAAATACAGAAAGTACAACAGATTATTTAAAAGGTAAAATAACTTACAATCTGTTATCAAAAGCAGCTCAATATTTCAAGAAAATTTTGTTCTCTTAACAGAGAGAAAAACCAAATTTGGATTTTGCACTACCTTACCTTTAATATTAAAATTCAGTTACTCAGTTAAATTTATTCTAATCCTAGTCAGTCCTGACCATAGAGACTTCCTTTCTAAAGGTTCTTTTTTCTCTTTTTTACAAACATCTTACAACTTTCTATTTCCATATTAATTTGTCCCTTATTTTCTTTCCCATTTAGAAATAACCAGCTTTAGGACAAAAACTTTTACCTTAACAGAATGCATTTCTATTTCTTATCCTTTCGTTTTTCTTGCATATGAAAATGTTTTCCTTATTAATTTTTAGTAGTTTTAGTTACATATATTAATTAGAATTCTCAACCCTTAAAAACCTTAATTTATATGAAAACTAAGAAGTAAGCAATTATGAACTTTTACATTAGCAACCTGTAGATTGGCAAACTTATAAACACTATTTATAATTTCTAAAAAACATGTGTTTTCTTATAGAAAATGTCTCAGTGGGGCACCAAACATATTTATTAATAGTCCTAAATATCTTTATTTTCTTTGTAAAAGGAAGCCTATGTTCAGTAATTAATGTTCCAATATTGTATTTTATTTGGAAATGACCTCTACAGTTAATAAACTTCCATCATTTAACTTAATTTAGTAAAACTCAAGTTTCAAGTTACCAAAATCTGGAGAGACTATTTTTAACTAGAGATTCCTAAAACATAATTATTCCTAAAGAGTTTACCTAAAAGCTCTTATCTCATTTACATTTAATTATAAAAATTTTCATCATACCAAGTTATTCTTCTTGCTGACAAATTTTGCAACAGATATATTATTTGACTTCCAGTAAACCTAGGTACAATAAAAGTATTATACTTAATGTCAGTGAATCTAAAGAAATGTCTATATTAATGAAACCAACAAGCTTAAACTAATTTTAATATCAGATATTAATTTAATACTGAATATTTTCCAGATCACATGAACCTTAAATTCATTTAGGTTAATTTCTTTTATATTTCTGATAATTTATATAAGTACTTAATTTCTTTCAAGTCAATTAAATAGAACTCATTTACAAATTAACTTTGGTAATATCATCCACAGGTAGAGACATATCATATTTATAATATACACACATAGACATACATACATCCAGAGATCTTACAGTTTTATTTTTAAAACTTAGTCATGAATTGAGTATTCCAATATAAAACTCACCAGTTTATAAATAACAGTTATAGTAAGTTAAGTTTACTCGCTTGAGTTTTTCTCCTTTTTTTTCTCAGTCTCAGGAATTAGAGATGGTCTTGATAAGGTAAGTGTTCCTGAGAGCCCTGCTATAACATTTATATCTCAAGGCACAGGGAGAGAAAAGCAAGTTCTTCTAGGAGGACTTGTTCCCTCAGGGTCAAAATTCTGAAAAGATATTTTACCAAGTCAGCTTTCTCTAACTTAACTGCGTACGCAGTAAAAGAGCCTCATTTCGGCCATTTTCAGGGTGAGATTTCCATTAATTTCCAATTAAGTAAGTACTTGTAAATATAAGTTTTGTATGTATATTAGCCTGGATGGGGGGTTAGTTGGAGGCTGGCTTTTTGACACACCTTGTTTAGGAAAGACATTAGGCCAACCTCCCACATAATCACCCAGTCCAGACAACTCAGTGTCTTTCAACTGAGTAAATCCTAGCGTCTTTCAACCAGGCTCGCCCAGTATCTTTTAACTGGGGGACACCGTTTTTCCCAGTGTCTTTCAACAGGACTCCCACAGTGTCTTTCAACTGGGGGGGCCAGGTACCTGTTATACACTGCCAAATAAAACTCAATTTGGATCATAAACCAATAATCAGGAGATCCAAGAACCAGGAGAGGCTTACTCAAATTTGTCTGAACTCACTGAAAAGGTGGATGGGCACAAGGGGTCCTGCTGGTATCAAGGTTCCAGATCCTTGTAGAGTTCAAGCTAAGGAGAGAAGTCTGCTCTGGGTCTCTTCATGGTTGCCAAAACTGTCAACTGAACTAAAAACGCACTATGTGAAAGCTGTGAGTTTCAGTTTTATTTGGGGACTTACTGAGAACTATAGCCTGGAAGACAGCCTTTCAGATAGCTCTGAGGAACTGCTCTGAAGAGGTAAGAGAGGAAGTCAGCATATATGTGATTTTGGCAAAGAGGTTATGTGCAGCCAAGCACACTCTTGGTAGAAGGTTGCTACTAGTCATGAGGAACAGATATCTTAGTTAATGGTTATTATGCTTTTCTAAGTAGGGGAAGATGAAAGAATCCAGGTTCATAAAAAATTTCTCCTGAAAATATCTAGCTATGTGAAGACCTGTTCTGCCAGTTTTCCCACAGTACAGAGTGCCTCATTCCTGAACTCTATCCTGAACTCCTTTTAGGGTGTGTGGCTAATGACTGCAGTGGCTAATGACTCAATCCCTGTACAGCCAGATGGCCATTGACATTTTTTATTTGATAAAGTGTATTTGAAATCAAGCACACATCTTGGTAGAAGGTTACTGCTATTTGAGAGGAAAAGATATCTTAGTTAATGGTTTTTGTGCTTTTCTAAGTATGGGAAGATGCAAGAAACTGGGTTCATAAAATTTTCTCCTGGAAGTATCAAACTATCTGAGGGCCAGTTTTGCCAGTTTTCCCGGGGCACAAAGTGCCTCATCCTGATCTTTGTCCTGAATTCATTTCAGGGTGTACTGTAGGTCAGCGACTGCAGTGGCTTAATAACTTGATTCTTATAGAACTGGATCGTGGGCAACATTCTTTATTTTATGATGCCCTCCCTTTTGGTCTTAATTTTGACCAAGGTTTGGGAAGCATTTCATGACCATTTTGTCCAATGGTGCTAGGAATGCTCATTCCTAGGTCAGCAAGATTTCATTGATAGGCCACTCAAGGTGCTACTATTGAACTAGGCCCTGTTAACGGTAGCCAAAAGTCTCTGGACCACCTGTCTTACTAGACAGCTATGGTCTTGTTGCAGAGCACGGGCTCTAGGCACGTGGGCTCAGTAGTTGTGGCTCGCAGGCTCTAGAGCACAGGCTCAGTAGTTTTGGCACACAGGCTTATTTGCTCTATGACACATGGGATCTTCCTGCACCAGGGCTTGAACCCATGTCCCCTGCATTGACAGGAGGATCCTTAACCACTGTGACACCAAGGAAGTCCCTCAAAAAGGTTTTAAAACATTTGGACAAATAGGATCATCGGGCACTGTGAAATAATACTTATTCACCTAACCGAGTGACAATAAAAGATTTCAAAGGTAAATACAGAAAGTACAACAGATTATTTAAAAGGTAAAATAACTTACAATCTGTTATCAAAAGCAGCTCAATATTTCAAGAAAATTTTGTTCTCTTAACAGAGAGAAAAACCAAATTTGGATTTTGCACTACCTTACCTTTAATATTAAAATTCAGTTACTCAGTTAAATTTATTCTAATCCTAGTCAGTCCTGACCATAGAGACTTCCTTTCTAAAGGTTCTTTTTTCTCTTTTTTACAAACATCTTACAACTTTCTATTTCCATATTAATTTGTCCCTTATTTTCTTTCCCATTTAGAAATAACCAGCTTTAGGACAAAAACTTTTACCTTAACAGAATGCATTTCTATTTCTTATCCTTTCGTTTTTCTTGCATATGAAAATGTTTTCCTTATTAATTTTTAGTAGTTTTAGTTACATATATTAATTAGAATTCTCAACCCTTAAAAACCTTAATTTATATGAAAACTAAGAAGTAAGCAATTATGAACTTTTACATTAGCAACCTGTAGATTGGCAAACTTATAAACACTATTTATAATTTCTAAAAAACATGTGTTTTCTTATAGAAAATGTCTCAGTGGGGCACCAAACATATTTATTAATAGTCCTAAATATCTTTATTTTCTTTGTAAAAGGAAGCCTATGTTCAGTAATTAATGTTCCAATATTGTATTTTATTTGGAAATGACCTCTACAGTTAATAAACTTCCATCATTTAACTTAATTTAGTAAAACTCAAGTTTCAAGTTACCAAAATCTGGAGAGACTATTTTTAACTAGAGATTCCTAAAACATAATTATTCCTAAAGAGTTTACCTAAAAGCTCTTATCTCATTTACATTTAATTATAAAAATTTTCATCATACCAAGTTATTCTTCTTGCTGACAAATTTTGCAACAGATATATTATTTGACTTCCAGTAAACCTAGGTACAATAAAAGTATTATACTTAATGTCAGTGAATCTAAAGAAATGTCTATATTAATGAAACCAACAAGCTTAAACTAATTTTAATATCAGATATTAATTTAATACTGAATATTTTCCAGATCACATGAACCTTAAATTCATTTAGGTTAATTTCTTTTATATTTCTGATAATTTATATAAGTACTTAATTTCTTTCAAGTCAATTAAATAGAACTCATTTACAAATTAACTTTGGTAATATCATCCACAGGTAGAGACATATCATATTTATAATATACACACATAGACATACATACATCCAGAGATCTTACAGTTTTATTTTTAAAACTTAGTCATGAATTGAGTATTCCAATATAAAACTCACCAGTTTATAAATAACAGTTATAGTAAGTTAAGTTTACTCGCTTGAGTTTTTCTCCTTTTTTTTCTCAGTCTCAGGAATTAGAGATGGTCTTGATAAGGTAAGTGTTCCTGAGAGCCCTGCTATAACATTTATATCTCAAGGCACAGGGAGAGAAAAGCAAGTTCTTCTAGGAGGACTTGTTCCCTCAGGGTCAAAATTCTGAAAAGATATTTTACCAAGTCAGCTTTCTCTAACTTAACTGCGTACGCAGTAAAAGAGCCTCATTTCGGCCATTTTCAGGGTGAGATTTCCATTAATTTCCAATTAAGTAAGTACTTGTAAATATAAGTTTTGTATGTATATTAGCCTGGATGGGGGGTTAGTTGGAGGCTGGCTTTTTGACACACCTTGTTTAGGAAAGACATTAGGCCAACCTCCCACATAATCACCCAGTCCAGACAACTCAGTGTCTTTCAACTGAGTAAATCCTAGCGTCTTTCAACCAGGCTCGCCCAGTATCTTTTAACTGGGGGACACCGTTTTTCCCAGTGTCTTTCAACAGGACTCCCACAGTGTCTTTCAACTGGGGGGGCCAGGTACCTGTTATACACTGCCAAATAAAACTCAATTTGGATCATAAACCAATAATCAGGAGATCCAAGAACCAGGAGAGGCTTACTCAAATTTGTCTGAACTCACTGAAAAGGTGGATGGGCACAAGGGGTCCTGCTGGTATCAAGGTTCCAGATCCTTGTAGAGTTCAAGCTAAGGAGAGAAGTCTGCTCTGGGTCTCTTCATGGTTGCCAAAACTGTCAACTGAACTAAAAACGCACTATGTGAAAGCTGTGAGTTTCAGTTTTATTTGGGGACTTACTGAGAACTATAGCCTGGAAGACAGCCTTTCAGATAGCTCTGAGGAACTGCTCTGAAGAGGTAAGAGAGGAAGTCAGCATATATGTGATTTTGGCAAAGAGGTTATGTGCAGCCAAGCACACTCTTGGTAGAAGGTTGCTACTAGTCATGAGGAACAGATATCTTAGTTAATGGTTATTATGCTTTTCTAAGTAGGGGAAGATGAAAGAATCCAGGTTCATAAAAAATTTCTCCTGAAAATATCTAGCTATGTGAAGACCTGTTCTGCCAGTTTTCCCACAGTACAGAGTGCCTCATTCCTGAACTCTATCCTGAACTCCTTTTAGGGTGTGTGGCTAATGACTGCAGTGGCTAATGACTCAATCCCTGTACAGCCAGATGGCCATTGACATTTTTTATTTGATAAAGTGTATTTGAAATCAAGCACACATCTTGGTAGAAGGTTACTGCTATTTGAGAGGAAAAGATATCTTAGTTAATGGTTTTTGTGCTTTTCTAAGTATGGGAAGATGCAAGAAACTGGGTTCATAAAATTTTCTCCTGGAAGTATCAAACTATCTGAGGGCCAGTTTTGCCAGTTTTCCCGGGGCACAAAGTGCCTCATCCTGATCTTTGTCCTGAATTCATTTCAGGGTGTACTGTAGGTCAGCGACTGCAGTGGCTTAATAACTTGATTCTTATAGAACTGGATCGTGGGCAACATTCTTTATTTTATGATGCCCTCCCTTTTGGTCTTAATTTTGACCAAGGTTTGGGAAGCATTTCATGACCATTTTGTCCAATGGTGCTAGGAATGCTCATTCCTAGGTCAGCAAGATTTCATTGATAGGCCACTCAAGGTGCTACTATTGAACTAGGCCCTGTTAACGGTAGCCAAAAGTCTCTGGACCACCTGTCTTACTAGACAGCTATGGTCCAGGAAAAGATTCCTTCTTGTTGCTTCTTCACGTATCTAGAGTTACACATTACAATCATTGATCTTACAGAACTATATTTAGTCAATTGTTTCAAGTAGCCTAGTCATCATTATTATTTTTTTAACATCTTTATTGGAGTATAATTGCTTTACAATGGTGTGTTAGTTTCTGCCTTCTAACAAAGTGAATCAGTTATACATATACATATGTTCCCATATCTCTAACCTCTTGTGTCTCCCTCCCTCCCACCCTCCCTATCCCACCCCTCTAGGTGGTCACAAAGCACCGAGCTGATCTCCCTGTGCTATGCGGCTGCTTCCCACTAGCTATCTAGTCTAAGTTTGTCATACATTTGGTAACGCAAGAAACATTAGTCTTGTAAAATAGGCAGAATACAAGTAATATAGCTAGTAACATTAATAAGGTAATAAGTAAGTATTTAAGTTAATTTCCACTGGGTGTGGCTCAGTAGCTCTCCAGCTCATATGACCAGTCTGTTCTGTACTATCTTTAAGGGAAATGATATATTGGCATATATGTTGTACATAAAGTTCAGCAAAGATGTCTACACATACAAGGTGAGTGGTGGATCATTGTGACCCCTTACAGGATTGATAAAGGAATGTTACCTTCTAAGGAGCTACATGGCTGGCGCCAGAAGTAGAAAACTTGATCTTTATGATTGAGCAGGTATTTCTGCCATTGGGGAGGTCTGGTTAATGCATAAAGCAGATACACACTAGAGGGGAGGAAGGAGGCCAAAGGGCAGAGAAAAGGTTTTATGTGTAAATTTTTCTTGTCTTAACTTAAAATGTGAATTTTTATTTTGTCACCTGGGAACCTCGCTTGCCCTCCCAAGACCCTCTGGCTCCCTTCAGTCCAGCTGGGCACTAGGAGTAGGAGGCCCAAGGCCAAACCAGGCTACAGGCCAGGGAAGGAATGGCCCTGTAACCTCCCTGGGTACCCCCTCTGTGGGTCTTCTTGGGCTGGCCCTCCAGGGAGTCGTGCTTCTCATGCCCAGTGCTCCCCAACCCCAGGGGAGCCCAGAGAGCAGGGGGCCTCTTGTGAGCTGTGGTGATCGGTTTTTCTCTATGCAGAGCCCCTTGCCTGGGACACGGTGAGTGCTCAATATATGTTTATTTTCAGTTGAGTGTTGATTCAACTTTTATGGCTTGTGATTAATCCTTTTTCTTCTGTTATAGAAGCTCCCATTGTTGACTATCCAACTGTCACAACACCATATTGGAACTTTAAAAGTTCTGAAAACATCTTGGATCTTTTGTCTGCTTGAGTATTTATAAACTCATATTATTATCCTTTTATTTTTTTGCATTTTTTTCCTTGTAGCAAAGCCTTAAAATATTCTACATCTTCCTTGAAACTTTCTCTCATTCCTCAGTTCACACTGATTTGTCCTCTCCTAAATCTTTTTAAGCAAATAATCAGACTGTACAGTTCTTACTTGGTGGTTCTCAAATTATTCACATGTGGTAGTTTTGATTTTTGTTTGATGGTTAGGCTGTATCTTTTTTTTTTCTACATCTTTATTGGAGTATAATTGCTTTACAATGGTGTGTTAGTTTCTGCTTTATAAAGAAGTTAATCAGCTATACATATACATATGAACCCATATCTCTTCCCTCTTGTGTCTCCCTCCCTCCCACCCTCCCTATTCCACCCCTCCAGGCGGTCACAAAGCACCGAGCTGATCTCCCTGTGCTATGCGGCTGCTTCCCACTAGCTATCTGTTTTACGTTTGGTAGTGTATATATCTTTTATCCTTAAGCAAATATGAGGGTCTTTAAAAGTGCCTATGGGGTGGGGATGGGGGAGTGACTGCAAATGGGCATGGAAGATCTTTTAGAGATAAATGTCCTAAACTTAGATTATGGTGATGGTTTGTACAACTCTGTAAATTTACTAAAAGCCATTGAATTGTAGACTTAAAATGGGTGAACTTTATGAATATAAATTATACCTCAAAGAAATACTTTAAATGCCTATGGAGTAATAAGTAAAGAATAGTGGAGATATGATATATTTTGTGGGAAGACTAAAAGGAAAGGTAGGTCATAATGATAAAAATACAACAGCCTGAGGAATTGACAAACTCTCTCCTTGACCAAACTTTAGGCAGGCTCTTCTAAGCCCCCTTTACAATTAGGCCTTGTTCTGGGACCCTGTCCTGTGATCGTGTCCTTGGCGTGCCTAGCCCAGTTTTAGCAAGGCTCCTGTGAAGTCATCCCCCACCCTTGATATCTGATCACCTTGGCCTGCCTCTAGCAAAAATTCTGTTGTCAATTTAGCAAGAATCTCCCTCCCCTTGATGTCTCCTCTTAGTAATTTTTCCATCTGCTGACTCTCTCAACTCTGTTCTTTGGCTATAAATCCCCACTTGTCCTTGTTGTATTCATAATTGAGCCCAGTTCTGTACTGAAGTCTCTTTTCCCCTATTGCAAAAAATCTGTCTTTACTGCTTTTGTCTGGTGTCTGGCTCTGTTTCTCTTTGACAGAAGGCATTCTCAGACAGTGCTTCTAGTAGTATGTATCAGTCTGGCCTGCTGGCAGGAGGGCAATTTTTTTAAAGACCACCTAAAAATGCCTACTCATTCATTCACGAAATACATATTGAGGGCCTACTTGTTGCCAGGCACTGTGCTAGATGCTGAGGAAACAGATGCGAGCAAAAATCATCTACAAGGTCTCTGTCTTCATGGAGCTCATAATCTAGTAGGGGAGCCAAATAGCATGCAGATATCTATACAAGAGTGCACTTGCCAGTGAGGACAAGTACCAGGAAGAAGGGGTCCATGATGCTATGAGGGCCTATAAAATAGGGAGATTTGACTAGTCAATGTGGTCAGGAATGTTGCTCTGAGAACGGATTATTGAGCTGAGAGGTAACAGAAGAATAGAGACTAATTAGGTTGGAGCTGGGGGTTGGGGAAAAGGATTAAGGCTATGTGTTCAGAGAGAGCATGGTGAGTAAAAGGGACTGAAAGAATGCCAGTATGGCTGGGGGTAAGAGGCAGCGGGAGAGCAGTGTGGCCAAATTTCCATTTACCTATCCATCCATTGTTCATTCATTCAAAAAATATCTGTTGAGCACTGATCATGTGCTAAGTCTCATGTGAGGTGTGACTGTTAACCCCAAAATGGAACCATTTATTTTCCACAAATAAATCATGACCCCCATAGGGGCCTGTGTCAGGAGTGAACACTTTGGGGGTTAGGGTAACGAGTGGGGATAGAGTCTCAGAAGGAAAGAAAGTCATATTTACTGAGCACAGGTTGTGTCAGCTCCGTGGGATCCTGGGAAGCTCATTAACCCCAAGAGGATTCCTGAAGCTGGTTGTGATCTCATTACCCAGACACTCTCAGAGGCATCCCATTGCCTATCAATAGAAGGACGTACTCCTTACCCTGGCTGTCACTTCCCTCCATCTCCTAAGGTCTTGGAATAACATTGTTGTCAGAAAGTTGTGAGTAAAATACAAATGTTATGTATGTATACAGCTTCATTTGAGATGAAATTTAGGAGTTAAAATTCTAGAAAATAAGACATGTTGCATATTAACCACAATAAATAAGATCTTGAAATAAGTGGAAAGGGATAAAAGATAACATTTGTATGCCATTATCACTTGAAATAATATTATTATTCTTATGCCAAAGTATTCTCACCCCTGCCCCAGCCAACACATTATCCGGGCTGGAGATTCTGACATTATTTGTAGAGTCCTGAGCTGGCATTCAATGCTCCCCACTCCATGGATCCAAACTACATTTCTAGTCCTCTCTTCCAAGCCATCTGTGCTCTTGGAAAACTACACCATTGTCTGTTCCCTCAAGAGACTCCTGCATTCTCCACACCCCTTTAACATGCTAGAGTTCAATTTTCACAGGGTTTGGCTCTCACACACACATGATGTCATTGCATCCTCAGATCAACCCCATGAGGGAGCATAGTTACTCTCATTTCAGAGAAGAATAAACCAAGTCTCAAGGAAGGGGGAGGACCAGCCTTATTTTGGTAAAAAAGCAGGTTGCTGGAAATTAGAGAGGAGTGGAGAAAATGCAGTTGTTTTTAGATTAAATGGCAAAATGAATATAATTGTTAGTTTATACTCATGTTACATGTTTATTATGAAGTCTCATTAGTGGCAGTGACAGGAATTTGCCCCTCCCCCTCTAGCTCTATGTCTAGATTCCTTGCCCCTACTCTTATCTGTTTTGTGGAGGAAGAGTATCAAGCAGGGCAAAAAGGAGGGGTGCCAACCCTGGGGAGAGGAGTCTGGTTAAGGCAAGCCACCTTTCCCCATGCAGAGTCCCTTGCCTGGCACACAGTAGGTGCTCAATATATGTTTATTTCCAGTTGACAGTTGGCTTTATTGTTTATGGGCTGTGATGATGCACTTTCCTTCTGTTCTAGAAGGTCTCACTGCTGACTAGATCAAGGACAAATAGTTCCCAAACTGTTACAGCATTATCTTCAAATTTACAGAAGTGTATGTGAGCTGGATAGGAAAATTTGCTATATATAATGTTGGTTCTTCCACTTGTTCCCAATTCAGTATTTCTCAGTTGATGTTAGTTTACTTTTTTTGGTTAGAAAAACAATTTTATTCTCCGCAGAATATACTGAAAATGTTTTACCTCTTCTTTGAAACCACTTTTTACTTCTCCAGCCACCCTGATTTCTTATCTCTTGGTTCTTTTTGAGCAGATTTTAAATCCCCCTTGGTTGGTCTCTTATAGTTTCAGATGTACTCATCTTGTTCATTCAGTGTTACCACTAAACAAATGCTATGGCTTCCACAAAAGCTGATTGAGTAATACAAGAAGAAGAGCAGACATGTGATGTCTCTTATGGGGAGAATTGTTAAACAAAACCAGGGGACAGAAAATGGCAACTTTATACATTGTTTCCAGTAGTATATATAAGTCTGCCTTTTGAGGGGAGCAAATTATTTGAAATCTCTTATTAGTTATCTATGGCTGCATAACTACTTACCCCCAAATGCAGCAGCTTAAAGCAACAAACATTTATTATCTCACGTATTTCTGAGGGTCAGGAATCTGGGAGTGGCTAAGTTGGCTCCAGGTCTCTCATGAGGTTGCAGTCAAGATGTCAGCCAGGGGGTGCTTCCCTGGTGGTGCAGTGGTTAAGAATCCACCTGCTAATGCAGGGGACATGGGTTCGAGCCCTGGTCTGGGAAGATCCCACATGCCACGGAGCAACTGAGCCCATATTCCCCAACTACTGAGCCTGCGCTCTAGAGCCTGCGAGCCACAACTACTGAGCACGTGTGCCACAACTGCTGAAGCCCGCGCACCTAGAGCCCATGCTCCGCAACAAGGGAAACCACCGTAATGAGAAGCCCATGCACCGCAAGGAAGAATAGCCCTCACTCGCTGCAACTAGAGAAAGCCCACACGCAGCAATGAACACCCAACACAGCCAAAAATAAATAAATTTATATTGAAAAAAAGAATATACCTATAAAAAAAAAGATGTCAGCCAGGACTGCAGGCATTTGAAGGTTTGACTTGAGTTGAAGTAGCCACTTCCAAGATGGGCTCATGGGGATTGCAAGATGTCTCAGTTCCTCACCATGTAGATCTCTTCATAGGGTTGGTTGAGAGTCCTTATGACACAATTACTGACCTCCTCCAGAGTGAATTAACCTAGAGAGATCAAACAGGAAGCTGTGAGACCTGTGACCTAGACACACCCTCGCTTATGTCATATTCTTTCAGTTGGAAGTGAGTCCAACCCACACTTAAGGGGAGGGGAAGCTGCTGCTGTCACCATCGTGTTGTTTCCTTACAGCAGAAGCAACAACAAAACCCTGAAAAACTTGCTTCTGATATTCACAGAGCATGGTGGGAGGTGGGAACAGGGATATCAGAGAACAATCAGATGACAAAACAGATGTAAAGAGAAGAAGCTTTAATGGTGGTGGCCCTGGATTGGGAAAGACTGTGTGGGACCTGGGCTGCCCATCCAGTACTCCTCAGTATTTACTCTCTCCGGTCTGTCTAGGCTTGTGTCTCTGTTTTGATAGGTAAAGACACCAGGCCAAAATATGCTTCCCAGAGAGCATGGAAGAATATACCATGCATCTCTGATAGTAACCTAGGAAATCCAAAAACTGAAAGGAAATCCCACGAATTGATTTGAAAAGAATGTAACGGTCTTTCTTTCAACCCAGGTTCTATCAAACCAATTCATTGCACCACACAGAAGTGGTATTGAATTTACCACATCATGTACAAAATAGAACTTATTTTCCTTTTGGCTGTTAAATTTCCAAAGGCTCTCCATGGCATGACTGAGCTGTTTGTTTTATTCTAAATTTAATTTCTTTTCAGAAAGGAGGTTGCAGGGAGAGAGGGAACTTACATTTAATGAGTAACTACCATATGCCAGACATTTTATATATATTTTTGTATTTAATTCTCACCACCACTCTGAAAATAAAATACTATTACTATCTCCATTTTACAGATGAAGAAATGGATATTTAGAAAAGTTAAGTAGTTCTTTCAAGATCATTCTACAAGTGAATGAAATAAGCAGGACTCAAATCCAGGCTTTGTTTAACTCCCAAGCCTGTGGTGTTTATTAGGGTGCTTCTTTTTCAGATGGTGAGCTTTCAAACTTCAGCGTCATGTTGACTTTAATTGACTAAGTAGTAGAGTTCTTTTTTCATTCAATGACAATGAATGTAAATACCTTCATGGTACATAAATAGTATTTATTATTATGAAGTGTCATTAGCATTAACGCCCTAAACTCCAAGGCTCTAACTGCTTGGTTACAGAAAATTTGATGTTCTATAGATCAGTGCCTTTCAAACTTAAATATGCATTCAGATCACCTGGAGGAATCTGCTGAAAATGCAGACTCTAATCCAATAGATCCAGAGTGGAGCCTAAGATTCTACTTTTCTTTCTTTTATAAATTTATTTATTTAATTTGTTGGCTGCGTTGGGTCTGTTTCTGCGCACGGGTTTTCTCTAGTTGCGGTGAGCGGGAGCTACTCCTCCTTGCGGTGCACGGGCTTCTCATTGCAGTGGCTTCTCTTGCTGTGGAGCACAGGCTCTAGGCACGTGGGCTTCAGTAGTTGTGGCGCACGGGTTTAGTGGCACGTGATACCTTTCCGGACCAGGAATCGAACCTGTGTCCCCTGCATTGGCAGGCGGATTCTTAACCACTGTGCCACCAAGGAAGTCCCAGATTCTGCTTTTCTAACAATCTCTCAGGTGGTGCTGATGCTGTTTGATCTCAGATCATACTTTGAGTAGCAGGACTATGGAGTACTCTGCCATAACTATTTTTGGAATCCCCAGGGGTGCTTCCAGCTATCCAGGAATTTGTAGTCACAGATCAAGGATGTCTAGCTGAGTTACAACTCTCAAGCTTCTGGCTGTAGCTATTTTAGAGAGGTTCTCCTCTACACCAGAACTCTGCTTATGGTACCATTTCTATCTCCTTATATGAGTGGATTTGGAAATCTGCTATGCCAGATATTACTGGATCTGCATGCTATTGTAGTCCCTTGATATTAACCGTAAATGCTGGCTGATGAACAATAGCAGCCAAGAAGAGGGTGAATCAGACAGGCAAACACTACAGTCTTTTCTGCTGCTTGACAGGGAAGAGAGTGAGGGATCCCTGGACCATGGTTAGCATGGTTCATTCTGTAGGACAAACATATACCTGTGGTGTAGATGAAATATCTGCATCAAATCACAGCTTGATGGCACAGGCCATGGAAAGTATCCAGCTCAGTGCACTTGCTCTGATTCCATGCTTTTCAGGCAAATAAGTGATCACTGAAGATGGTAGTCAGGAACCATCATCTCTGCTAATGGTTCTCCTAGGGTTGGCAAGTGTTTAACAAGCATGCATTCTAGTCATTCATTCAGATAAACAATCTGTCAAAGACTACTAACACTAATTAGTAACTTACGTGAACCAAATACTGGCTAAGATTCTAGAGATATAGTATCTCTACTCTCAAGAAAATTTCAGTATGGAGGGAGACACAGACAAGTAACCTACAGTACATAGTGATGGGTGTTAGGGTTATTATCAGAGCTCATAGCAGAGCCATCTAACGCAAATTTTGGATGGGTGGGGAGGAGGCAGGGCAGTGGTGTGCTGGTTAATGTTTAATGATCAGTTCTCTGAAAAAAATAAAAGCCCTGATTTGTTAGTGTTTGGTGATTTTCATGGTGGAAATGCTGCCATCATGACCAGTTTCAAGCTACCAAATTGATGTCACTGAACATAGAGTTGTGCATAATAGGCTCTTGAAAGTCAGGATAAGTTAATTCTAGCACACCATTGGGGTAGAGAAGGCTTCCCAAAGTGAATTATGTCTAAGAAGAGATTTGAAGGAAAGCTAAAGTTAGTCCATCAAATGTGGAGGACAGACAAAGGGATTCCAATTAGAAGAAACAGCAATACAAATAACTCAGCATGGTCATAGGAAACATGTTGCTTTGGCAATAAGTGTTGATAGTCTGAATTAAAGTGTAGGAGGGAATAGTGTTAAATTTCCCAGTAGGCAGACTAAGCATATATTGATATTTAGGGCACCAGAAGGGTGGAGGAACCAAGGAAAAGAAAAAATTAGTTCTGATGAAATTATTAAGTGTATAATCAATAAATTTGGAAGAAATGTCAAAGAAAAATTATTATAACACTTGTTAAAATGGTAAGGAAGACTTCATTCAAGATTATTGCAACAAGGGAGAGACTATTGCAGCAAGGGAGAGAGACTGAACTCAACTCCAAATACCACAATGACAGCTGGGGATTTATAGTCTATGAGAAGAGTGAGGGGGTCAGTGTATAGAAAATTACTAAGAGGAGACATCAAGCGTAGGGATATTCTTGCCAAACTGTCTTAACAGGATTCTTTGCTAAAGGTAGGCCAAGGTTGAGTCTTAGTCAAGAAGAGGTCTCAGCGAAGCCTAATTAAAGTTTGGTCAAGGAGGGAGTCTTTGTCAGAAGCTATTTTAATTTTAACATACATGTGAGTTTAGTACTATTGAATTAGAGCAGAAATGGGAGTACCACAATATTTTTAATTCATAGGGCTTCTGGTTCTGGGGATGGGGAAAAGATACTTGGAAAGAGTCAAAAGATATTAATGCTGTAGAAATAGTAGAATTTCGTGGCTGATTAGGGATAGAGGAGAAGAATAAATCAAGAATTACTCTGGGTTTTCCCTGGTGGCGCAGTGGTTGAGAGTCCGCCTGCCGATGCAGGGGACATGGGTTCGTGCCCCCGTCCGGGAAGATCCCACATGCTGCGGAGCGGCTGGGCCCGTGAGCCATGGCCGCTGAGCCTGCGTGTCCGGAGCCTGTGCTCCGCAACGGGAGAGGCCATAACAGTGAGAGGCCCGCGTACCACAAAAAAAAAAAAAAAAAAAAAAAGAATTACTCTGGTTTTCTAGCTTCTGCAATTGGATGGTAGTGCCCATGAGATAGGTAACATTGGAAGAGGAGCACATTTAAAATGAAGATGATGACTCTGCTATCAGACATGTTCGAATTTGAAGTACTCGAAGAACATCAAGTGGAGATGTCCATCAGGCAGTCAGGTATATGAATCTGAAGCTCAGCAGAGAGGATTGGTCTGGAGTTATAGTCTTGGGAGTCACCAGTACATAGGCTGTAATTGTAATCATGAGAATGCCTCTTAGGGAAAGGGTATAGAGTGGGAAATGAGAAAAGGGTCAAGAAAAGATCCCTGAGGAACCCCAGCATATGGAAGAATCCAGCAAAGGGGACTGAGAAGGAGTGACTAGTGGAGTGAGAAGAAAATTAGTAGACAGTGGTACCCCAGGATTCAAGAGAGGAAACTGTTTCAAAAAAGGAATTCAACTGTTAAGGCATCAAGCAAGAAGACAACAGAAATGTGTCCACTGGATTTGGCACATGGAGATCTTCAGTGCCCTTGACAAGAGTAGTTTCAGTGGTGTGATAGAGATTCCATTTCAGATAGAGAAGCCATTTCAGAGTACACTGAAGAGTGAATGGGAGATTAAGAAGAGGAGTCAATGAGAATAGATAATTCTTTAGAAAAATTTTACTCTCAAGAGCCATTGAGAAATTGAGTGGTAGGTGGAGAGGAATATGGATCAAGTGAGGGTTTTTCAAAGATGAGTGATACTAGAGCAGGCTTAGATGCTACTATGATCTATTAGAATGATCTATAAAGAGAGATAAGGATGTAGGCAAAGTATCTGAAGATACTGGACAGGAATGGATGCAGAGTACAGGTGGAGAAGTGACCTTAAACAGCAGGCACTCATAATGTATAAACTCATTCTTAGGCACAGGCCTTATTGATAGAATGTCTCACCGTCTGTGGATAGGCAGAACATCAGGACATGAAAATATTGTAACATTTAGACTCTTCTGGTGTTTTTTAAACCAGTATTCATTAATAAACATTAACAAAACAGTTGTGTCACCTTCAGAACAGGGAAATCCTCAAAACAACAAGGGACTTATTTGTCTTTCATTTAACAACTATTTTTTGAGTAAACTGTGCCATGCAATGATCTAAATGCTGGAAATAAAATAGTGAACAAGTCATACCTGATTATTTCTCTTATAGAGCTTAAAGTGTACTGGGAGAGAAGTATATTAAACAAATAATTGTAATACGGTGTGATAAGGGCTATGATGGGAGAATTACTCTGTCAACACTTTACCTTATCTGGGAGTGGAGGAGTTAGGGTCAGAGGACTTCTAGAAACAGATATTAAGTTGGTATCTGAAAGATAAATAGGAGTTATCCAGAAGAATGGGGTCAAGAAATAGGGTGTGAGGAAGAGTTCCAGGCAGAGGTAACCGTATACATGAAGACCTTGACACCAAGGGAGTGTGATGCAGTTGAAGAACATAAGGTCAGTGTGACTGGACTGCAGAGAGTGGGAGGCAAAATGGTGGAAGAGGAAGCTGGAGAGGTAGCAGGGACCAGATTACACAGGGCCTTATATACTGTGTTTTGGATTCTGGTATTTATCTCAAGACCCAGGGGAAGACATAGCAGGGATTTAGGCAGGGAAATGAGCCTGACAGGATTTACATTTTGAAAACATTCTAGCTGCACTTCTGAGAATTGATTGGAGGGGGCAAGAGTGGAGGGATGACTAAAAGAGTTGAGAGGCTATTGCAGTTGTTTGGATGAGAATCATGGTGACATTTGCTAGGATAGTAGGGGTAGAGATGGAGAGAAGTAGAAGTATTTTAGAAGTATTTGCAAATTAACAGCTCTTGGTAAAGAATTGGATGTGGAGAATGAGGGAGAAGAACGTGTCAATGATTCCTAGGTTTTTGGCTTGAACAACTGGTTGGATGAGGCAATGGCAGCTTTTACTGGGACAGAGAAGAAAGGCAGAAGAGGAGGCTGCAGATGATCAAAGTTTGGTTTTTTAGAAGAACTAACTCACTATCATCATTCTCTTACCAGATGCATCTGGTAAGACTCCAATCAAATATAATTCCAAGAGTATCTGAAAAGCTCTAGTATTACTTTTATCTTCTTAATATCTTGAGTGCCTATGGATGGCTGAAGGGTTTAGCTTATGTTTTTTTGCCTTACTGTGTTTGACCTTCATAATTCATTTAATTATACTTCTTTTTCTGACCTCATTATTGCTTTTTCTGAACCACTTCTACCAAACTAGACCAATGGTGCATTTATGTTCATGCTGAGTTCAACTCTTAGTAGGGACATGAATTTATAGTAGGGACGCTGTAGATGTATGCTTCTTATATTTTTAATATGGATTTTTTCAAACGTATTTACCTAAGTAGATAGTAATAGATTAACATATTCTCACCAACTAACTTCAATAATTATCAATTTATAGTCAATTGTATTTAATCCATCCAAACAGGATGGACTTTAAAGAAATCACTATTATTCATAAAACAATTAACAATATTTCTTAACATTATATTTCCACTTAGTGTTCTAATTTTCCTGAATGCCTAATTTTCCTTTTACAGTTTCTTTGAAACGGGATTCAAATAAGTCCATACATTGTATTTTGTGGATGTCTCTTAAGTCTCTCAATTCATTGGTTCCCTGTCTCTGTTTTTATTTTTAAATTATTATTTCAATTTATTTGTTGAAGAAAACAGGTTGTTTATCCTGTAAAGTTTCTCACATTTTGGATTTTGCTGATCACATCTCTGACGTGTTGGTTAACGTATTCTTTTGTTCCTTATACTTCCTGTAAACTGGTAGATCTAGAGCCTTGATCTGATTCAAGATTGATTTTTTTGGGCAGTAATATTTTTTTTTTTAGTAATATTTCATAAATGTTGTGTGTATTTCCATCAAGAGGTACAGAATATCTGGCTGAATCTCTTCTTTGTGATATTAGCAGTCATTGATAGTCATTACCTAGATTCATTATTTCATTAGGGGTTTATAAGATGGTGATATTCCAATTCTATAATTCTTCCTTCATTTACTAGTTGCAATATGTCTATAAAGGAAAAATTCCTCTCGAAAGCTATTTCATCACTCTGAGGGACAGCTTGGATTCCCTTAGCACCATCCTCCAAAGGTGACCAATGAATATATTTTTCAGAGTCATTATTACTCATGGGTTTTTAACATTTTTGATGTGTTTCAATTCATAAGTTCATTGCAGTTATTATTCTTAATGATATTCAAATTGGCATTGTAGCCCTTCTCAAGTTGGTTCCTGAGTGCTTTTGACACTACCCCAATCGTCTTTGATAGCTTTCTTGCTTTCTGATATGATAATTAATAAAACCATATGAATAAATAATTTTAAATATTTATGACATGTTAAGTGCATGATTGTGGCTCTAAATTACCATTTAGTTATGCTTTGTATAACAGGATATAAACACTACCCTCATCTCCAGTCTACGGAATGCTAAGTTGACACACAAGACAGTCAAAGCTTCCTTTCATTCAATATCTGACTAATTTATGGCTTTACAGAAAAATAAACAGCCAGCACATGATTTCATCTCCTAAACAAAGCATTTACACTTATCTAAATATGTTTTTTAAATGAGGTGGAATTTCTTCCTTCTTAAAAATATGTTTCTGGAACTACTAAAAAATTTGCATTTTCTAAATAGCTGATAAAAAACATCCCTCCATATTGTTGAAGAAGGGAGGCACTGGGACCACCAGTAAGACTTGGTTTAAGTATGCCAGTCAGACTTGACTTCTTTCCATCCTGCTGCATCAGAGGCCATGCTCTCCTTTTTAGTTTCTTCTTTTTTGCAGCCTTTAGTGTCTTGGTTAGCCACCCCAGTCCCAGTGGATTTCCCTTTTGCTCCTCCTTTCCCTCTTGTTTGCACATTTTTCCTGAAGGTTTATTCTTTCTTGTTGCCTTTTGTTTCTGGCTTAGTCTCAACTTTGGAAGGAACAGGTTTGGCTACAACCTGTGAATCTCCTCTTGGGCTCTTTCTTTACTGCCTCTTTAGCTGAATTGACCTTCTTCTTAGAAATCTTGGTGGTGGCTTCAGTGAGGAAGATGCGTGCCTGGGTGCCTAGGAGTCTTCACAAAGCTGGGCTACTTTGCTGCTGCCAATCCCATAGCCTGAACTCCTGGGGCCCAAGATGGGAGTGGATCAGATGTCTGCCCATTATTTTGATTTAATATCAGGAATCTCTCTCTCTCTCTCTCTCTCTCTCTCATCATCCTCTATCACTATCATCTGTGTACTCATCCCTCTCTCTCCCTTTTTAGGTAAATGGTAGCATACTATACGTGCTTTTCTCCACCTTGTCTTTTTCACCTTAACAATATACCAGGAGATCATTCCAAAGTAGTATACAGAGTATATATTCCTCATTCTTTTTACAGCTACATAATACTCCTAAATGGGGATGTATTGCAATTGATTCAAAGAGTCCTTTATTGATGGACATTTGTTTTTTTTAACCTTCTGCTATTACATATAGAACTGCAGTGAATAATCTACTGCATATGCTTTACTGTTATTTTTGCCAGTGTATCCTTGGGATACATTCCTAGAAGTGGGATTACAGGGTCAAAGGGAAAAAGCTTTATGTAATTTTGCAAGATTCGACAACTTCCCCTCCATTGGGGTGGTACTATTTTACATTCCCACCATCAAAGCATGAGAATGTCTGTTCACAGCCTCACCAAAGACTATGTGGTCAAACCTTTGACTTTTTGCCAATCTGATAAGTGAGAAATTATATCTTATTTTAGTTTTAATTTAGACTTCTCTTATGAGTAAGGTTGAATATTATTTCATATATTTAAGAGAACTGTCTTGACAGTTTAAAAAACATGTTCAATGTGTTTCAATCTGTTATAGTCTTTTTTTTTGGTATACTCTTTTTTTATGCTCAAGTTCTATCTTAGGCCAGTGGAAGACTCTTCAGGCTATCTCCTGTGTCCTTTTGACATGACCTCAGCATTCCTTTATTTTTTTACCCTAGTAATCTTTGACCACTTCTTTGCTAAATGATATGACAAGATATTCTAGACTTATCTTGTACATTAAGTGCCTGAGAATTGGCATCAGCCATTTCTCTAAGCTGCTGGAGGAATAATAATTCTATTTGCTAAGCCTCATATCCACATGCACATTCATAGCACTTATCATCACCTGACATTACAGTGTGTATTGTCTGATTCTTCCTCTATATTCTAAGAATTTAGAATGTAAGCTACATGGAGGGTTAACACTTTTTTTTGTTCACTAATGTATCTCGAACACCTAGAACGAAACCTGATATACAGAGGTTCTCAAAACCTGCTTCTTTCCATTTATCAGAGGTCATGATTGCAGCCCTCTACATGAGGAGATGGGTGATCATCCGGAGACTGAGCCCAGGAGTCACTATCATTCATTCGTTCATTCCCATGTACTGAATGGCTGGTATGTAACAGACAGTGTTCTAGGCAAGTTGGTAATGTTTGCGTTAGGCCTGAGGCTCAGGCAAAACCTCTAGCCACACTGATCAGGCAGAAATGATTCCTCTTCAATGTCAAACTTGAGCTAAACTAATAGGGTCAAGTAACCACCTGAAATAAAAGGAAATGGTGGATGGGACTTCCCTGATGGTGCAGTGGTTAAGAATCCACCTGCCAATGCAGGGGACATGGGTTCATTCCCTGGTCTGGGAAGATCCCACATGCCACGGAGCAACTAAGCCCATGTGCCACAACTACTGAGCCTGTGCTCTAGAGCCCACGAGCCACAACTACAGAAGCCTACAACAAGAGAAGCCACCACAATGAGAAGCCCATGCACCGCAATGAAGAGTAGCCCCTGCTTACTGCTACTAAAGAAAGCCCACATACAGCAACGGAGACCCAACGCAGCCAAAAATTAAATAAATAAATAAATAAATCTTAAAAGAAGGACACGGTGGGAGTATTTTCTTCCCTCAGGACTCCTCCTTCATGCAATGAAGACATGGCACCAAAGCTTCATACATTAAGCAAATATATGTATATTTTACTTATTGTTTACATTTCCAGATGTTGTCTATGATAGCTGTATTCTATGTAGTTTACATCAAACTCATCTCTTTTATGTGAGAGGGAAATCAGAGTAGGCCAGGACTAATATTTTTTGAAGTCTTATTGTGTGCCAGACATTTAAAAATAGATTTTCTCACTATATTTTGTATTATAGTCTCCTGGAAGATAAAGTAAGGAGGAAAAGAAAGCACATTTTTAAAAGACTTTATTTTTTTTAGATCAGTTACAGTACTTTTTTTTTTTTAAAAAAAGGAAATAGTATAAGGATTTTCTATTCTTTTCCTAGCTCCAGGAGGTAATTCATCTTACAACACAGAAGAGTCAACAGGTACCATTTGCAAAGGATTTCCCATTTATTCCTCACACCACTGTGGTAAAGTGAGGGATTTTGTCACATCCACTGAGAAGACTGAGGCTCAGAGAGGTGATAATATATAAAACTCTATCAGTCATTTCTAGATTAGAGCAGTGGTTCTCAAACTGTCTTGTGTCATCTGTATAACGTGTAAACACTAATTACTGGGCCCCATCTGGGTGAGGCCCAAGAATATGCACTTCCAGCAAGTTCCCAGGTGATGCTGATGCTGCTGGTCCAGGGACCACAGTTGGAGAACTACTGATGTGAATAACAAACAAAAATGACATTTACTTTTTACGAGGATCTAGAGAATCACTGCGAGCTGAGAGGGCTGTTGGAGGTACATGCCTGGGGTCAAAGCAAAGAGGATACAGAGTGCAGTGTGCCCAGGCCCATGCTTTGCGCCATTGACTCAGACAGTGGCTGACACTATGTCACTCTCCTAAAGTGTGAGGGGACCAGTCACTGGTCCACAGAACTGTTCATGTGGCATTGTGATTTCATCATGTCTCCCGCCCTGGGGAGCCCTGTGGTTGAGGGATTAAGCACCAGCCTCCCAAAAATCTCCCTTGATCTTAAGAGCTATTCAGGTTACTTCTTATTAAATCCCTAATTCAGACCAGGCTATGGGAAGTTAGGAGAGGTGAAGTAAATCAGGGACACTGTCTTGTAAATGCCTGCTCAGTAGTGAAACCTGGAATTACAATAAAGCTTTCTCACTGTGTCCCTGAAACTACCAGAGCTCTGAATGCTCTAATCTCCCTGTGCAGTCGATGGTGGCCAGGATATTACTTTTTGATCATTTTTTATAGTGAGCTGTATTACTTGTAAGTGATTCTATTACCGAAAAATTTAAAACGTCCTATGGCAAATAACAAAAGCAATAACATCCCAGCAAAGCTTGTCTGAAATGGTTAGAGTAAATATTTGCAAATTAGGGCTAATTCTCATGATATATGAAAGCATTCTCAGCAACCAGTATAGAGAGATGGACAAATGATGCTGTGGTAAGCAGCCTCTAAGACGGCTCCAATGAGCCGGAGCCTCCCTTCCTGAGCGGCGCCGGGAAGCCGGGGACCCCTTCCTGGAGCCCGGAGCCTGCGGCCCGAGCGCCCCCGGGGCCTTATTTGTACGCAGCGCGCCTTTGTACGGAGAGACTCTGGCGGAGGTGCCGAGCGGTTCAGCGAAGCTAGACCCTGCTCCACTCCCAGGAAGAGGAAATTTCCACCCCTGCAGCTGTCTTGTGACTCACGCTGCCACCCCAACCAGTCGGAAAGAGTGGGAGTATTGAGTGTGTACTGTACACTGAATGTACAGCAGTGGGTTAATCACACAAGCGCATCATACACGAAAACGCACTTGTATTTGAACAGTGAAAAGACCCTTAAACAAAGGTTTGATCTTGCCCTTTTACCCAGGCTTTTATGGGTTCCTGGCTGCACTCTTCTCATTCACAATGTGGGCTATGTTTCAGAATCTGAACCATGAGGTTCCAAAATATCGTGACCAGATAGTCCAGGACTTATGGTTTTTCCAAAGTCAGTGACTGCGTTGTAATATTCATTCAATCTGTCTGATCCAGATTCCTATAAAGGGTACATTGAAGACCTAAAGCCATATGACTTAGAAGAACAGAAGAATCTCACAGTCTGTCCTGATGAAGTGCCTTTTGAACAGAGAAGTCCAATTTATGTTGCATGTCAGTTTTTTACTGTCTTACTTCAAGCATGTGGTGGTGTGGATGATCCTGAGTTTGGTTACACCAGAGGAAAGCCTTGTATTCATGTGAAAACAGAGTAATTGAATTAAAGCCTTAAGGAGAACCAACTATAGAATGTATTTCGAAGGATGAAAGCACAGCTACTCTATCAACTTATCCTCCCAATGGAATTATAGGAATAAAATATTTTCCATATTATGAGAAAAAACTGCATGTGAGGTATCTACTGCCATTAGTTGACATCTAGGTCACCTTTGACCCTGCAGTACCGTAAAAGAAGTAACAGTCAAGTGAAAGGTAGATGGATTACCCAATTGAAAACACCAGGATGTTCTTGACAAGTTCTTAGGACGAGTTGTGTTCAAAATCACAGTGTGTGCATAGTAATGAGTTAGGATATCTCCACAGACTAAATGTTATGTTGTCTGTCTTTATTTTGTATCAGCTGGACCTGCCATTCTAGAATTATGAGACCACCCTGGACAAAGGTAGGGTGGTACATGACACTGGGGTAACATCATAATGTGCTTCTAGATCATAGTGTTCAATGTCCTTTGAAGTAACTGCCTGTTGCCTCTGCTGCCTTTTGAATCAGTGGACAGTCACCAGATAGGGACTGTGAACGCTTGATTTGAAACATGTAGAATGGGGGTCTTGTCCTATTTTGATGTGGTTTAATTGCCAAGTGTATAAACCTTAGTGTGCTGCCCTATATAAATATTTTATAGATTTAACACTGGTTAAGTGTCATATTTTCATGCCAGCAAAGTTTAGGCATAAAATGGTACCTGACCAACATCAAGTGATTTTATAGCTGCAAGCAATGTGATGTATGGAGAAGTTCTGTGAGGAATAAAAAGGAAAATAAAAGTGAGTTTGGAAGGTTTTCTTGGTGTTTGTGTAAAATTATTTTTTACATGTTGAATTAGTCTATGGATCTTTTTGATTAAGAGCACAAACTTTTTGTTGTAAAACATGCAAAAAATGTAGTGATGGGATTGTTTTTAGTGGTGGAACTAAATCTCTTATACATTATTTTAGGCCATAGATGAAACAGCATTTTTAGGGTAGCCAGTATGAATATGCACCTAATTTTTTATGAAATTAAGTTCATAAGATTTAAATTGTATGATACTTTATGAAATATCTTATTACTGCTTTTATTTAGCAGACTGTGAACCTTAATAAAAAATATAAATTGTTAAGAACCTATTTAAAAATGAGCCCTGAGATGAGAGCAGCTATAAAAAGATCATCATTTTGATTCTGTGTGTCATCTCTTTCTACGGACTTGATATGATTGTTTCTTTCAGTCTAAGTTATTTTTCAAAAAGCAAACCTGTGTTTTTTTAATTGAGTTATAATTAACATATAATGTTATATTAGTTTCAGGTGTACAACATAGTGATTCAATAGTTTATACATTATGAAGTGATCACCATAATAAGTCCAGTTACCATCAGTCACCATACAAACTTATAACAATATTATTGAATATATTCCCTATGTGTACATTATATCCAGGTGGCTTATTTATTTTATAGCTACAAGTTTGTACCTCTTAATCCCCTTAGTCTCCCACCCTCTTCCCCTCTAGCTTATGTTGTCTGTAGAGGTGAAGCAATATATATCCACTAGTCCAGCACACAGAACCTAGGAAGAAGACATATTAAGGGGCCATGAATGTGAGAAAGAACCACTTACTTAGGTCATCCATTTTCAAAATAAAGCGAGATTTGACAGTGACTTTTTTTTTTTTTTTTTCCGGTATGCGGGCCTCTCACTGTTGTGGCCTCTCCCATTGCGGAGCACAGGCTCCGGACGCGCAGGCTCAGTGGCCATGGCTCATGGGCCCAGCCGCTCTGCGGCATGTGGGATCTTCCCGGACCGAGGCATGAACCCGTGTCCCCTGCATCGGCAGGCGGACTCTCAACCACTGCGCCACCAGGGAAGCCCAACAGTGACTCTTGATAGAGTCCCATTTCTTAAGTCTGTAACTGAGATAACTAAGTTAGAATATATGGATAGATTAAGTATCCAAGTGAATGAAAAGAAGTAAAGGGAAAATATGTATATAAATTGTGAAAAAAAGAGATGGCTCCAATGAACCACGCTTCCTAGTATTCATGCACGTGCATGCGTAATCCTTGTACTTGAGTGTGGGCTGGGTTAAGAGAGAGAAATAGTGAAGCCTTGAATTACTCTAAAGCTTTGTCCTTTGTGTCCTGAAGCTGCCTGGGCTCTGAGTGCTCTAATCTCTCTAGGGGCTGGCACTGGATGCTCCCCAGGGTATTGCTCAATTTCTATTACAATGGACTCTATTATTTATTTATTTATAAATATACATAATATTTACCATTATAATCTTTTTAAAGTGCACAGTTCAGTGGTACAGTGCATTCAAATTGTTGTACAACCATCACCACCGTCCATCTCCAGAACTCTTTTCATCTTGTTCCATGCTCATTAAACATTAATTTCCAGTTCCATCAGCCCCTGGTAACCACTATTCTACTTTCTGTCTCTATGAATTTGACTACTCCAGGTGCCTCATGGAAGTGTAATCATACAGTATTTAGGGTGTGTGTGTGTGTGTGTGTGTGTGTGTGTCTTCTTTCATTTGGCATGTATCAGAATTTCATTTCTTTTTAAGGCTGAATAATATTCCACTGTATGATAGTCATCCATTGGTGGACATTTGGGTTGTTTCCATCTTTTGGCTTCTGCTATTAAAGAAAACCAGAGCTGTATAGTAGTTAAAGTATTAAGAACAGATTTTATACAGGAACTATTGTAATAAGAGTAAAGAAACCTCAGATTATAACTGAGCTCAGTTCTGAGTACATCATGGACAAATACAGGTTCATAGCCTAGGAGCAGAGTGGGGAGTCAGTGGATGGAAAATTGAAGCAGGGGAGGAATTCTGGTTAAACCAACCTGACCAGGGTTCTTGCTGAAGGCAGGCCATGGTGATCAGATATTGGGAGTGGGGATTCTTGCTAAGTAGACTTAGCAGGATTTTTGTCAAAATTGGGCTATGCAAGGATGAACACAAGAGTCCAAAGGTTGAGACCTAGTTGAGAAAAAGGTTCAGAGGAACCCGACTAAAATTTGGTGAAGGAGAAAGTCTTATCAGTGTGAATAATACTGCTATGAATATTGGTGCACAAATATTTGTTTGAATCCCTGCTTTCACTACTTTTGGGTATATACCTATAAGTGGGATTGCTAGATCATATTGTAATTCTATTTTTAATTTTTTGAGGAACCTCCATACTGTTTGTCACAGCAGCTGTACCATTTTACACTCCCACCAGCAATGCACAAAATTCTAATATCTCCACATTCTCACCAACACTTGTTATTTTCTGCTTTAAAAAATATAATAGCCATCCTAATGGGTGTGACTTCTATTTATTTTAAAAATAAACTTTATTTTGAACAATTTTATATATAACTATAATTTTAGTCAATAATATTGAAAAATGTAAAATACTTTGTATGGCAGGAAAAAAGAGTTATGTGAAAAGTAGAGAGAAAATATTTGCAAACTCCATGGGGTTTATATTTCTGCTATGTTAGGCAGACTTACTAACCAACAGGTCAATGATGTCAACAGAAAATTCACTAGAGGACCAATATTTGTGGCTAATAAACATTAGCAAATAATAGAAGTCATATTAGTGAAATAAGCAAGTTGCAGAATTATATGTATAACATGATTATAATTTTGAAGAATATGTGCATTTTAGTATATTTTATGTAAATATCTGATTATATGTAATTATACATTAATAAATTACATACAGAGAAACACACCTGAAGAATAGACATCTGTCTATTTTCAGTGAATATCTTTGGGTCAAGGACTGAGGGTCAGGACTTCCCTGGTGGTCCAGTGGCTAAAAATCCACGCTCCCAATGCAGGGGTCTGGGTTTGATCTCTGGTCAGGGAACTAGATCCCACATGCCACCACAACTAAGACCCGACACAGCCAAATAAATAAATAAATATTAACAAAAAAGGACTGAGGGTCAGGCAGATGGGATTATAAGATAATTTCAATTTACACATATACATATTTGCCTTGTTTGAAATTTATACTCAGGACAATTTATTAAGATAAAAATTACTAAAGAGCAAAAATATGTGACCCAACTGATGAAAATTATGTACTCATATGTTATGTTTTGGAAATGTGCTCACAATATACTTGTTTGTTGAGAAAAGAGTAGGTTAAAGCAACTGATTTGACAGTGTATCTGTGTATGTGTCTGTTTCTATGTCTCAAACGTCTTCACACATGCAGCTTTCTCTTCAACTCAGGCAGGAGGTTGATGTCTAGTTTTAGGGCTTAGAGACCGCTGAATGTCTTATATTCAGAGAGATTGCTGCCAGCGGGTGGTAAATTCTGCAAAGACCTGGCTGTGAGGCCAAGGCCAAGTCCCTTCTCCTTCTCTCCTCCACTTGCAAAGCCTCTGGTACCGAGACCTTCAGAATTGCAACTCTAATTCTGATCCCTAGGCAGCATCTGTCTTCATATTTTTCTCTTTTCTAATGAAAAGTCATTTTTTTAGAGTAAACAAAATGTTATTTTTAAAGTTGCTTGTTAAGCAGTACATATACTTATTGTATATGTGCTTGAAATTGTGCTTGAAAGATTTTTTTTATATAAAAAGACTAAAAGCATATCTATTTAGTTTCATATATGTGTTATTCATAGATCTATCAACCTCTCTCTTGCCCCGCCCCTTCCCCCACCCCCAGTTTTCATCAAGGTCTGCTGACCTGTCCACACTGTAGAGAAGGCCCCCTGGAAAAAGCAGGTGGTTTAAGCCCCCAAGTATCATACCACTGTAATGGCTTCCCAAACCTTCCACCTGCCTCTCTCCAGGCCACTTTACACACAGCTGCCCATAGTAGTTTCCCTAAAGTGGACCCTGATATAATTACACAAACACTCTCAGAAGCAATCCACTACCTACCAAGAGAACTTCAAACTCCTTTCCCCAGCTTGCATTCTCTATCCCATGGATCCAGACTACGTTTCCAGTTTTGTCTCCCAAGTGCTCTGTGTTCTGGGCAACCTGCACTGTGGGCTACTCCCTACAGTACTCCTGTGTTTGCTGTGTATCTCTTGAACTGGGTGGGGATCGATTTGCACAGACCTTGGCTCTCGCACCTACATGGTGGCATTACATACTTTGATCAACACTTTGGGGGAGAATTGTTATCCTCATTTTAAAGTTGTGGAAACTGAGTCTTGGGGAGAGTGAGAACCAGCCTTGTCTTTGGGAAAGATACTTGATTTACAGAAGTAAGATACCCACTGATAGCTTGGTAGTGATAATGAACTGTATTATTTTGCTCTATAACAAAGAGGAATGGATATGGTGCTAGTAAGTGCCTGATGTGGGTAATATTAATTATATTTTTTCCTAGAATTTAAGTGATACCTCTTTTTTTCTTTTGTAGAGCATTTGGAAAATACATTAAAACAGAAAGAGAATAGGAATAAACACCCTGAATCCTACACCCTGAACAACCCATCCCTTTCTAGGATTTGCTGACATCTAGTGGTAGAGCCAAGAATATCAAGTGACCTATAAATGAAGATAGGTCGAGATGGGGTAAAAACATTTCCAGGTTTCCTGAATTCAGTCTGGGTTCTTACCCTGACTTGACATGCACAACTTCCCAATTTTACCACATTTACCCTTTTAGATGATGGAATTCCAGGGATCAAGATTGACTATGTTATAGTTGCTTGGAAGTGACACATGCATATGGGTGCCAGTTCAACTTCTTTTGATGAGATGAGGAAAGGGAGATAAAAACCCCTACCTTGTGTTAAAGGGCTGAAGTGTAGGACTGACATCATTAGGTTTCCAATGCAGTGATATATAGACAGAAAAGCACAGGCTTCGAAATCACAGATGGAAGTGGGGAATGCAGGTAAGGGATCAAATATTTTAGGAGCACTTTATGTTAGACAGTGTGGTAAAATTATTTGTATTAGAGTTTAATAATGTCGACACATTTTGTAATCTCTAGGGTGACCACTGAAATAATAGTAAAAAATGTATAATTAACAAGGTAATAGAGAGGGAAAATAGAATTTAAAAATATTAAGCAATCCAAAAAAGGGCAAGAGAAAAGAGAAAGAACAATATAGAACAGGCAGAACAAATACAGTAGAAATCAAATAGTAAGATGGTAGATTTAAGCCCAAATATACCACAAATTTACAGGTGAACAGCCTAAACATTCAAATCAAAAGACAAAACTTGTCAGACTGGATTAAAAAAATAACTATTTGCTGCTTAGAAAAGATTCACCTTCAATACGAAGCCACAGAAGTTTGAAAGTAAAAGGATGGAAAAAGATATACCATGCAAATATTAACAAAAGAAATCTGATGTAGCCATGGCAACATCAGATAAAGTAGATTTTAAAGCAAGGAGTATCAGTAAAGACAAAAAGGGACATTTCACCTTGTTAACATTTTATTTTATATGTATATATATCCATCTAGAATTTTCCCTGTATGTTTGTATATATGTGTATATACATATGTATTTGAATAAAAAACCCATGATATACATATCTTGTTACCTATTTTTACTTAAAAATAATGTATATCGGGCTTCCCTGGTGGCGCAGTGGTTGAGAGTCCGCCTGCCAGTGCAGGGAACACGGGTTCATGCCCTGGTCCGAGAAGATCCCACATGCCGCAGAGCGGCTGGGTCCATGAGCCATGGCCACTGAGCCTGCGCGTCCGGAGCCTGTGCTCCGCAACGGGAGAGGCCACAACAGTGAGAGGCCCGCGTACCGCAAAAAAAAAAAAAAATAATAATAATAATGTATATCATAAATATATTTCCATTGAAAAATTTTAGTTCTGTTATAGTTTTTAAAGACTACACTGTACTCTATTATATGAAAGTATCATGATTTCTTTAACCTATCCCCTACTGGATATTCAAGTTGTTTAGCATTATAGAATTATAAATAACTCTGCAATGAGCATCTTTATGAATACATGTTTGTGCATTTTTTTTCTCATTTCTTTGGGATGCTTTCCCAGAAATTAAATTCTTGGGTTCAAAGGTATACACATTTTAAAAACTTTCTAATACACATATTCATTCAAAAAATTATACTAGTTTATACTCTAGACAATTATGCAAAGGAGTATTCATTTGTCTACCTGTATACAAATACAGAGAATTATAATTCTGGTGAGAAAACATAATATTTCACTGTTGTTTGAATTTGCAGAATTTGATCACTGGTGAGGTTGACTATTTTTTTTTAAAGTAAGCTTTAGGAGATGTAACAGACAGAAAAGTGCACAAACCATGAATGTACACCTTGATAAAATTTCACAAAATGAAGATATTTGTGTGGCCAGAACCCAGATCAGGAAAGAGAACATTACCAGCACCCTGGAAGCCCCAATGTTATCCCCCTCTAGTTACTAAACCCTCTCTCCCTACCAAGAATAACCATTATTCAGACTTCTAAAAACATAGAGTAGTTTTGCCTGTTTTTGAATTTTATCTAAATAGAATCATCCACTCCATGCTATGTTGTGTCTGCCTTCTTTCACTCAACTTTATATTTGTGAGATTCATCCATGTGGTTGCATACAGTTTCAATTTGTTCATTATCATTATTGTATAGTTCCATGGCAGAAATGTCATGGGAGATTTTGAACAGACTTCTCTCAGTATAAAATCAGACAAAAATCAATAAGAATACAAAATATTTGAATAGCACAATTAATAATCTTAACATAATCAACAAATATAGAACCCCATACTCTAATACAGCAGAATACACTTTCTTTCTAGGTACAGATGGAACATCTACAAAATCTGGCTATGTGAAGGACATAAAAAAAGTCCTGACAAACTCTAAAGATTGAAATAACACAAAGTATGTTCTCTGACCATTGTGAAATTAAGCTAGAAATTAATTAAAAATGAATTGGGAATTGTTACATGTTTTGAAATTAAGTAATACATTTCTAAATAACCTATGTGTGTGTCAAAGAAGATATAAAAATGGAAACTAGAAAGTATTTTGAACTGAGCATTAATGAAATTGTGACATATTAAAATTTGTGGGGTGCAAAATCTCAGGAGGCCTTTTCTTGGATTAGAAATTGACAAGCTGATTTAAAAATTTATACAGAAAAAAACAAAGGACCTAGGATAGCCAAAACAGCTTAGAAAAAGAACAAAATTGGAGATCTCACACTACCTGATTTTGAGACTTAAGTATAGTCATCAAAAGAATGTGGTTTTGGTGAAAGGATAGGTTTATAGATCAAAAAAACCAAATAAAGAGTCCAGAAACAGACCCACACATGTGGTCAGTTGATTTTTAGCAAAGGTTTCAAGGTAATTTAGTGGAAAAAGGGTAGTCTTTTTAACAAATGATGCTGAAACAATTGGCAACCCATATGGAAAAAAAAATAAACCTCACACTTTACACAAAAATTAACTCAAAATGTATCATCTACCTAAACGTAAGGGCTAAAACTATAAAATGTCTAGAAGAAAATGTAATAGAAAACCTTTGTAATCTTGGGTCAGGTAAAAATTTTCTCTAGGACAAAGAGTACAAACCATAATGAAAAAATAAATTGGATTTATCAAAATTAAAAACTACTGCTGTTTGTAAGATGCCGTTAAGAAAATGAAAAGCCAAATCATAGACTGGGATAAAATATTTTCAAGTCAACATAGCTAATATAATTCTGGCTTGTATCCAGAATATATAAAGAACTCTTACATGTCAATAATAAGAAAAAACAACCCAATTTAAAATTGTGGGCAAAAAATTAGAATAGCCATACCTATTACAATGACTTTAAAAAATTGTAATGGAGACCCTATGGGGCCTCTCCAGGACATGCCCCACACCTCCATATCTTGTTTGTAGAAAAACTTTAGCCTCCTAGGCCTTCCCCAAGTTCCAAAGAATAAATGTAATCAGAAAAGTGAGAAAATTCAGAAACAAAGGAAAACAGTCAAACAAGACAAAATAATAATAGTTTAGCCATTACACAAAGTCAAGGACCTTTAGTTCCTCCTCAAGGAATGTAGATAATATTCTGAGCCACAACCTTTGAGCTGTTTTGCAGATATTGAAACCCCTACCAGGTGGGAGAAAACTGCATGCTGCCTGCAAGCATGTAGACCCCAGATCGGTGGGAACCAGAAGGCTGATGATGTTGACTCCTGATTACCTCACCACCAACCAATAAGAAGAATGTCCACGAGCTGATTGTGCATCCTGCAACCCTCTTCCTCACCCTGTCTTTAAAACTCTTTCCCTGAAATACATCGGGGAGTTTGGGTCTTTTGAGCATTAGCTACCTGGATTCCTTGCTTGGCATCTTGCAATAAACGCTGCATTTTCCTTCACCACAATTGGGAGTGAGTAGATTGACTTTACTGCATGCAGGTGAGCGGACCCAAATTTTGTTCAGTTACAAAATGACAAAACCGAGTACAGGTGAGGATTTGAGCAACTGGAACTGTCACATAATTCTGGTGGGAATGTAAAATAGCACAGCCACTTTGGTAAAACAGTTTTTTAATAGAAAATCAATGATCCCACTCCTAAGTATATACCTAGGGAGGAGTAAACAAAGATTTGTATGAAAACATTTATAGCAGCTTCATTGGTAATGGGCTCAACTTGGAAGCAACTCAAATGTTCATCAACTGGTGAATGGAAAACAGATTGTGCTACATATATACAGTACAATGCTAAGCCACAGAAAAGACTGAACTATTAATACAAGTAACAACATATATAAAGCTCAAAAGCACTATCTTAGAAACTCAGATGCAAAAGGCTTATTTCACTTATATGGCTTTCTGAAGAAAGCAAAACTGCAAGAACAGAAATCAGATCAGTGGTTTCCAGAGGCTGAGGTTGGGGAGAGAGGATTGGCTATAAAGGGCACAAAGGAACTTTTTAGGGTGATGAAAATATTCTATATCTTGATTGTGATGGTAGTTACATGACTGCATACATTTGTCAAAACTCATAAAACTTTACATCTAAAATAACTGAATTTTACTGTGTGTAAATTTTATTTTGATAAACCTGAGCAAACAAACCTGTAAAATTAATAAAGGCTGGAAATAAACCATCAAAACATCTATCTCAAGCAGTTAGGGGAAAAAACTCAATTAAATTAAACTGGGTTAAGCTGGTGATGATATAATTCCTATTTTCTAAAGTTATGTTTTTCCCCTTATGACTGGCATCTGATGATTTAGGCATGTATTGATAATCCTTGCCTAAATCAATTATTTCTTGGGGATCACAAAATGATGATTTTTGAATCCTATCATTCTTATATGCTTATTAGTTAATGTTCTTCTAATCTGAAAGAAAGTGTTTTCCTTCATTAACAGGGCTATTTGGTTACTTGAAATATAGATCTTACTGGAAAGGTAGGCAAATGCTTAATTCCCTTCCTCTAGTGCAACTGATTTCTCCCAAGAATGCTCTGCCTTAGTTTTGCTCAGTCTTAGTTTTGCTCAGTCTAGCAGCTTTAGAAAATTTAAGAAATTCTGTTTCAGTTCAAACTGTTACTTCAGGTGTTATTTTAAAAAAGAACTGGTTTGACTGGATAGTACTAAATTTATAAATTAATTTGAGGAAAAACATAGTACAGGATAGTATGTACAATAAGATTCTTGCCTTTAACCAATATACCCTCTTATAGATCCAAGTACATATGGGCATTAAATACATGGTAAAAGTTCTACTTCAAAACAGTGGGAGGAAGGATAGATTCTTCAATAGATGCTTTTGGGAAGTTGGATATCCATTTGGAAAAAAAATAATATCAGAGAATTATCTCATGCCAATTATTAAGTTCCAAATGGATTTTTAAAACTTATAATAGTATTATACTATTTTTCATAAACTTTAGCTGGGGAGGAAAAAAATCCATGAATGACTCTCTCACACCACACACAAAAATAAATTCAAAATGGATTAAAAGACTTAAATATAAGATCTGAAACCATAAAACTTCTAGAAGAAAACATAGTCAGTAAGCTCTTTGACATCCATATTAGTAATATTTTTATGGATATGTCTCCTCAGGCAAGGGGAACAAAAGCAAAAATAAACAAATGGGACCAAATCAAATGAAAAAGCTTTCGCAGAGCAAAGGAAACAATCAACAATACGAAAAGGCCACCTACTGAATGGGAGAAGATATTTGCAAATGGTATGTAGACAAGGTGTTCATATCCAAAATTTACAAAGAACCCCTACAACTCAACATCAAACATACAACTCGATTAAAAAATGGGCAGAGGATCTGAATATGCATTTTTTTCCCAAAGAAGACATACAGATGACCAACGGGCACATTAAATGGTGCTCACCATCACTAATCATCAGGGAAATGCAATCAAAACCACAATGAGATATCACCTTATACTCATTAGGATGGTTATTATCAAAAAGACAGGAAATAACAAGTGTTGAGGAGGATGTGGAGGAAAGGTAACCCTCATGCACTGTTGGTGGGATTGTAAATTGGTGCAGCCACTATGGAAAATATTATGGAGGTTCCTCAAAAAATTAAAAGTAGAACTATCATATGATCCAGCAATTCCACTCCTGGGTATTTATCCAAAGAAAACAAAAACAGTAAAAGATATATGCACCCCTATGTTCATTGCAGCATTAGTTATAGTAGCCAAGATATGGAAGCAACCTAAGTGATGAATGGAAAAAAGAAGATGTGGCATACACACACACACACACACACACACACACACACACA
>NW_020173381.1:150381-173126 GCF_003031525.2 Neophocaena asiaeorientalis asiaeorientalis | reverse complement strand
TATATATATGTGATGGAATATTACTCAGTCATTAAAAAGAATGAAATCTTGCCATTTGTGACAACATGGATGGACCTAGAGGGTATTATGCTAAGTGAAATAAGTCAGAGAAAAACAAGTACTGTATGATTTCATTTACATGTAGAATCTGAAAAACTAAACAAATGAACAAACATAAGAAAACAGAAACAAAGTTATAGATACAGAGGTTGTTGCCAGAAGAAAGGAGGGTGGGTGGAGGAAAGTAGGTCAGGGAGATTAAGAGGTAAAAACTTCCAGTTGCAAAATAAATGAGTCACAGTTATGAAATGTACAGTGTGGGGAATATAGTCAATAACTATGTAATTTTTCATTTTTAAAGTTAAAAATTCCATAAATGAAAAAAACAATTCATTTGATCACATCAAAATTGAAAAACTTCAGTACGTGGAAATACAACATAAACAATATCAAAACAAGCTACAAAGTGGGAGAAAATATTTGTAACATAATAAAGAGAGAAACAAGTTCTATCCACACTAAATACAGCTCTTCTGCAAAGACAATAAGGTAAAGAATACAACAGAAAAATAGAAAAAGGATGTGAGCAGGCAATTCATAGAGCTACGTATGTCCAACACACATGTGAACAAATGCACAACCTCACTACTTAAAAGCAAAATGTAATCTACAACACTGCTATACCACTTCTCAGTTTTCTAATTGGCAAAATTTTCAAAGATAAGTTTTGTAGTATTGTTTAATATTATTCAAAATTAAAGAAAACATAAATGTCCATCAGTAGAGGAATAGGTAAATAAACCATGCTATAGCACACTATGGAATACAATACAACAGTTAAAAAGATCCACATTTACTGACATGTAAAGAGCTCTAAGATACATTGATGAGCAAAAACCATCAAGTTGTGAAACATATGTACAATATGATGCCCCCCAACAGTATTTCTGTAGGTACACATATGTGTACTTAATTCATAGAAAAAGGTCTGTTGTGCTATACCCAAACTAATAAGGCAACCCTCTCTGGGGAAGAAATTGGTGTGTACTGAGGTATAATTTATATGCAATATATCATACGTATCTTAAATGTTCAGTTTTTAGAGTTTTAACAATTGTGTATAACCATGTAACTACCACACAAACCAAGATACAGAATATTTCCATCACGCCAGAAAGATCCCTTGTACCTCTTTCCAGTTAATTTCCCTCTATCTCCCAGACAACCACTTTCTCATTTTTATCATCACAGATTAGTTTTGTTTGTTCTCTGTTTCATATAAATGGAATGCTACAGTACTCCTTTGTGTCTGGCTTCTTTCATTCAGCATACTGCTTTTCAGATTTATCCATCTTGTTGCATGTATCGGTATTTCATTACTTTTTATTACTGAGTGGTATTCTATTGTATATACATACAACAATTTGTTTATCCTTTCTCCTGTCGTTTTCTGTTTTAGCCTATTATGAACTAAGCTAATATAAACATTCATGTGCAAGTCTTTGCGTGGACATATGTTTTCATTTTTCTTTACTAAATACTCAGAAGTGAAACTGTTGGTTTGTAGGGTAAGTGAACATTAAACTTTGTAAGAAACTGCAGAAAAGTTCTCCAAAGTGCTTGTACCATTTTACACCCCTAATGGCAATATATTAGAGTTCTGGTTTCTCCATTCTCACCAACATTTGGTGTTGTTAGTCTTTGGCTTTAGCCGTTCTAGTGGGTGTGTGGTGATATCTCATTGTGGTTTCAATTTGCATTTCCCTGATTACTAAAGATGTTGAGGATTGGGTATCTTCTTTTGTGAAGTGTCCATTTAAGTTTGTGCCCAATTTTACATTGGGTTCTCCTTTTGATTGTTCATTTGTATGTCTTTACATATGCTGGATAAAAGTCCTTTGTCAGATATATGAACTGCATATATAATTTTTTCCAAGTCTGTGGCTTGCATATTCATTTTGTTAATAATGTGTACAGATGAACAGAAAATTTATATTTTGATAAAGTCTACCTTTCTCTTTTATTATTAATGCTTCTTGTATCCTGTCCAAGACATCTTTGCCTACTCCAAGGTAATGAATATGTTCCTCTATGTTTTCTGCTAGAAATCTTACAACTTTGGCTTTTATTTTTAGTGGAAAAGTTTAAAAAGTAAAGCTTTTACTTTTAGCTAGGAACGTGGAAAGAGGCAGTGGTCCCTCTGAAGGAGGCGATGTGGAACAGGCTATCACGTTCATTGGTTATTGGTCTATTCAGGTTTTCTACTTCTTCTTGAGCCAATTTTGATAACTTATATGATCCATTTTGTCTGAAATTCAAATTCAGTGGTAAAAAATTATGATTTGCTTTTAGAGGGAATGAATAGTGGAAATCAAGACTTACTTTAGGAGATGGATCCAAAAAAATATTGCTGTGATTTATGTCAAAGAGTGTTCTGCTTATGTTTTCCTCTAGGAGTTTTATAGTATCCAGTCTTACATTTAGGTCTTTAATCCATTTTGAGTTTATTTTTGTATATGGTGTTAGAGAATGTTCTAATTTCATTCTTTTACATGTAGCTGTCCAGTTTTTCCAGCACCACTTTAAAAAAAATTAATTAATTAATTTATCTTTGGCTGTGTTGGGTCTGTGTTGCTGTGCGTGGGCTTTCTCTAATTGTGGCGAGCGGGGGCTACTCTTCGTTGTGGTGTGCGGGCTTCTCATTGCAGTGGCTTCTCTTGTTGAGGAGCACGGGCTCTAGGCACGCAGGCTTCAGTAGTTGTGGCTTTAGTGCTCTAGAGTGCAGGCTCAGTAGTTGTGGCACACAGGCTTAGTTGCTCCGCAGCATGTGGGATCTTCTCGAACCAGGGCTCGAACCCGTGTCCCCTGCATTAAAAGGCGGATTCTTAACCACTGTGCCACCAGGCAAGCTCCAGCACCACTTATTGAAGAGACCCATTTATATATTTTAATAAGACATGTATGTGTAATGTATAGAAAAGAATTTAACACAGAAAATTTATAAAAAGGGGAGGTAACTGTGCTTTGATGAGGACAGTGGTGTTAAAGCTGTACTAGTGCTTTTTCTGGGTTTGAATCTTATACTAGAATGTATTCTTGCAGAATTTGCGTGCAATTACAAATAAACAAATAGTTTAATAGAAAATAAGCAAACAGTAAAATACTTTAAGTATCTTTCCATCAGGATACGTAGATCTAAATCTTTTTATCAGCCGTATTGCATAAATTTAACCTAATGTATTTAATGTTTTCCCTATTGATGGACTTTTTATGTTGCTTCGGTTGTTTTAACCTTTGCAAGCACTGCAATAGATATCCTAGTATATGAATCTTTGTGAAACTGTGTAAGTATCAGGCTGGCTAAACTCCTAGGAATAGAATTGCTCAGTCAAAGAATTTGTGGGATATTATATTTATCATATAATAGATTTTGCCAAATAGCTCTCTGTAAAACTGTTGCATCACAGTATCTGCCTCCAACAGAGCGTGGGAGTGCCCATTTCCCCATAAACCAGTCAATAACATTATCAAATTTCTAAATTTTGGCACTCCTAGATGAAACATGGCAACACATAGTTGTTTCGATCTGCATTTCTTTGAAGTTGAGCTTTTCTTCATATGTTTATCCGTCATTGGTATTTCTTTTCTGCAAACAAATCCATTTGCATCTTTGGCATGTTTTCTATTGGCTTACCATTTTATTAATGATTTGTAAGAGTTTTTAGATTATTACAAATAAGCTGTTTGACATCCTATCCTCATGAGTTTGTGTTTTTAAGTTTACTAAAATTTTAAATGTCTTCATAATCAATTTCTAAATGTTTCCCTCTGATGGGGAACATAAATTGGTCACAGTCGATTGAGTTCTGAAAAGCCATTAGTAAGGGTCTAAGGCACTCTGGGCTTCCTGTTTCACCTCCTAGAAGGGCCTCCCCCACACAGGGGCCCCTCAGGCAGGGAGCTTCCTGCTGGGGTGTCAGATTTCAACCTAAGAAAGAGGCTGCCTGAAGGGTCTATATTTAGAGTATGACTCCCCAGCAGGGGCAGCTGGATGTCTGGGGACTAAGTTCTGCATACTTTGTCCCTGAGTTCTGGGATTATTCTGAGGGGCTTGTATGCGTGGTGCAGTGAAACTGTAACAGAAGGCAGGGTCTTGCCCCTGGCGACTGCTTGGGATCCTGTAAACTGCTTTTTGTGAGAGAAAAATGACATGGATTTCAGGAGTATTGCCCACAGATCCATAGTCAGCCACAGACCTTACCCCCTATCTCTACTGAAAGATGCTGAACACTGTATGCCCCCGCTGCTAGGGTTAGGGTTAGGTCCCAGCTGCTATGGGGACATACAGTGCATGAATGGCAGATAGTGGAGATATCTCACCAGTGTCATGATCTAATGAAAATCCACCTGTTAAGCTTCATTTCCATTCGTGGGATAGCACAGTTGGTCCTTTCCTGGGTGTGATGAGACTGATTTGATCACACGCTTATGTAAAATCCCAATAAAACTCCTTGAGTGGAAAACAGGTTAATCTGGGAAGTCACTAGTTTTCAGGCGCTGGGTTCATCAGGAGTGGGGTCTCCATTCCATCACCCAGGAGTCATCTATGAAGAAGTTCTCAGACACCTGACACAAGATCATCAATAAATTCAACCAGAACTTCGAAAAGTTGTAAATCGCTTGTGTAAAATTGCCAAGATTGGTCTTTCCAAAGAAGAATTTATAGGTCACATTGAAAACCTATTGGTTTTGTTCAGGAAAATTTTATATTTAAAATGTTAATAATTACCAGTCTGTTTTGAAAGCTGTGAAATAATTTATAGCAATTTGAAAACATTCTTAATGTGGCACAAAATAACGTCAACAAATGGATGAGTCTTTTGTTATTTTTACAACCTAATTTGTAAATGTCAAACGAAAATGGCTTGACGCCATTTCCCCATTACAAAAACAATGAATGTGACGTTAAAAGGGAAAAAAAAGGAACACAAAAAAGAAAGTTAAACCTCTCCTTGCACTCTCTGCTCCCCTTCCTGACACCTCTTCCCTAGCCCATTTTGGTGCAGCAACGTATCCTATGGGGACGCTAGTCTTAACAGCGTAAGAGAGAAAGAGAGAGTCCTCAAAGAAGCAGCCGAAAAGGCCGGAGCCAAGGCCTGAGGGTGGATGGGGGACGCAGACCCTCCCTGGTAACAGGAGAAGGGCAAACTCCAACCGCAGGGAGGTGATGCCACTTGTGGGCTCTCAGATTGGAGGGAAAGGAGCTGAGTGACCGGGCCTCGCGCACAGCTGGGTGGAGGGGGAGATCTTGCGCGCGGAGGTGGAGGGGAGGGTCCTGTTGAACTCCCCGCCGGCCCTGGTTGCGGGGGTGGATCGGAGGGCGAGCTAGGCGGTGACGCGGGGCCCTCACGTGACCGGGAGCTGCAGAGCGACGCAGCTTTCGGTGCAGTCGTCACTCGTGTCTGGGTACCAGCTCCCCGCTGCCCTGCGAACGGCGGGCTGTGGAGAGAGCTTTTGTGGGGCAGGGATGGTGATTTTGCAGAAGCAAAAGCCTCCCTCCAACACACACACACCTTGTCTCTTATGCTGGAGATTCCTAGAGATGGGTTTAAAGAGAAGTAGATGGCAGTAGGCTGTGATTCTAGAATATGGGATATGGGGGCCTCTATGTGTCTCCTGGTTTTCCAGTTTTTCAGATTTTCCCACCTGTCCGCACAGGTGAAGGAAAAGATGGACTTTTGGGAGAAGCCCTAGAATCCTACAGGTGGTTTTAGAATAATTCACCTCTGTCTCTCCCCTTTTTCCTGCCTCCCCTTTCCACCCTGCCCATTTCAGTGCTGGAGAAGCCCTAGGTTTTGCTTGCCAGAGAACAGATCTCTAAATCCAGTAAGGCAGGTACTGGGACCCATGTTTCAGATGCTGGGATGTCACAAGCACTCAAGTTTCACCTTCCCTTTTTTCTCTGTTTTTTCCTAGGTCTTCCCATAGGGCGGTAGTAGGGCTGTTTACCACTGAAAGCAAGGGAAATTGGGAGACTGGCCTGGGACCATGGAGGTTGGTGTGAAGATGGGCAGTGCCTGGGGGTAACAAGAGAGGGTGGGCATATGAGGTGGCTGAGACTTGAGACAGTCCTCTCAGTGGAGGGTTCTTCTGCCTCTCCTACACTCTGCCAGATTTCCACAGTGTTGCTACCCCCACTAACTGATTTCAGTGCAGGAAATAGTAGAAATATTGGGGTAAGGGTGGGCCGGAGTGTGACGGAGAGAAGACTTGAAAGGATGGATCATATTAGCAAACTGGACATGTGCTCTCACAAGGCAGGGACTGGAGTCAGGGATCAAGGTGCTTGTTTGTTCTGTGAAGGACCTGGTCTCTACTATCTGTTTACTTGTCCACAGGTTGGTCTACAGGTCTGAAAGGTTTGAGATCACTGGAAGCAAAGAAACAAGAAGGAAATTATCCCTGATCAGTATAGACTGGTAAGAGGCTGGGGACTGGCTGGGTAGACATCAAAGGTGGGTTGCTGGAGACAAGTGCCCATCCAGTAGGGCCAGTGTCCAGTCTGGAGGATCCTCAGTCTCTCCTTTTTCCAGTCACTTTTCCCACTATCTCTTCACTTACCCCACACCTTCACCTTTATTTTGGCACAGGGAGTGGGGCGAATTGAAGGGGATAGAGAGGTAGTTTGCTAATAATATATCTGTCACAACAAGAGCAAAATCTTCACTTCCGCCTGTCTATCTGTCTGTCTCTAGGTCCACAGATCTCATGAGTTTATAGATCTACTTTAGGGTATATCTCCAATCAAGAGAAGGAAAGAGGAGGGAACTGCCTTGATCATTACAGGTTGGTATGAGGGTGGGGACCTGTGGGAGTGGTGACCAGAGTAGGTCCAGTAAAAATCGAAGTCTGAGGGCTTCCCAGTCTTTACCATTCATAGTCAGCCTTACCACCATCCTTTCCACTGTTTATTTGGTATAAGGAAATGTGTACAGAAGTACCTTGGGGGAAATTGTTGGGCACTGGGGAAGATGGAGAGGAGATAAAATAAAAGGGATGGAGAGAGAATTTGCTAATCATCCTTTTCTTCCACCAAGCACATCATTTTTACACTTTCCTGTCCTTCTGTATCTATCTGTGTGATGCACAGAATTAGAAGAGAAATTTTAGTGCATTTCCTTCCTCCACTTCTAGGTCCACCTCCAGTGGCAACTGTAGTGGCCTTTGAGTGGCTGAAGACCAACACCCTCACAGGCCTATGCGCAGACCTACTACCCACTTTTCGCAGCCTGATTGAGCCCCTCTGTACCTTGTTCGTGTCTTCAGCAAGGGTGATTACATGGGTCGTGTTCAGGAAGTGGGCTGGGTGACCGCAGGACTGATGATCTGGGCTGGTGCTTGCTACTGCATTTACAGATTAACCAAGGGAAGAGCCCAGAGTGTGAGGAGACTTGCCAGAAATGGGTCCAGAGTCAAAATGGAGACTGTGGTTGGGATACAGAACCAGACCTTGGCGATGTGTGAAGCCATGGTTGGGACAGAGATTGAGACTAGATCCAAGCCCAAGACTGGAGCAGAAACTGGAGCAGGAGGTGGGGCTGGGGCTGAAGTAGAGACTAATACCACTGCTACAGCCAGAATCAAAGCCAACTCTCAAGCCAAGGCATGGGCCGAGGCAGAGACAGAGACCCAATCTGAGGCCAAGACAGTGGCTGGAACAGTGGTCATAACAGAGGCAATGATTCTGACTGAGGCCAAAGCCAGTGAAGTGGCCATGAAAGAAGCAGTGACCCAAACTGACTCTGAGTCTGGGAGACTAGTCAAGAAAGAGGCAGTGACCCAGACCAAGGCTAAAGCTTGGGCACTTGGTGCTAGGGCAGAGACCAAGAAAGAAGCAATGACCCAGACCAAAGCAGAAACTCGTATATTGGCTGAAAAAGAGACAGAAATGAACAGAGTGATGGTGACACAGAATGAGGCCTTGGCAGTAATCAGGGAAGTGGCCAAGATGGGTACCATAAACAAGATTGGAAGTGTGGCTGAGACCAAGCTGAGAGCCCTGGAAGAGACTGTGAGTGTGGCCAAGACTCAGTCTGAGGCCAGGTCTGGTACCTCAGTTGATGCTAAGGGAAATCATAACACCAAGTCCAAGGCAGAATCTGGAGCAGACATGAAGTCCTGTGCACTGTCTCAGGCTGTGGCCAAGATGCAGGTTGACGACATGCTTGGTACTGGGGTTGAGGCCAAGGGGAATTGCAAAACTGCGTCTCAGGCAGGGTCTGTGGCAGATATGAGGGCTTCTGCTCAGTCTCAGATTGTAGCCAAGACTGAAGCTGTGCCTGGGGCAATGGTTGATGCTGGGGTTAATACCAATGCCATGTGTGAGGCAGGGGTTGGGGCAGGTACAAGTGCTTCTACACAATCTCAGACTGTGACCAAGAAACAGGCTGAGACAATGTCTAGTGCCAGGGTTGATGATAGGGGAAATAACAATGTCACATCTAAGGCAATGACTGGAGCTGACACGAGGGCTGCCGCTCAGCCTCAAGCTGTAGCCAGTGCTCAGGCTGAGGCTACGTCTGATGCCAGGGGTAAGGGTAGAGGCAATTCCAATGCCATATCTAAGGTGGGGGTTGGGACAGACACTGAGTCCTATACACAGCCTCAGCCTAAGGCCAATGTCCAGGCTGATGCCTTGCCTGATGACAGGATTAAGGCTCAGGGCAATGCCAACACCAAGTCTAAAGAAGAGGATGGGACAGACACAAAGGCACAGTCTCAGACTTCCACTAAGAGCCAGGCTGAGGCTCTACCTAGTACCAGAGGTAAAGCTAGGGGCAAAGCCAAAGGCAAGTGTAAGGCAGGGGTCGGAGCAGACATGAAAACCTGTGCACAGCCTCAAGCTGGGGTCAAGGCCCAAGCTGAAGTTTTCCCTGATTCCAGGACTGATGGCAGGGGTGATCCTGATACCATTTCTGGGGCAGGGGCTAAGGCAGAACTAAGGGCCTGTGGTCAGCCTCAGGAAATGGCCAGTTCCCAGGGCGAGGCCTTGCCTGGTGCCAAGAAGAAGGTCCAGGACAATCCCAATGCTGTGTCTAAGTCAGGGGCTGGGCCACATGCAAAGAGCTCTGCACAGCCCCAGGCTATGGCCAATACCCAAGGGGAAGCCTTGCCTGGTGTCAAGAATAAAGTCCGGGGCAATCCCAATACTGTGTCTAAGGCAGGTACTGGGCAAGATACAAAGGGCTCTGCCCAGTCTGAAACAGATACAACAAGCACTGCTCAGCCCCAGGCTGTGGCCAGTTCTCAGGGTGAGGCCTTGTGTGGTACTAAGAATAAGATCCAGGGCAATCCTAATGCTGTGTCTAAAGCAGGGACTGGATCAGATACAAAGAACTCTGCCCAGCCCCAAGCTGTGGCCAATTCCCAAGGTGAGACTTTGCCTGGTGTCAAGATTAAAGTCAGGAGCAATCTCAACGCTGTGTCTAAGGCAGGGGCTGGGCCAGATACAAAGGGCTCTGCCCAGCCTCAAACAGATACAACAGGCTCTGCTCAGCCCCAGGCTGTGGCCAATTCCTGGGGTGAAGCTTTGTCTGCTACTAAGAATAAGGTCCGGGGCAATCCCAATGCTATGTCTAAAGCAGGGGCTGGGCCAGATTCAACGTGTTCTGCCCAGCCTCAAACAGATACAGCAAACACTGTCCAGCCCCAATCAGTGGCCAATTCTCAGGGTGAGGTCTTGCCTGGTGCCAAGAATAAGGTCAGGGGTAATCCCAATGATGTGTCTAAGGTAGGGTCTGGGCCAGATACAGTGGGCTCTGTTCAGCCCCAAGCTGAGTCTAATTCCCAAGGTGAAGCCTTACCTGGTGCCAGAAATAAGGTCCGGGGCAATCCCAATGCTGTGTCTAAGGTAGGGTCTGGGCCAGATACAAAGGGCTCTGCCCAGCCCCAGGCTGCAGCCAATTCCCAGGGTGAGACCTTATATGGTACTAAGAATAAGGTCCGGGGCAATCCCAATGCTGTGTCTAAGGTAGGGTCTAAGACAGATACGAAGGGCTCTGCTCAGCCCCAGGCTGCAGCCAGTTCCCTGGGTGAGGCCTTGTGTGGTACTAAGAATAAGGTCCGGGGTAATCCCAGTGCTGTGCCTAAGGCAGGGGCTGGGCCAGATACAGCAGACTCTGCCCAGCCTCAGACAGATAAAACAGGCTCTACTCAGCCCCAGGCTGTGGCCAGTTCCCAGGGTGACGCCTTGCTTGGTGCCAGGAGTAAGGTCAAGGGCAATCCCAATGCTGTGTCTAAAGCAGGGACTGGACCAGGTACAACAGGCTCTGCCCCACCCCAGGCTGTGGCCAATTCCCAGGGTGAGGCCTTGCTTGGTGCCAGGAGTAAGGTTAGGGGCAATCATGTTGCTGAGTCTAAGGTAGAGGCTGGTGCATGTACGATGGGCTCTGACCAGCGTCAGTCTGTAGCCCATTCCCAGAGTAAGACCTCATATGGGGCAAAGGACAAGGCTATGCGTAAGTCTGAGGCAGAAGCCACAGGAGATGCCTCTGTAAAGCCAAAGCCGAAGGCTAAGGCCACGCCCACTTCTGAGAGTGAGGGTGGGGCAGGCACTCAGGCCTGCAAAAAGTCTCAGCCTAAGGTCCATGACTACTACTGGAATGGGATTGGTGTTGAGGACTGGATTGCTTCTGAGCGGTGGATCAAATTTAGGTTTCAGGCTAGGGATGGATACTGGGAGAATAGCATGTCCTGGGCTGATGATGAGAATGAAGCCAATGTTGAATCCTGGAGTGCAGCTAGGGGTGAGAATGAGGTTGGTATTCAATCCTGGGCTGGAGCTGGGGACCAGACCAGTGGAGGGCTCTGGGCTGGGAGTCATGCCAGTGAACAGTCCTGGGCTGCAGGCCAGGCCAGTGGGGGTTACTGGGTAGAGGCTGGGAACAAGGCTGTTGGAGGGTCCTGGACTGTGGCTGAGAACCAGGCTAGTGGGGCTTCTTGGGCTGGCACTGGCAACCAGGCTGTTGTGGTGCCCTGGAATGGAGCTCAGGCCAGTGAGAGTTCCTGGGCTGGGGGCCAGGCCAGTGGGGTATCCTGGACTGGGGGAGAGACCATTGGAGTGTCCTGGACTGTGGTTGAGAATCAGGCCAATGGAGCATCCTGGGCTGGGGCTGAGGCACAGGCCAGTGGAAGGTCCCAGGATGGGGCTGGGATTCAGGCTAATGGAGGGTCCTGGGCTCAGGCTACAGCTGGGAATGTGGTTAACATTGGGTACTGGGCTGTGGCTGTGGACCAGGCTACTGGAGGGTCCTGGATTCTGACTAGTGATCTTTCTGGCGGTGCATCCTGGGTTGGGACTAGTGATTTGTCTGGTGGTGGATCCAAGCCTAGACTTGAGCATCAGACCAATGAAAATGTGTCCTGGGCTGGAGCTGGGCTGGGGCCTGAAAACCAGTCCAGTGGAAGGGCCTGGGCTGACACTGCAGACCAAGCCAGTGGAGGGTCTGGGCTAGGGCTTGTGGATGAGTCCAGTGGTGGGTCCTGGGTTACAGCTGGAGAACAGCCCAATAGAGGGTCTAGGCCAGGGCTTGCAGACCAGTCCAGTGTTGGGTCCTGGACTGGCACTGGGAACCAGGCCAGTGAAGGATTCTTGGTGGGGGCCGTGGATCAGGCCAGTGGGGGTTCTTGGACTGGGACTCGTGATCAGCCTGGTGGTGGGTCCCAGCCTGGATTTAAGGATCAGGTCAGTGAAGAAGAGTCTTTGGCTGGGGCTGGTAGCCAGGCTGGTGGAGGGACTAGGTTGGGGCCTGAGGACCAGTCCAGTGGAGGATCTTGGGCTGACTCTGGGGACCAAGCCAGTGGAGGTTTCTTGGTTGGGGCTGTGGACCAGGCCAATGAAGGGTCCTGGGTTGGACCTGGGCATCAGGCTGGTGGTGAGACAAAGCCTATATATGAGGATCAGGCCAAATCTGGAAGAGTGTCTTGGGCTGACAGTGGGGGCCAGGCTAGTGGAGGGTCTACACTGGGGCCCAGGGACCAGTCCGTTGGAGATTCTTGGGCTGGCATTGGGGACCAGGCCAGTGGAGGATCCAGGCCAGTGCTCAAGGATCAGTTCACTGGATGGTTCTATGCTTGCAGTGGGAGTCAGGCCAATACAGGAGGTTCCTGGGTTGGGGCTAGTGGCCAGGCCATTGGAGGGCCTGGGCTTGGGCCCATGAACCAGTCCAGTGGTGGGTCCTGGGCTGATACTGGGAGTCAGGTCAGTGGAGGGTCTTGGGCTGGGGCTGGGGATCAGGCTGGTAGCTGTTCCAAACCTGGATTTGAGGATCAGGCCAGTGGAGGAGCGTTCTGGTCTGGTGCTCAGGACCATGCCATTGGAGGGTCTAGTCCAGGGCTTGCAGACCAGGCCAGTGGTGGGTCCTGGGTTGGTACTGGGAGTCAGGCCAGTGGAAGGTCCTGGATTGTGGCTGGGAATCAAGCTGGTAGCTGTTCCAAACCTGGGTTTGAGGATCAGGCCAGTGGAGGAGCCTCCTGGGCTGGCACTGGGGATCAGGCTTGTGGAAAATCCTGGGCTGGGTCTAAGCCTGGGAATGAGGCCAGTAGAGGGTCTAGCTTAGGGCCTGAAGAGCAGGAAAGTGGAGGTTCCTGGGCTAGGCCTGGAGACCAGACCAGTAGAAGGTCTCAGGTGAGTGCTGGGACAGAGGCCAATGAAGGATCCTGGTTTGGGGCTGGGAGTGAGGCTAGTACAGGGTCTTGGTTCTGGAGAGGGGAAGAAGCTGGTATTGTGTCTAGCTCTGGAGATAAAAATGAGGCCAGTATTGAATCCAGCTCAGTGGTTAGGGAAGAGGCTATCATTAGTTCTAGATTTGGGGCTGAGAACAAAAACAGTATTGGGTCCTGGATCAGATCTGATGAGGCTGCCTGTATGGATTCCTGTGTGGGGGCTGAGGCTGGGGCTGGGGTTGGGGCTGAGGTCAGGCAGGAGTCTTGGCTCTGGGATGGAGATACAGCCACTACAGGGTCTAGGCTTGGGGTTGGGGAAGAGGCTGGCATGGGGTCCTGGACTTTGGCTGGAGATGTAGATGAGGATGAGCTAAGTAGAGCATCCAGCCCTGATATTGAGGAGATAAGTTTAAGGTCCTTGTTTTGGGCTGAGAGTGAGAACAGTAATGCATTCAGATCGAAGCGTGAGAAAGATGTCAATTTTGAGCGTAGGGCTGGAGATAAGGCCAGCACCAAGGATAAGCTTGAAGCTGCTGGTGGAGTCGATGTAAAGTCTTGTTTCTGGGATAGTAATGAAAACAGAAGTGAGGACAAATCTGCACCTAAGACTAAAGCCAAAAAGTCAGCTGAGTCAAGAGTCACATATCCATCTATGGTCCCTGGGGCAGGAATGGGGTCATGGGCGGGAGCCATGATCTGGACAGAAATGAAATTTCCATATCAAAATGAATCCTGCTTCCCACCTGAAGATGAGCTCAGAAAGCAGATCAGGTCTGGGGAGAAAACTCAGCCTTGGGCCTGCCGCTGTAGACATGAAACTAATATGGATCCACGAGAGCTTGAAAAACTCATTTGCATGATTGAGATGACTGAAGATCCTTCTATTCATGAAATAGCCAATAATGCTCTGTATAACAGCCGTGATTACCCATTCTCCCATGAAGTCATTCGTAATGCAGGTAGAATCTCAATCATTGAAGGCTTGCTCAATAATCCCTACCCCAGTGTTAGGCAGAAGGCTTTAAATGCACTGAATAACATCTCGGTGGCTGCTGAAAATCACAGGAAGGTTAAAACATACTTAAACCAAGTATGTGAAGACACCATCACCTACCCCTTGAATTCAAATGTGCAGCTGGCTGGATTGAGATTGATAAAGCACCTGACTATTATTAGTGAATATCAGCATATGGTTACAAATTACATTTCAGAATTTCTTCGTTTGTTAACTGTGGGAAGTGGAGAAACTAAAGACCATATTTTGGGAATGCTTTTAAATTTCTCTAAAAATCCATCTATGACAAAAGACTTGCTCATTGCCAATGCACCAGCATCACTGATTAATATCTTTAGCAAGAAAGAGACAAAGGAAAATATTCTTAATGCTCTTTCACTATTTGAAAATATAAATTACCATTTTAAAAGAAGAGCAAAAGTATTTACCCAGGACAAGTTCAGTAAAAATTCCCTTTATTTCATATTCCAACGACCTAAAGCATGTGCCAAGAAACTTCGAGTCTTAGCAGCAGAATACAATGACCCTGAGGTGAAAGAAAGAGTTGAGCTATTATTAAGTAAACTCTGATTAGTTGTAATTTTCCAAACAAATTTGAGTAATATTTTGGTTTTGCAGCCTGGAAGCAATGCACATTGTAAATTGCATTATAATTTCTAAAGTGATGTTGCTTATGATGGTCCTTAGCTGGACCATTTTATGAACACCAAATGAATTCAATTTTGTACTGAAAATACATGTGTTGATTTTTACCTTGTCTGGATTGAGATATTTTTGGTATGCTTCATGAGCAGAAACTGAGCTGATTCTTCATAAGTAAGGTAATCTTTGGTCCTTTGTGTGGACTTATGTTTATACATTTGAGACTTTATTTTTATGTCATCAATAAAGTTGTGTGTTTTAAGCAGAAAAAAAAGACACGTCTTTGTCCTTGAATCTGTGATCTATTTGGAAAGGCAAGATGTATGGAAACAAAAAGATACAAAATCCAAGAGCCTATGATCATAGCCAGCTGTTTCCTATTAGTGCTTAAAGGCAGAAGAAACTTCTGCATGCAACAGTGTTCAGGGAAAGTTTTGCAGAGGAGGGGGCACTTGAGTAAGCTGGGCATGAAAGACAGGATAAAAACAGGGCAGAAGGGCATTGGAGGAGGGAGGAGTGACAGGAAGAAAGGCATGGAGGTGGGAATTTTGCTCCACAGAGACTGGCCTGCCTGGAGTACAAAGTGTGGGGAGGGGAGTGATGGAAAATACAGTCCAGCAGTTGGGTGAGTCCCATTCATGGAGGATCCCTGATTTCTAAACTGAGGTGTCTGTATATTCTACCCACTTCTGGGAGACACGAAAGCCTTTTGTGACCAGAGGAGTGACAAGATGAAAGGAACATTATGTGACTGACTTGCGTGCAGAATGGGTCAGAGTTGGGGTGGGGACAGGATTGGCCACTGGAGATTGGAACACCACTTAGGAAGTTACCACCATAGTTCAGGCATAGATGCTAAAGGCGTGAAATTTCACTGGTGGCAATGGGAGTGGCAAGGGGAGGAAGGAAGTGAGAGTTGCTTTGAATGAAGAAGTGCTGGAACCTATCCTGGGGACATACAGAGAGGGACAATTTTATTGTAGGGTCCTGAGGGCATTTGATAGGAAAACATCCTCTTTCTTGTCCAACTCTGGTGTCTATGGGAGTGAATATGTTAGTGATTATTTTGGAATTATGAAAAAATATAATAGAAGAAATAATAATTTTTAGTGCTTCTATCAGATTTCTTTTACAAGATTGGTTGGGGCAGGGTCTTTATGGAACCATTGAGAGGGCTGTTGGCATCCATACTGGAGAAGATCCACCTCTCTTCCAACCCAGAGTATGGTGAGGGTGTGGGTGGAGGGACACCTTCAAACTGTACTGGTGGGAGCATACTTGGTACAAGATCCATTTGGATACATGTTTTAGAAGCTTTCAAGATGTGCACGCTCTTTGACCCAGAAATTCCTCTTGTAGAAATTTATCATTAGGAGATAATCAAATAATCAGCTTGTACAAGGCTGTGCATCTGCACCTTTTTGAAGAGTGAAAAATTGTGAATGACCCAAGTGTCTTGAAATAGGCACTTGGCTAAGAAATTAAGGTATGTCTACACATTGAGATATTATGCAGCTCTTGAAAATGTTGATGGGCAACTACACTTATTTACATGGGAAAAATTCAGCATATAATCTTAAATGGGGAAAATAGGCTGCAAAAGCACATGCTATACTTTTTATGAAGAAAGAACATATATTTAAATTATCTTTATGTATAAACTTTGGTGTGTATACTCTTGAGAATGTGGATAGTTCCCTGAGAGTGTAAGATTAATGGGTAATTTTACCTGTTTTTTACTTATCTGTATTTTCTGATATTTATATAATAAACCAGGACTTTTTGCATAATTTACTAAAAGGAAACGGATGAATTCAGGCTAAGCAGGCCTGTTAATAGCATTTCAGGGCACTAGAGCAAAAGTATAAATGGAGGTTCACATATTTATGTCTGAATATTTGGAAGGTATAAATAAAATTTTAAAATAAATATTACTTAAATAAAGCCATAAATATAAGTATAAATGTTTGAAATTTTAAATTTCATTAATCGTTTTGAAAGTAAAGCTGTTCTCAATTCTAGCATTTGATGGTCACCAACTTTCCAGTGGAAAAAATGATGTCATACTTGTGGTGAATTCTGCAATCTGCTGCCCTAATCCTCCTTCATGAATAAAGAGTTTATTATTTCAGTTGCTAGGAGTGCTGCCAGCAGACAGCCCTCAGCTGTCAGCCTTCATCGGGAATTGCCTCAGCTAGAAAGCCACCTCCCCCAAGGTCATACCTCCTTTCTGGGGTACTTCACATTCAATGACTGATCTACATGGCCTTCTTGCCCCAAATGGGACAGCTTAAGTTCTCCCTCTGTCCAATCCTGCTTCCTTCTTTTCCTTTTCACAGGTTTTAATCCTAAGAGCATTCCCTAATAAAAGCCCTTCATGCTGAACCCTGTCTCTGAGTCTGCCCTCCAGGAAGCCATCCTACAACAGTTGGTACAAGAAGAGGTTCAGAAAAGCATACACTGTGATGAAATTTAGGAGATGGATCATCTGCTGCCCAGCTGCCAATGAGGACACCATCATTTGTGGTAGGTGGAGTAGATATGTGGAACAGGTAGCAGAGAAGTTAGAGCTTTCACTGGAGGTGAACTAGAATGGCATTCATGGAAGGGAATACATTAACTGGTGCCATGTGGTAGACATTTGAGAAATATGTGAGGTATATTAAATATAAGGAAGTCCAGAAAATCGGGTAGCTATTGCTCAGCTTGATGGACCTCTAGGAAAAGATAATGAAAAGCTGAATTAAATTAGTCAACAATTTAAGCTATGTGTGAAAGCCAGAGGGTTTCATTCACAGCATATAAAGAGGTCCTCATCTTTTTCAGGTAGAGAGTAGAGAAATCTGAGGAACAAGCCCAGGACTTATTGAAACAAGCTTCAAAGAAAGTTAAAATCTAAACCAAGAAAGTCTGCTATGCCAAGACCAGGGCCCTGGTTAGGAAGGAATGTGACCCTGACACATGGAATAGGGACATCTGGATTGATGTCCCTAAAAGTCTTATATCCTCAGATTTCCCTGAGCTCCTTGAGCGTTCAGAAGTGTCCCACTCCTTCCTATTGAGCGTTAGTGCTTCACCTTGTTTGAACATGCAGAGCCCTTTCCCTTGTAAGATAATGTGTGTTTCCCACAGAATCTGCCCCCACCTCCCATCCTGGCCACTGGGCCTATGTCTAGGGTTAAGTTACATAACTTCATTGGTGTTGTTCTGGGCCTAATAAGGAAGGAAAGGGAATATCTCAAGAAGGAGCTGCAGGACCTAGCCAGCATGTTCTAGCAGGTGCTGAGGGAGTAAGCATGGGACTGAATTCTGAGGGCCTTGATCAGGGGAGCTAGAATATAAAATTGAATAAGGGATAATTAATTGATTAGAGAGTTCTCTACCAAGATACAGGATTTTACATCCTGGAAAAGATCCCAGGAGATCAATGTGAACTCACTATTAGAATGGCTCCTCAAAGAATGGAAAAAAACCAGTGGCCCACATTGAGGTATAAAGGCCAGAGTTGCCATTGCAGATGGTGGGAGAAGGGATTAAAGGCTCAGGGAAGTGGGAATAGAATAAATATATTATAAAGACAGAAAACCCTCCAGAGGACTATGTTATGGAGGAGGACCCAAAGGGCACACCATTTGCTAAAGCTATAAGGAATGCACTGGTTAAAGGGTTACCAGCATCACTGAGAAGTTCAGTGGTGGCTTGCCTCTGCAGACCAGGGCTCAGAGTAGGGGAGGGTATTATAGGATGAAGATCACTGATAGAAATGGTGATGCCACTGAAACAATAGAGACAGGATAACTGTGCTCAATTGTCAGAAGTCAGGTAGAAGCAAATACCATAATGCAAACCAGAAATTATATAAGCTCCTAGTCTATGTTGGGTTTATAGTGGCTCCACTGGGTCTACAGACTCACTCAATGGTTATTTTTCTGGTGTTTGAATATATAATTGGAATAGACATTATGATAGTTGGTACAAGCCCCATATTGGTTCCTTGGCATGTGGAGTCAGAGCTATTTGTAGATGAGGCCAAGTGGAAGCTTTGAAATTGCTGTCCTCTTCCTTGGCAAAGATGGTAAATGAAAACATATAGATAGCATCTTGGAGAGGATGGCTGAAGTTAGTGCCACCTAAAGACCTAAAGAATGCTGGGATGTGGTCCCTATCATATCTCCATTTAATGCATCAGTTTGGACCCCTGAAAAATGTGGACAGAGTCTAGTAGATGACAGTAGACTACTGTAAACTCGACCAAGTAGTGGCACAAGGGCAGTTGCCATGTCAGATATGATATCTTTGCTAGAACAGGATGACATGGCCTTAGGTACCTAGTACAGTAATCAGCTACTGATTTGGAAAATATTTTTTTCCTATCCCTATCAGAATGGAACATCATAAAAGTTCACATTCACATAGAATGACAACAGTATACATTTATAGTTTTTCCTCAAGACTCTACTAACTCTCCTGTCCTCTGTCATGGTATAGTCTGAAGAGATCTGGACCATCTGAATATGACACTAGTCCACTGTGTTGATGACATCATGCTAGTTGGACCAAATGGCTAAGAAGTGGGTAACACGTTGGAGGCCTTGGTAAGACATGTGTACTCCTGAGGATGGGAGATAAACCCTACAAAGATCCAGGGCTGGCTACATTAAGTACAGTTTTTAGGGGTTGAATGGTCTGGGGCATGCCAGGAGATTCCCTATAAAAGTACAGTACATATTATTGCATTTTCCACCTTCCTCATGAAGAAGGAAGCTCAATGTCTTGTAGGCTTTATTGGGTTCTGGAAGCAGCACATTTCACATCTGGAATTACTGTTTTGACCCACATATTGGGTAACACGAAAAGCTGCCAACTTTGAGTGGGGCCTAGAACAAAAGAAGGCCTTATAGCAGGTCCAGGCCATGGTTTCAAGCAGTCCTGCCACTTGGACCATGAAATCAATAGACTCTAAGGTATTAGAGTTATCTGTGTTGGTGGAAGATGCCATGTGGAGTTTTTGGTAAGCCCCAATGGGAAGGTCACAACTTAGACCAGAACTTAGATTCTGGAACAAAGTCATGCCACATGCAGTGGATAATTATATACCTTTTAAAAACAGCTCCTGATATGCTACTGTGTCCTGGTAGATATGGAATACATGGTCATAGGACATCAAATGACCATGCAACTGACCATACGACCAGAACTGCCCATTATGAACTGAGTTTTGTCAGCTCCTCCAAGGTATAAGTGTGGGCAGGCCCAGCAACAAGATGGAAGTTTTACACGTAGGATCAAGCACAAGCAGGACTGGAGGATATAAGCACCTGCACAATCAGCTAGAGCAGATCCTCCATGATATCCACCACTGTTGCGCTAGCACCTTTCACACTCCTTACACCTGTGGCCTCATGGGGGATCTTTTCTGACAAGCTGACTGAGAAGGAAAAACCCCAGCCTTATGTATAGATTGGTGGGCTTGGTATGTGGGTATCATCAAGGACAGCAACTCCAGCCTGAGAAACCCATGATGATCAGGAGTGAGGGTCTGGATCATACCACCAGGCAAACCACCAAGACCCTAAGAGTGATTGGGATCTGTAATTGATAGTGGAAGAGAGGGACGGTCATTTTCAGCCTTGAGACCAGCTGCAGTGTTGGGGGCTATAGTTTAAGTTTCCCCTAGGAAGAGAGGCCTACCAGACCCCTGGAAGAGCTGATCCCGGAACTTATATAATGCAGATCTGAGAGGCACAAAGGGTGGACTGTGGTGGATACTGCAATGCCCTGCCCAGAGTTCCCTTTAGCACTAAAGGCCTTATTACTTCAATTGTTAAGAATGTTGCCATCAGAGAGCCCTTGGATGCCAGCCCCATTCAGGCATCTCATCAGCTGAGAATTGTCTTGTTCAAGATCACACCCTATTCTCAGAGTGTCCCACATCCAATGGCTCACTGATGCTGTATATAAAGGCCTGGTCCTCTTGCTCCTACTTGAGATAGCTTTGAAGTTTCATCCTAAGTTCAGAATTCCCTACAGTGTATGCTGAGGCATTCTACTGATAGTGCACTGACATTTGATTTCTTCCTCTTTTCATTCCTGTTTATTTTCTCCCTTTTCTTCCATAAATGTTTATCCCAGGAGCTCTCCCCAATAAACCTCCTATACTAATCTTTGTCTCATAATATGTTTACTGGGGATCCAATCTGTGACAACGATTCATGCGTGTTTCTCTCTCTCCATACATCCCCAAATCAAGAGTCATATCTGTTGTTTAATATTGTGAAATATTCTTTAGCCTATATATGCAACTGTTGCAAATATTGCATTAATTTTTTATTACTTTGGAACCACAAACCAGAAAATAAATATAAACAAGAAAATGGACACTACTGGGAAATTAAAGTTTGTTAAGCAAAAATCTATGGCATTCATGTATCTGAGAAGAAGGCTCTGACAAGGTAGCTTGTATTTTTCTCTTCCCTAAGTGGTTCACTGCTAGAATCTTCCCTTTAGTCTGAAATAATGTCTATTTCTTATGTCAGCAGTGGCACAATCCACAAATCTTCATGGCATTTGGACACAGTTGCCTTTTGTTTAAAGGAGACAGGGAAACAGATGTGGAGAAGCATCTTCCTGGAGCCAGATCAGTGTTAGGCAAAGTACAGATGTTTAGGCCTATAAGTTACACTGTACCAACAATGAGCACCAGATCCCATGTAACACAGGCACCCTTGTGTTCTTTAATGTGTGTGTGTGTGATATGCAGGACCCTTCAAAGCATGGGGTTTAGGGTGGCCCTCGTCCCCAGTTCTAGGGGCAGCAATGAGGCTAAGATAGCAGTGGATAACATTCCTAGATGTTTTGGAAAGTTAAGTGGTCTTATAGCCAGTTCTGGGTCTGACTGTGGCCCCGGGTCCCCAGATTCTTACTCTAGTGTTGTTGTTATAGCATACTCAGGGATCAGGGGTTGGTTTAAGGTTTTGGGTACAGTGGCCTTGCTGGGTCATGCACATATGAAGTATAATTTAACATCACTTTTTGAAGATGAAAATTCAGTCCTTCTTATAGGGGAAAAAGGCCTATTTCTGGGAAACACATGAAATAATTGGCCCTGAAGGCAGTGTGGTGTAGGAGAAACAGTACAGTCTGGAGTATGGAATGAAGGAGGAAGGGTATTAACATTTCTTTTCTCTTTCTATTTTTCAAACATGAAGGAGTAGAATTGGGAGAGGAAGGGAATGAATCTGCTTTGAATTCTTTGAATTTGAGGTCCTTTTGGGACTTTCAAGTGGAGAGGCTCAGTTTTCATTTGAAAAGTATGGATATAGAGCACAGAAGAAAGGTCTGACTAACGATATGTATTGTAGATGATAACTGAAGACAAGGAGTGAGTCAGGTAGCCCCAGCAAGGGGTACAGACTGAAAAACTGAGAGCAGAATGCTGAGGAAGCTCTATATGTGTGAGACTTTGGCAAGCAGGAATGCAGAACTGAAACCAAGTGTACAGCCTCCCATCTATATTACAATGCATACCTCTATACATTCTTTTTTCCGTTTTAAGAAAATTGTGGTAAAATACAGAAAACGTTTACCATCTTCACTAGTTTTAAGTGTACAGTTCATTGACATTTAGTACATTCACATTGTTGCATAACCATCACCACCATCCATCTCTAAAACTCTTTCCATCTTCCCAAACTGAAATTCTATACCCGTTAAACAAAAACTCCCCATTAAGGTGGATGGACCTAGAGTCTGTCATACGGAATGAAGTTAAGTCAGAAAGAGAAGAACAAATACCGTATGCTAACACATATGTATGGAATCTAAAAAACAAAAAACAGAAAACAAATGGTTCTGAAGAACCTAGGGGCAGGACAGGAATAAAGACGCAGACGTAGAGAATGGACTTGAGGACACGGGGAGGGGGAAGGGTAAGGTGGGACGGAGTGAGAGAGTAGCACTGACATATATACACTACCAAACGTAAAATAGATAGCTAGTGGGAAGCAACTGCATTGCACAGGGAGATCAGCTCGGTGCTTTGTGACCACATAGAGGGGTGGGATAGCGAGGGTAGGAGGGAGATGCAAGAGGGAGGGGATATGGGGATATATGTATACGTATAGCTGATTCACTTTGTTATACAGCAGAAACTAACACAATATTGTAAAGCAATTATACTCCAATAAAGATGTTTAAAAAAAATAACTCCCCATTATCCCATCCCCCTTGCAACCACCATTCTACTGTCTGTCTATGAATTTGATTACTTGAGGTACCTCATTTAAGTGGAGTCGTTCAGTATTTGTCCTTTTATGACTGGCTTCTTTCTTTCTTCTTTTTTTTTTTTTTTTTTTTTTTTTTGCCA
>NW_020173381.1:148823-149671 GCF_003031525.2 Neophocaena asiaeorientalis asiaeorientalis | reverse complement strand
CAATGCATACCTCTATACATTCTTTTTTCCGTTTTAAGAAAATTGTGGTAAAATACAGAAAACGTTTACCATCTTCACTAGTTTTAAGTGTACAGTTCATTGACATTTAGTACATTCACATTGTTGCATAACCATCACCACCATCCATCTCTAAAACTCTTTCCATCTTCCCAAACTGAAATTCTATACCCGTTAAACAAAAACTCCCCATTAAGGTGGATGGACCTAGAGTCTGTCATACGGAATGAAGTTAAGTCAGAAAGAGAAGAACAAATACCGTATGCTAACACATATGTATGGAATCTAAAAAACAAAAAACAGAAAACAAATGGTTCTGAAGAACCTAGGGGCAGGACAGGAATAAAGACGCAGACGTAGAGAATGGACTTGAGGACACGGGGAGGGGGAAGGGTAAGGTGGGACGAAGTGAGAGAGTAGCATTGACATATATACACTACCAAACGTAAAATAGATAGCTAGTGGGAAGCAACTGCATTGCACAGGGAGATCAGCTCGGTGCTTTGTGACCACATAGAGGGGTGGGATAGCGAGGGTAGGAGGGAGATGCAAGAGGGAGGGGATATGGGGATATATGTATACGTATAGCTGATTCACTTTGTTATACAGCAGAAACTAACACAATATTGTAAAGCAATTATACTCCAATAAAGATGTTTAAAAAAAATAACTCCCCATTATCCCATCCCCCTTGCAACCACCATTCTACTGTCTGTCTATGAATTTGATTACTTGAGGTACCTCATTTAAGTGGAGTCGTTCAGTATTTGTCCTTTTATGACTGGCTTCTTTCTTTCTTCTTTTTTTTTTTTTTTTTTTTTTTTTTGCCA
>NW_020173381.1:147593-148776 GCF_003031525.2 Neophocaena asiaeorientalis asiaeorientalis | reverse complement strand
GTTGTTTATTTTTTTTTCTTTTTTGGCTGGGTTTTTTTTTTTTTTTTTTTTTTTTTTTTTTTTTTTTTTTTTTTGGCCACGCCACGCAGCATGTGGGATCTTAGTTCCCTAACCAGGGATCAAACCCATGCCCCTTGCAGTCAAAGCGCAGAGTCTTAACCACTGGCCTGCCAGGAATGTCCCTATGACTGGCTTATTTCATTGAGGATAATGTCTCTGTATTAGTCTGCTTGGGCTGCTGAAACAAAATACCACAGACTGGGTGGCTTGAAAAACAGAAATTTATTTTCTCACAGTTCTGGAGCCTGGGAAGTCCAAGATTAGGTGCTGGTAAACTTAGTTTCCATGAGAGCTTTCCTCTTGGCTTGTAAACAGCCGCCTTCTCACTATGACCTCACATGGCCTTTTCTTGATGCATGTGTGTGGAGAGAGAGTGAGTGAGCTTTCTGATATCTCTTTTTATAAGGACACTAATCCTATAGGATCAGGGATCCACCCTTATGGACTCATTTAACCTTAATTATTTCCTTAGAGGACCTATCTCCAAATACAGTCATACTGGGGGTAAGGCCTTCAACATATGAATTTGGGGGGGGGGACACACATTCAGCCCATAACAGTACTTAAGTTTTCTGTACACGTTTGGAGTCCTGGTTTTTGAAAATGTAATTTTTATAGTTATAGAGTACCATAAGGCTTATAACAGCAACAATAAAAATCTATCAGAACTTTGCTTCACCCTTCTCCATCCCACATTTCTCCTCCTCAGAGAGAATCACTTTCAAATCTTATAACTATTTCTTCTGGTATCACTCCATATTTCTAAATAATCTGTTTATACTTTTATTTCTTGACTTTTAATTTTTACACATCAGCTATGATTTTCTGCAATGAAAAGATTGTTATCTTTTTTAATCCCTTGCAGTTCTGACAATCTTATTCCTTTTTTAAAAATTAATTAATCAATTAATTTATGGCTGAGTTGGGTCTTGGTTGCTGCACGCGGGCTTTCTCTAGTTGCGGCGCTTGGGCTCTAGGCACACGGGTTGCAGTAGTTGCAGCACACGGGTTCAATAGTTGTGGCACACAGGCTTAGCTGCTCTGCAGCATGTGGGATCTTCCCGGACCAGGGCTTGAACCTGTGTCCCCTGCATTGGCAGGTGGATTCTTTTTTTTTTTTTTT
>NW_020173381.1:139699-147425 GCF_003031525.2 Neophocaena asiaeorientalis asiaeorientalis | reverse complement strand
TTTTTTTTTTTTTTTTTTTTTGCACTGGGTAGTTTTATTTTACAGAGGGGGTAAGGGTTAGGTGGTGTCAAGAAGAGTGACATGGTGCAAATAATTTTTATTATCATTTTTTTCTTTTACAAATACACTGAAGAATCATGCAATGCTGCCAGCATCGGATGCAATCCTGGGCCACAAGTCTGCACATTCCTTTGCAACTGGTCCTGTGATGGCAGAACTTTTCATCTCGCCTTTATTGTTTACTGTGACCCCTGCGTTATCTTCAAAATAAGAAACACACCATCTTTTCTCCGGTGTGACTTTCGTTGTTGAATTACCACTGCTGGATGTACCTTCTTTCTGAGCTCTGCTTTGCCTTTCTTGACTATGGCCATCACCATGTCACCCACACCAGCAGCAGGAAGTCTATTCAGTCGTCCCTTGATCCCCTTCACAGAGATGATATACAGATTTTTGGCTCCTGTGTTGTCAGCACAGTTGATCACGGCTCCAACCAGAAGACCCAAGGAAATCCGGAATTTCGCACCAGAGGACCCACCACGTCCTCGCTTCGACATCTTGAACGCTAGAAAGGGACAAAAAGGAACAGCAGGTGGATTCTTAACCACTGCACCACCAGGGAAGCCCAAGATTCAGTTATCTTAAACCTCCCATCCCATATACACACTTCTCCCACAGTTTCCCAATATATTGTTATTACATCACTATATGTAGATGTATATATATATATTTATTTATTTATTTATTTATTTATTGGCGGTACGCGGGCCTCTCACTGGTGCGGCCTCTCCCGCTGCGGAGCACAGGCTCCGGATGCGCAGGCCCAGTGGCCACGGCCCACGGGCCTAGCCGCTCCGCAGCACGTGGGATCCTCCCAGACCGCGGCACAAACCCGCATCCCCTGCATCAGCAGGCGGACTCTCAACCACTGCGTCACCAGGGAAGCCCTACATCACTATATTTTACTAAATCAATATTCTATGTTTACTTTATGGCTACATAAATATTATTCACAGCTGAGCCATGAGAAAGAGTAGTTAAGAACATAAACTCTGCCAGTAGATAGCTTGGCTTCAAATCTTGATTTTGTCACTTAATAGCTATGTGATCTTGGGCAAATCTCTTCTCTTCTTTCTACCTCACTTTCCCCATATTTAGAATGGGAATAAAAATACCTATTTTATTGAATTGCTGTGATGATTAAAAGATTAATACTCAGAGTAGTACTTGGCACATAGTAATTGGCATATATCATATATTATTGTTATGCCTTGTATAAATTTTTATTTTCCCTTCAATTATATCTGGTTTTGCTTCATGTAGTTTGGAGTTTTATCATTAGGTGCATGTATGTTTACAATTGTTAAATCTTCTTGATGGATTGACCCTCTCATCAATATAAATGGCCCTTCTTTGTTTCTAATAACAATGCTTGTCTTGAGGCCTAATTTTTCTGATATTAGTATAACCATTCCAGGTCCCTTTTGTTTACTGTTTGCATGGTACATCTTTTCTAACTTTTTATTTACAACCTATTTGTATCTGTGATTCTGAATATCTTTTGTAGACAGTGTATTTTCATGGATCATATTTTAAAAATTGATTCTGCCAATCTATGCCTTTAAATTGTTTTATCTATTTATATTTAATGCAATCACTGATAAAGTAGAATTATTATCTGCCAGTTTGCTATTTGTTTTCTATATGTCTTATGTCTTTTTTGTTCCTCTATCCCTCCACTATTACCTTCTTTTATGTTAAATAAGTATTTACTAGTGTACCATTTTCATTCCCTTGTCATTTCTTTTACTGTATTTTAAAATGTATTTTCTTAGTGGTTACCCTGAGGATTACAATTAATAGCTTGACTTATAAAAATCAAGTTCAGGTCAATACCAACTCAGTTTCAAATCTTTGCTCCTAATATCTCCATTCCCTCCCCACTCCTTTGCATTGCTATTATACAACTCACATATTTATACATTATATGTATATCAACATAGATTTATTCATATTGCTTTATGAAGTAGTCTTTTAAATCAGATAGAAGAAAAAATAGTTACAACAAAATACATTTATACTGTCTTTCATGTTTACCTGTGTAGCTGTTGTATGTATTTTAATTTTTTGTTGAGAACTGGACATTTTAGGAAACATATTATTAGCAACTCCGGATACTGATCCTCCTCCCAATGGTTGTTGTTGTTTGCTGTCATTTGTTTATTGTTTGTTGAGTTGGTGGGACTAATTCTGTGGAGTTTATTTCCTCCCATAGTGTACACCTCTGTTTTCCCAGCTCAGATCTTTCCCCCTTATTTTTATCTTTTAGCTTGTCTACCTGGGTTTTGCCCCTGGGTTAGCATAAGTCACTTATTGGTCAAAGGTTGTGCTTAAGCCCAATTAGATATTTACCTTTTGCCATTGGATATACGTGTAGCTTGGAGGCTGCTCTCACATTTCAGTGAGTTTACATATTTTGCCCCTAGCTCATTCAGACTGGGACTACTAGCTCGGAAGTTCCTTCTCTGATTGCTCCTAAAAAGGCATAGCCTTGGGCATTCACACATTGTTCCAGACTGCCAAGGATGACTGTGATTTTATTTTTAATCTTGGCTTTTTAGGATTCGTCCCTGGGTCAGAGTAACTTATGGTTCATTCAGTGCTTGGTCAGAGGTTGTGTTTAAGCTCCTTGTGCCAGTAAGGCTTTTGCCTGGTGTTTATGGGTTTGTGTGTGGCTTGGAGAATCCCTTTTCAATGGAAAGAAAAAACACACAATGTAAGAGCTGTGAGTTAAGTTTTATTCAGGGTTTTCCTGAGGACTGATCCCAGGAAACAGCCTCTCAGTAGCTCTGAGAGGACAACTCCGAAGAGGTAGGGGGAGAAGTCAGTATATATATGATTTTGACTAGGGAATACATGCAGTCAAGCATTCATCTCAGTAAAAGGTTACTGCTTGTCATGAGGAATACGTATCTCAGTTAATGATTTTAGTGCTTTTTTATGTATGGGAAGATGTAAGAATCTGGGTTAATTGAACATTTTCCTGAGATATATCTATCTAAGGTGCTATCTAAGGGCCCTGTTTTTCCAAAGTACAAAGTGCCTCATCCTGTTTTTCATCCTGAATTCTTTTTAGGCTGTACTGTTGGTCAGCAACTGCAGTGGCTTATGACTTACTCCTCGTAGAAACAAGTAATGAGCAACATTCTTTGTTTTACACCCTTCAAGCCTGTTCCATGCCTTTCCATGCAGCCTAGCATATGCACACAGTCTTCCTGATCCTTACAATTGTGTATGATCCCAGGAGGGCTCTGATTGGTTGTCTCTTTCCCTGGTTTTCTTCAATAAACTTGTGACTCTTCTGACATTTTTCTTGTGTTAGTGCTACCAGCCTCTTCTTAATTATCTTCCATCATGATCTCCATTGTTTTTGACAATGCCTGTAGGCGTGGAATTTTCTACTACCTTTTCAAAATTAAGTCAGTTCCCTCAGGCAGAGCTGCAGAGTTCTTCATCCTTATATCCCGCCTTTTCTCCTGGGAAGAGCCTCAATCACTGCACCAGAGCGGAAGGCAGGGACCTCATTTTACCTGAGTGACACTCCTGGTCTGTGAGATGGTGCTGGGAAGGGGTGACAGCTCCTGATCTTGGCTTTCCCCTCCTGGGATAGAAAAAATATTTGAGAAAATGATTGTTTAAAGTTTTCCAGATTTGTTGAAAGTCGTAAATTTACAGATTCAAGAGACTTAATGAATCCCAAACAGGATAAATTCAAAGAAAACCATGCCTAGACACATCTTACCAAACTGCTGAAGACCAAAAGTAAAAAAAAATACCTTGAAAGTAGCTAGAAAAAAATAACACATTATCTGTAGGGGAACAACAATTTGAAAGATTGTAGTTTTTTTATCACAAACAATGAAGGCTAAAAGACATTAGAACAATATCTTTAGAGTGTTGAAAGAAAAGATTGCCAACACACAATTCCATATTCAGCAAAAATATCCTTCAGGAATGGAAATGAAATAAAGATGTTATCAGATGAAGGAAAACCAAGAGAATTTTCTGCCAGCAGACATGCTTTACAAGAAATGTTAAAAGGTGCTCTTCAGGCTAATGGGAAATGATACCAGGGGGAAATCTAGAATTCAGGAATGAAGGAGAAGCAATAGAAATGGTAAATATCTGGGTAAATATAAAAGACTTTCTCTTCTGTTCTTTAAAACAACAACAACAACATTGTATTAGTTTCCTATTGATGCTGTAACAAATTACCACAAACTCAATGGCGTAAAACAAGGCAAATTTATTATCTTATAGTTCTGGAGGTCAGAAGTCAAAAATGGGTTGACAGAGCTGTGTTCCCTCTGGATGCTGTAGTGGAGAATCTGTTTCCTTGTCTTTTCCAGCCTTTAGAGACTGCCTGCATTCATTGTCCCATCACCCTACATCACTCTGACCTCTGATTCTATCACCACATCTTCTTTGACTCTTCTGCCTCTCTTTCCCTTTGTTAGATTAGCATCAATGTTATGGAGGTTATGCATGGGCTCAACAATATGGACTTCCACTCATCAAGGCTGATCTCCGATTAACACTGCTGAATACCCAACCTGACAACAAAATAAGATGAAGATGAATCATTCAATACAATAAGGCATTATTTCCTGGGGTACTAGTCAGCCCCATGGTGGTAAGATTATTATATAGGACACCTTTTATCACAGTGAGAACAGAAATTTTTCTTCATGGAAATAACTACATATTCCAGACACACATTTGCTTTCTTTGCTTACAATGATTCTGTCAGTGCCACCGTCCGTGGACTTCCAGGATGTCTTAATTATCATCAGGGTATCCCATACAACATTGTCTCTGAACAGGGAACTCATTTAATGATAAATGAAGTACAATAATGGAGTCATATCCAAATATTCACTAGTCTTTATCACTTACTCCATCATGCAGAAGCAGCTTGCCTGATAGGAAAGTAAATGACTTACTGAAGGCTTAGTTATGAGATCACCTGTTCCGGGTTGACAGTGCTGTGCTATAAGACTACAATAGTTGCTTCAAAAACAGTGACCAATATATAGTGCTATTTCCCTCATAGTAAGAATACACAGGTCTGGGAATGAAGGTGGAGGAGGGAGTGGTCCCTCTCACTATTATACTAATTAACCCAATAAAGACTTATTTTGTTTTGTCTCCACAACCTTGGGCTCAGCAGGTTTGGAGGTTCTATTTTTCCAAGGAATGAATGCTGCTATCAAGGAATAAAGCCATGGTTCCATTAAACTGAAAGCTGAAACTGCACCCTGGCCATTTTGGTCTCCTCATGCTATTGAATTGATAAGCAGAGACAGGGACTATTGTACTGTCTGGAGTAATTAAATCCTATCACCAAGGGGAAACAGGGTTGCTGCTATACAATGAGAACAAGGAGAAGTATGCTTGGAGCCCAGGGATAGTCACTGGGACACCACTTAATACTCATTTGCCCAATAGTCCTGTTAAATGGGAAAATGCAGATATCCCATAAAGACAGGACTGAAGGTTAGGATCACTACATCAGGGAAAGAACTCTGACCACCTAAAGGGAGTATGAAGTGAACAGTGGAAGAATGAAATTATGATTATTGATTTTGGCCTCATGAACAACTACAGAGGGGAAAGGTAGCAGCTAGATGTATCTTTGTAATTTACTATTTTCCCCTTCTTTTCTCTAATATATGAAAAATACTGGAGATTATTGTAATAAATTAGGTTTCAGGTGGAGAATATGAATTAGCATTACTCCATGACAGTACATTGGCTGATGGGATTTTTGTCCCTGCCTCCCTGTTGGAGATGAGAGTTTCTTCATTGGAATAAAGGACAAGAATGGATGCTGAGTGGTAAGAGTATAACCAAGTAGGACCCTATGGGATCTTCCCAGGGCAGATATCCCCCATGTCCTCTGCCTGCCTCTTGTTTGCAGAAAACCTTTAGCTTCCTAGGCCTTCCCCAAGTTCCAAAGAATAAACTTAATCAGAAAAGTGAGAAAATGCAGAAACAAAGGAAAACGGTCAAGCAAGACAAAATAATAGTAGTTTAGCCACTAAACAAAGTCAAGGACCTTTAGGAATGAATGGGCTGTAACTAATATTCTGAGCCATATTCTTTGAGCTGTTTTGCAGATACTGAACCCCCACCCCCAGGTGGAAGAAGTTAATTTTGACCACAAGTACATAGATCCCAGACCAGTTGATGATGTTGACTTCTGATTACCTCACCACCAACAAAACAGAAGAATGTCCATGAGCTGATCATACACCCCACAACCATCTCCCTGACCCTGTCTTAAAAAAACCTTTCCCTAAAAGCCATTGGGGAGTTTGGGGTCTTTTGAGCTTTAGCTGCCTGTACTGTTTGCTTTGTGCCCTGTAGTAATAAATGCTGCACTTTCCTTCACCACAACCCAGTGTCAGTAGATTGGATTTACTGCATGAGGGCAAGCTGACACAAGTTTGATTTGGTAAAAATTTTGGAGACCCAGATGGGATGGCAGTCCCAAGTGGGCATCTCGCCCAGGGCATATTGGCCCCTGGCTGGTGGTGGTTCTTGGATCGGTGGTGGTTACTGGTAGTGATGGGCCAAGACTTCATCTCCTGCCATAAGGTACCTTCTTTATAGCTATAACTCTCACTAGGCTCCATTTTTTTTTAAAAAAGGCTCTTGCCATTTTAGGCCTAGGGTAACAGCTTCCTGCTATTGCTAGTCTCTGGGTACCTCAAAATCCCTAATTTGGTCTCTTAACCTTGCATATATCTCTTTGAGTAGTCCCTACATTCGAGTTTCTTGAACCAGCTCAGTTGGATTCTTTTTCCTGTTGGGAATCTGTATGATAAAATGTGCTGATGTAAGGCCTAGGTCTATTGCAGCTATTTTGGTTCCATCAGAGTGGCCAGCTCAAGAATGAAGCTTATATGTAAGGAAGGACATAGCAGAGAGACTATTAATCAAATTGTACTTGAGGGACTTCCCTGGAGGCGCAGTGGTTAAGAATCCACCTGCCAACGCGGGGGACATGGGTCCGTTCCCTGGTCTGGGAAGATCCCACATGCTGCAGAGCAACTAAGCCTGTGTGCCACAACTACTGAAGCCCGCGCACCTAGAGCCCGTGCTCCACAACAAGAGAAGCCACTGCAATGAGAAGCCCACACACCACTACGAGGAGTAGCCCGTGCTCGCTGCAACTAGAGAAAGCCCGTGTGCAGCAACGAAGACCCAACGCAGCCATAAATAAATAAATAAAAATTAAAAAAAATTGTACTTGAAGCCATATATCTTCTGAATACAATTTATTGGAGTAAGAACAGGTAGACACTTCTTTAATATGATAAAAAATATACATAAGTTTCTAACAAGAAGTCCTTCATTCTTGAGGAATAAACACTAGAAGCATTCCCATAAAAATCAAGAAGACAAGGATGTTAGCTTTCACACAATTATTTAACATTGTTCTGGAAATACTAGTTAATACAATCATCCAAAAGAAAGAAATGTGATATTAATATTGGATAGGAGGTGAGATTATCATTACTGCAAATGAAACAAATCTGAGAAAATCAACCTCTTGAAACTTTAGGAACTCCATAAAGAGGCTGGTTATAAAATCAATATGCAAAAAACAATCACTTTCATATATAAAAATAATAAAAAATATAAGATGATTCCATTTCTA
>NW_020173381.1:132379-139457 GCF_003031525.2 Neophocaena asiaeorientalis asiaeorientalis | reverse complement strand
AGCCTGCACGTCCGGAGCCTGTGCTCTGCAATGGGAGAGGCCACAACAGTGAGAGGCCCGCGTATGGCAAAAAGAATCTTTAAAAATACGCAAGATATATTCATTCATTCAACAAGTATTTATTGATAACCTATAGTGTGCCAAGCAATGTTCTAGGAATTATATATATATATATTTATAAATTTATTTATTTATTTATGGCTGCGTTGGGTCTTCATTGCTGCACGCGGGCTTTCTCTAGTTGTGGCCAGCAGGGACTACTCTTCGTTGCAGTGCGCGAGCTTCTCATTGCGGTGGCTTCTCTCATTGTGGAGCATGGGCTCTAGGCGTCTGGGCTTCAGTAGTTGTGGCACGTGGGCCCAGTAGTTGTGGCTCACGGGTTCTAGAGCTCAGGCTCAGTAGTTGTGACGCACAGGCTTAGTTGCTCTGCAGCATGTGGGATCTTCCCGGATCAGGGCTCGAACCTGTGTCCCCTGCATTGGCAGGCGGATTCTTAACCACTGCGCCACCAGGGAAGCCCAGTTATATTTTTTAACGTATAAATTCTGCTGGAAAAATAAATGAAGACAAATAACTAGAGAAACTGGGTTCTTGGGTAGAAAAATATTCTTTTTTCCCCAGCTTTACTAAGATATAATTGACATATAATATTGCATAAGTTTAAGGTGTACAATGTGCTGATTTGATACATGTATATATAGCAAAATGAGTATCACAATAAGGTTAGTTAACACATCTACCATAATTACCATTTTTTGGTAATTGTTATGGTGAGAACATTTAAGATCTACTCTCTTAGCAACTTTCAAGTATACACTACAGTACTGTTAACTATAGTCACCATGCTCTTCATTAGATCCCCAGAACGTATTCATCTTATAACTGGAAGTTTGTACCCTTTGACCAACAGTTTCCCATTTCCCCTTCCCTGCAGCCCTTGGCAACCACCATTCTACTCTATGTTTTCATGGCTTTTTTAGATTCCACATATAGTTCCATCCATGTTGTTGCAAATGGCAGAATTCCCTTCTTTTCTATGGCTGAATAATATTCCACTATACATATAAAAAGTAAGCTTAAGAATAACAAAAAATTTGCAAGATATACTCATTCATTCAACAACTATTTATTGATAACCTACAGGGTACCATATGTACATGATGCTTGTTTTTAATCCATTCATTCATTGATGGACACATTGGTTGTTTCCATGTCTCGGCTATTGTGATCAATGCTGCAATGAACATGGGGGTGCAGATATCTCTTCGAGAGTGATTTCATTTTCTTTGGATATGTACACAGAGCGAGATTGCTGGATCATACAGTAGTTCTATTTTTATTTTTTTTGTGGAAACTCCATACTGTTTTCTGTAGTGGCCGCGCCAATTTACATTCCCACAAACAGGGTTTCCTTTTCTCCACATCTGCACCAGCACTTGTTATCTCTTATCTTTTTGATAATAACCATTCTAACTGGTGTGAAGTGGTAACATATTCATATAAAAATGCCAATTAGCCCTCAGTTAACCTTAGAATTAACTTCATCCAAATTGAAATAAAAACAGGATTTTAAAGGGAATTTAACAAAACAATTCATTTTATCGGTAAATAAACAAATGTGAGTGGACAGGCAAATTATGAAAAAGAAGAATAATTAGAGAGGCCTTATCCTCCAAATATTAAAACATATTATAAAGATACTGTAATTAAAACAGTTAGGGACATAAAAAGAAAAAAATAACAGATTAAAGGAGCATAGAGAATGAAAAAGTAGATCCAAATATATGTGGATATTTAGCTCATGATAAAGGTGGCATTTAAAATCAGGAGCTAGAAAGGTATTATTTGATAATGGGTATCAGGAAAATTTGCTAACTCTTTGGAAAATATTAATTCCATATGCTTAATAAAGCTGGAAAAAATATATTCATAATAGCACTGAGATGTCATTTGCTTTTTTCACTGTGTTGACATTTATACAAATGGTGCAAAAGCAAGGGTGGATAAAAGTTCTGGCTTACTGATAATAGAAGCAACGCAACAAAAAAAATTCTATATGGACCAAAATTTAAATATCAAAAAACAGACATAAAATTAGAAAAACATTCAGGCCATCCTAAGCAGGACACAAACCCCAAAAAATGTAAAGAAAGAATTGATACAGTTTGTATCATAAAGATTTTGAAAATTCTATATAGCCGAAGTCCAAAGAAAATTATAAACTGGGAAAATATTTATAATACTTATGACAGTCTAAGAGCTCACTTCCTTAATTTACAGAAAGTTCTCATATATTAATAAGAAAAAGATGAAAAACCTAGTGGAAAAACTGGGAAAGGCAGTTCATAGAAACAGGAATACAAATGGTTAAACCTATGGGAAGATGCTTAATCTCACTTACAATTTAAAAAATCAAAAAATTTTGGAGCACAACATGGAAAATATATATCAAAATTTAAGAGGTGAGAGTTGGCAGCATGGATAAAATTTAAAATGAACTTCCACTTTGACCCGGTGATTTCACTTCTAGGAATTTATCCTAAGGAAATAATGCCACTATTGTCAAATATATATGTAAACAAAGGTCTCCACTGTAACATTTTGGTAATAGACAAAGTTTGGGAAGAGGATAAATATCAACCAGTAATAGATTGGTTGAATTTTGATAAATCCACACTAGAGAATATTATTGTAGCTGGTAAAATGATGTACATGTTATATTAGGTGAAAAAGTAGTTTGCAGAATAGTTTGCATAGAATGATTCCAAGTTATTTTTAAAAGATATGCACGTACACACATTCACATATATCTACATAATTTTTTTGTTGATATATAGGAAACAACAAAAAAACCCTGAAAGAGTCAATTGAAAAGTTAGCAGCGGTTTTCACAGGATTTATCCTAGGATTGAGGTAGATGGTTCATCAAGGTGGAGAATTTGAGACATTTTTATTTTCTTCTTCTCTTCTCCTAGTTAGCACCTGCTTCCCTTAATCTCAGTTCAAAGTTTCACCCCTCTCCCCATCAAGGAAGCCTTCCCTGATCCCCAGACTCTGCCACTTCTTTTACTATATTAACAGTGTCCCTTTCCTTCAAAGTATTTTTCTCACTTTGTATGTATATGTGATTATTTCATTAAGGTCTTGCTTTCACTATGAGAGCAGAATTAGTGTCTGTTTTTGCTCATCTACATATTCACAATAAGCACAGCACTTGTGGCAATGCTCCCTCTTTCTCTCTCCCTCCCAATATTTTGATGTAGACAGTTACATTTTCTCAGTCTTACATAAAGGGTTATGAGAGAGCAGGTTTTAAACATCTCTCCCCATCACAAAAACACAGATGAAGAAAAGCACAGCAGAAACAAATAGCTAACATTACATTAAATGGTGAAATATTAGGGGCATTCTCATTTACTTCAAGAACAAGATAAGGAGGCTCTCAAATCACCATTATTATTCAACATAGTTCTGGAGGTTCTGGTTGATGTAGTACATCCAGAAAATGAAAGAATAAGAGATAATAATGATTGAAAAAGGCAAAATTTTAAAAATCATCATTTTCAAATGATTATATATGCATACCTAGAGAAACCAGTTATCAACTGAAAAACTACAGGCATACTTCAGAGATATTGCGGGTTCAATTCCAGACTACCACAATAAAGCCAGTATCGCAATAAAGTGAGTCACACATTTTTTTGGCTTCCCAGTGCATATGAAAGTTTTGTTTACACTACACAGTGGTCTATTAAGTGTGCAAAACATTATGTCTTTAAAAATGTATATACGTTAATTTAAAAATATGTTACTGCTAAAAAATGCTAACCGTCATTTGAGCCTTCAATGAGTTGTAATGTTTTTGCAATAGTAACATCAAAGATCACTGATCACAGATCAGTGTAACAAATATAATAATAATGAGAAGGTTTGAAATATTGCGAGAATTACCAAACTGTGACATAGAGACGTGAAGTGAGCACATGCTGTTGGAAAAATGGCACTGATAGACTTGCTTGACACAGGGTTACCACAAACCTTCAATTAGTAAAAAAATCAATGTCTGTGAATCACGATAAAGCAAAGTGCAATAAAATTAGTTATGCCTCTATTAGAAATATTAAGAAAGGTCACTAAAAGTAAATGTATCAGAATTATTTGCTTCGGCAATAACCTGGTAGAAAATATAATCATAAAAGGAATGTCATCCCCCAAAGCAACAAAACCATAAAACATCTAGGAATAAACTTAACAAATAATGAGTATGACCCATCTGAAGAAACATAAAATTTATTGAAGATCATAAAAGTTGACATGGATAGAAAGACACAATTTTTAAAGATACCAGTTCTCAAATTAAAGTGCAGATTCTTTGCACTTTATGTCACTCAGTGTGAGCCTTTTTGTTCTGTATATAGTTGTTCTGTATATTGTTGTTCAACACATATGCATACATAGACTCTGTATTTGCATGAAGAAAGGTGGAAATTGTTATCAGTGGTTGGTGGTGGAACAGGCATTGCAGGGAACTTTCACATTCTACTTTATACATTTCTGTGTTGCTTGCACATTTTTAAAAAAATAGTGTGTATAATGTGTGTGAGAGAGAGACAGAGATTGATTTCTACTAAGAGGATGTATCTTTTTTTTCAAAGTGAGTTATTTTTAGTTTTTTTTTAAGTCTTAGTTGCCTGTGAGAATGTGATGAGAGCTATGACCCCTCTTCCCACTAAGATGGACATATGCGTGCACATGACTTTGATACAATTTTAGGTAGAACAAAGAGGTGGCCAGTTGAGAATTCCTACTCTAGGTTAATCAGTATGGTTAGTGGGGAGAGTCCTTCAGGCCCAGGCATACATTTGGCTGAGGGAGCACCAAGGTGGGTGTGGGCTGCGGGCAATGACCCTGCAGCAGGGCTGGGTTCTCCCTGGGTGCCCTGAGGTGAGGAGGCCAGGGGTGGGAGGCCAGCAGGCTGCCCCTCTCAGGCCAGGTGGTAGCAGCAGACGGCATCAGGAACAAGGTTAACTGGGCCACCATTAATCAGGGCAGAGCAGGACAGGCAGGCCTGGGTGCTTCCCCCAGCAATTGCTTCTCTAGGCTTCATGGAAACCTGCAGCTGCAGGAGTAGGTGGGAACAGCAGCAGTCCCTTCTCTGCATCCCTGAGTTACCTCTGTGGGAATTTGCGGGAGGGAGGGAGGAAAGAAGTCAAAGGTGTTTACTCAGTTTTGTCACCTGAGTGGCATTTACCACTTTGGTCACCATGTATATTTTTAGAGTGTGCAAAAAGAGTCAGGTTCTATAACGCAGGGGATGAGAAGCTCTGGAATATAGGAGAGATGGGAGGGCATCACCTTCCACCCTTCCTTCTTGACAAGGCTGGGGAGATCGGATGATTTCTGCATCCCTCACACCCTCAGCTTCCTCAGCTTTAGTAGACTAAAAGCTAATCTGGAGCAGGTGTTCAGAACAGCCATCGAATCACAAGAGGTTCACACAGCAGTCAGCCAAGACTTTGTGACATTGAATGCATGTCTTTCTTTAATCAAACAATACAAGATTTTATTGTTTTTGTTTTATCAAATTGTAAGTTGATCCAAAATTAGAAAAAGTAACAGATCATTTATGTAAAATGGCAAAGATTAGACAACTAGTCATCTTTGTGGACTAATTCATAGACCATGTGAAAAATAACAGTTTTCCATTTTAAAACAGGTTACTACGTTTTGAAAGCTTCTTTCTGACTGTAACCAGTGGAAACATTTTCCTTGTGTTAAAAATAAATAGAGTAAAATTAGCGAGGCCTTTTGGGTTTTCCCCTCCGACTTAAATTCTTCTCCAATCAAACGAAGATAGCATCATTTTATTTTCTCAATATAAGAGTAATGCATTACTGATTTTTAAAAAATGAACAGAAAAGTTTAAGAAAGTAAGACATTCCCACTACCCATATCCTTTTCTGAGATCTTGAATCCCATTTCATATAGGGGTGCAGGGGAAACGCTGAGCATTGAGGCTGCGTTGTGCGGGGGGGGCGTGAAGGGAGAGGTGGGTGGACAGGGAGTAGAGGAGAGAAAAATTATTCCTCAAAGAGGAAGAAAAGACCAATGGACATGGGAGCAGATGTAGTTTCTCTCTGCTAACCAAAGAAAGGCAAACGCCAACCACAAGATAAGCTACTTCTGGTTTCTGGGATTGGCAGAGGAAAATGAGTGGCAGGACCTGCTGTGAAGCGAAAAGAAACGGGTGGGCCGGCTCCTGCCGCACTGCTGGTGGGAGTGGTAATTGGGGTTCTGAGCTCACGAGTGACGTGGCTCTCACGTGAGCAGGAGCCTACGTGTGCAGACGTCCTTCTAATCCAGGTCTTTCGTTTGGTCCGGTTGCCATCTCCCTATTACCTCGAGGGCTGGCGGGCCTGTGGCCAGGAGAGGAGGAGGAGGAGGTAACTTCCCTGATCCCAGCCAGTCTATGTGTGGATGGGTGCTTGCCCGGGGGATTCCTGCGGTGCGGGTAGAGGAGGGTGGAGACTAAAGAAGGACGAGGCTCGCTTTCTCCACACCCTTGCACTATCCCCGGCCCTTTCAAGAACAAGAATGGTGGACCCTGGGGGCCAGATTACAGGGGAGACCCCAGACCAGGAGGGGGGAAACCTGAAACCTTTGGCATCCAGGGCCTTGAATCGGGAAGGGCCGATGTTAAGGTTCTTGTCCTGTGTGCTGGTCCATCTAGCAAGCCAGTATCTTGGGGCTAGGCGTCTGTCTTGTCATTCCCCGTGTCTTTCAGTAGGGCGCTGTACCACTCGGAGCAAAGGAATAAAGAATCTGCCCCGAACCTCTGCAAGTCAGTGTAAAGGTGGGATTGCCCCGCGGTCCCCAGAAGGGCGGGGATGGCTGGGGTCCTCCTCCTAACTCGGGCGCATTACTGACTCCGCAGTCACCTCCCTGCTCTTTTATTTAGGAAATAGGAGATGACAGCGCGTACAGGAAACATAGTTGTCGTTGGGGCTATGACTGCGTCGTGCAGGGGAATCAAAGAGATCTTTGCGTTTTCTTTTGCTCCTCCGGTTTTTCTCACTCC
>NW_020173381.1:111514-132024 GCF_003031525.2 Neophocaena asiaeorientalis asiaeorientalis | reverse complement strand
AGGGGGTGGATGGACGCCCTTGCTTGAAGAGGGCTGCTGTTAGCGGAGTCCTGAGAAGTGGGGATAGGGTGAGAGACCAAAAGGTGAAATTCGTTTGACAACCAGGACCTTGGATTCGGAAAGGCTGGTATTGGGACTGTCTGAAGTGCTGTTCTGTCTGCCTAGCAGTCTGTCTCTGCCCTGTCGCCTGTGTCTTTGGATCTTGCGGCTGAAGGCCAATCCAACTCTAGGAGCAGGAAGAAGAGGAAAATTGTCCAGAAACAAGTATGTCAGAGTGAGATGGTGGCACTATTTAGGGATCCCTGGGCTGGAGAATGGTGAAGACTGCAAACTCCAGTGGGCCCGTGGACCTCCCCCACATACCCCTCCTCCTCTCCTCTCTGGACCATTTTGGAGCTTGCAAAAGAAAGTGCTCTGCACGGAAAGAAGTGGCTGGGAGGACGAAGATGTCACGAGAGTCCTGGGGTGGGGGTGGGGAGGACCTTTCTCCAAATTACTCTTTGGTACCAGAGTTGTCAGTCCTTAGGTTAGGTGGAGGCGGAAACCGAGATGAGGGAGGAAGGAAATTGCTCCCGAGCCGTGGATATAATGGGTGGGGGTAGGAGTATCCTGGTACCTCTGGGTTGGTGGGGGTGGCGGAGGCAAGGGCGGAGTTCGAGACTTCTGTGCATTTTACGCCTGTCTGGCTTCTAGACACTCTCCCTCCACCACTCGGGGGGGCGGCTCATAATGAACTTCAAAGCCGCAGCTCAGTGAGGAGAGCGGGGGAACCGAACGTGGGAAATATTGGGCTCCGCGGGACTAGGGCCAGTGATTCCGCTGAGGAACGTGTGTCCTGTCCCGGATGAGGTTCATCTGTCTGTCCCAGGAGCTCTCAGCACCACTCCCCCCACCGCTTTGTATGCAGGTTTGCAGGACTCAGTGTACTTCTAGGCAAGAAATAGAAAGAAGAAACTGCCTGGACCCCTGAGGGTGTATGTGGGGCTGCCACTGCCCCCAGGACATCTGGAGGGGCAGGGGAGGTAGGGAACTGATTAGCTATCTTAAATTTAACATACTGGGGTGGGGTGGTTGAACATGAGGTTGGAGAATCTGGAGGTGGGGAAAATTTTCAAAATTACCTTCCTGATTAAAAAAAGGGATCAGTGATCTACCCTTGAGTCCCTGCCATGTCCCCATTTGTTTTGTCTCTTTGTAGGTCTGTAGTTCAGTCTGTCTGCATGCAAAGGCACAGAAGGAGGAGACTGAAGCCTCAAATCTTTCTTTCATTCTTAGGTCCCCCAGTATCTGTAGCTGCAGCAGAGCCTGCTGGCTGTAGCTGAAGACTCCACAGCCCCCTCCCCCTGCCCCCTGACTTGGGAGCACTCTTCTGGCCAGAGCAAACCCTCCAGACACTCGTGGCAGCATGGGCCGAACTCGGGAAGCTGGCTGCTTGGCCGCTGGTGTAGTGATCGGCGCTGGCGCCTGCTACTGCGTGTACAGACTGACCTGGGGAAGAGATGAGAGCGAGAAAATCTGGGACGACCACGATGACGATGAGGAGGAGGAATCTAGCGATATTGCAGAGACTGGGAAAGGAGCTAAGGCTAATGCTGGGGCAGGGGCTGGAGCCAGACTTCAGGGTGACTCAAAGGCCAAGGCTGAGGTGTCCGTGGAACTCAGGAGTGGACCTGATGTAAAGGCAGAGGCCCACTTGAAGGCCCAGAGTGGAGGTGGCCTAGAGGCCAAGGCCAGGGCCCTTTTCAGCACCCTGAAGGAACAGGCAAGTGCAAAGGCGGGCAAAGGGGCCAGGTTGGGTACCATCTCCGGAACCAGGACCCTTACACCTGGTTTACCCTGCCCAGGAGTCAGGGGTGGAGGCTGCCACCCTGTGAGGAATGGAGCTAGGGCTGGGGGCAGGACTAGTGGCAAGTCCAAGGGAAGGACCAGAGGTAAGAGCGCCAGGACTCCAGCTACATCATGGCCTGTTCGAAGGGGCAAGTTCAACTTTCCCTATAAAATTGATGATATTCTGGGTGCTACTGACCTTCAAAAGGTCCTTAACATCCTAGAAAGAACTAGCGATCCTTTTATTCAGGAAGTAGCCTTGGTCACTCTGGGTAACAATGCAGCATATTCATTTAACCAAAATGCCATTCGTGAATTGGGTGGTCTCCCAATTATTGCAAAACTGATAAAAACGAAAGATCCCATTATTAGGGAAAAGGCGTACAATGCCCTTAATAACTTGAGTGTGAATGCGGAAAATCAGGGCAAGATTAAGACATATATCAGTCAAGTGTGTGATGACACCATGATCTGTCGTTTGGACTCAGCTGTGCAGATGGCTGGTCTAAGGCTGTTAACCAACATGACTGTGACAAATCACTACCAACATTTGCTTTCCTATTCTTTTCCAGACTTTTTTGCTTTGTTATTCCTGGGAAATTACTTCACCAAGATTCAGATTATGAAACTAATCATAAACTTTACTGAAAATCCAGCCATGACAAGAGAGCTGGTCAGTTGTAAAGTACCATCAGAATTGATTTCCCTCTTTAATAAAGAATGGGACAGAGAGATTCTTCTTAATATCCTTACCCTATTTGAGAATATAAATGACAACATAAAAAATGAAGGGCTTGCCTCATCCAGGAAAGAATTCAGCAGAAGTTCACTTTTTTTCTTATTCAAAGAATCTGGAGTGTGTGTTAAGAAAATCAAAGCATTAGCAAATCACAGTGATCTGGTCGTGAAAGTAAAAGTCCTAAAAGTATTGACCAAACTTTAACTGGGGGTCTGTCCAAAAAAATACTGAGGTAATTTTTTTAGTTTGCACTTGGGAACAATGCATTTTGTAAATTCTTTGCTTTTCACTGTGCTTATATGTCAAAGAGATCCTTTCAGCTGCTATTTTGGAATAATGAATATCACATATCAACAGTGATGCTGGTTGTGATGGTTGGTTTTAGGCTAGACCATTTTAAGGATGTCAGATGAATACTAGAGCTTGTACAAAGAAAGCATGTATTGATTCCATCTTGCTACCTAGATTGAGATATTTTTACTCTTTCCTCTACTTAAACTGACAACGAACTAATCACGAATAAGCTGTACTTTTGTATTGGTTTACATTTGTTAATCTTGTGTTTCATCAATAAAGTTGTGTGTTTTAACCAGCAAAAAAAATTATGTTCTTGAGTTTATGATATATTTGGAGAGGCAAGATGTATGGAAACAAAAAGATACTAACAAAACTGAGAACCTCTAATCATGGCCATCTGTTTCCTATTTCTGCAGGCAACAGTGCTCTCTTCCGGATGCTTAAGTAGAACTGGGCATGAAGGATGGGATAAAAACAGGGCGGAAGGGCATTGGAGGAAGGAGGAGTGATGGGAAGAAAGGCATGGAGGTGGGAATTTTTCTCCACAGAAGAAGGAGGCTGTGCCTTCTCTGTGGAATAAAGTGTGGGGAGGGGAGTGATGGAAAATACAGTCTAGCAGTTGGGTGAGTTCCATTCATGGAGGTTCCCTGATTTCTAAACTGAGGTGTCTGTATATTATTCCACCAACCCCTGGGAGACACCAAACCCTTTTGTGACCAGAGGAGTGACAGGATGAAAGGAACATTATGTGACTGACTTGTGTGCAGAATGGGTCAGAGTTGGGGTGGGGACAGGATTGGCCACTGGAGATTGGAACACCACTTAGGAAGTTACCACCATAGTTCAGGCATAGATGCTAAAGGCGTGAAATTTCACTGGTGGCAATGGGAGTGGCAAGGGGAGGAAGGAAGTGAGAGTTGCTTTGAATGAAGAAGTGCTGGAACCTATCCTGGGGACATACAGAGAGGGACAATTTTATTGTAGGGTCCTGAGGGCATTTGATAGGAAAACATCCTCTTTCTTGTCCAACTCTGGTGTCTATGGGAGTGAATATGTTAGTGATTATTTTGGAATTATGAAAAAATATAATAGAAGAAATAATAATTTTTAGTGCTTCTATCAGATTTCCTGTACAAGATTGGTTGGGGCAGGGTCTTTATGGAACCTCGAGAGGGCTGTTGGCATCCATACTGGAGAAAATCCACCTCTCTTCCAACCCAGAGTATGGTGAAGGTGTGGGTGGAGGGACACTTTCAAACTGTGCTGGTGGGAGCATACTTGGTACAAGATCCATTTGGATACATGTTTCAGAAGCTTTCAAGATGTGCATGTTCTTTGACCCAGTAATTCCACTTATACAAATTTGTCCTTAGGAGATATAATTGGTTTAGGAGAAATAACTGGCTTGTACAAGTTTGTGCATCTTTGCACTGTTTTGAAGAGTGAAAAACTGTGAATGACCCAAGTGTCTTGAAATAGGCACTTGGCTGAGAAATTAAGGTATTGAAAGATTATTCAGCTCTTGATTTCCTGGACCGGGGCATGAACCCGTGTCCCCTGCATCGGCAGGCGGACTCTCAACCACTGCACCACCAGGGAAGCCCTCAGCATATATTTTAAGTGGAAAAGCCAGTTACATGACCATATACATAGTGTATTCCATTTTTGAGAAATATAAAATATTTACATGCATTAAAACTTCTATAAGGCTATATACCAAAATAAGAAAAATGGCTATGAGTAATAAGACAGTGCATGAATTTAATATTTGAATCTTTTCCCTCATCTGTATTTTCTTATCTGTAATGTATATTGATTTTTTGTGTAATTGTTGGAAAATAAAAATGTTGGGTACAGGCTCGGTTGGAAGTGAAGGAGATGATAGAATGGGAGAATGGGTGGGGTTTATATGGATATGTTTCCCACATATTGAGTGGGAAAATATTTAGACCAAAAAGGAGGATGTGTTGAAATGATAGATGAGCTGTCAAGATGTGGATACTAAGAGTCCTTATATCATATGATTAAATGAGGTAATGTGGGTAAACTGCTAAAGTAGTGCTGGAACATAGGAGTCAATTGATAAAAGTGAACACCCTTAATTAGCTAAAAGACAGGGTGGATAATTTTTAATTTATCTTTTTTTCTAAGCTGTCCTTCTGCCATACGCTAGTGTTATTTTTCCCCAGCTTTATTGAGATATAATTGACATAACATTGTGTAAGTTTAAGGTGTATGACCTGTTGATTGATACATATATATATATATATATATATTGCAAAATGACTACCACTATAGCATTAGCTACTACCTCCATCCTGTCACATAATCACTATTTCTTTTTTGGGGTGAGAATATTTAAAATCTACTCTCTTAGCAACATTCAAATATATAATACAGTATTACTAGCTATAATCACCATGTTGTACATTAGATCCTCAGAACTTGTTAATCTTATAACTGGAAATTTGTACCATTTGACCAATATCCCCCCATTTCCTCCACCCCCAGTCCCCAGTAACTACCACTCTACTCTCTGAGTTCGTCTTTTTTAGATTCCACATATAAGTGATATCATACAGTATTTATCATTCTCTGTCTGACTTATTTCACTTAGCATAATTGCCTACAAGTTTTTCCAAAGTTATTGAAAACAGCAAGATTTCCTTCTTTCTCATGGCTGTGGTATATGTACTACATCTTCTTTAACCATTCATCTGTTGATAGACACTTAGATTGTTTCCATATCTTAGCCATTGTGAAGAATGATGCAATGCTTATGGATGTGCAGATATCTTTTCAAGATCTTGTTTTTATTTCCTTTGGACATATATCCAGAAGTGGGATTGCTGGATCATATGATAGTTCTACTTTTCAATTTCTTTTAAGGAACCTCCATACTGTTTTCCATAGTGGCTGTACCAATTTGCATTTCCACCAACAGTGCACAAGGGCTCCCTTTCTCCATGCCCTCTCCAACACTTGTTATCTCTTGTCATTTTGATGATACCCATTATAACAGGTGTGAGGTGATATTTCATTGTGGTTTTGATTTCTATTTCCCTGATGATTAGTGGATGTTGAGCACCTTTTCGTGTACCTGTTGGCCCAGTGGATTTTAATAAATAAACTGATAAAATAATTCCTCTGAGGAATAGGGTCTTTGTTCCCTTCTAAGAACTGAATATGTTTCCTCAATTCCATCTCATCAATTTTTACAACATTCCTAATGCCTGGGTTCAGACATGAAGACATGAAGCCTAAGTATTTCTCAAAGTAGGGTTGGTGGAATTCTGGGAGTACATGTACATGTTTCTGGGTTTAAGGCATTTCCTATAAATGTTTTTTAAGCGTTCTGTTTTCATTAAAGAAATTCATTATAAGTATATTCTGTATTTTCAAGTGTCACCTGGCGACTTGGGAGCCAAATTTTGTGTTTATGTTAAATACTGTCATGGCACTAAGTGTGAGCACCACTGTATTCATTGATCATAAGATAGATGTTTCCCTGCCACCCCCTGCTCCCCAGTTGTAGTATTTCTGAAGTTATGATAGATCTTATAGTTGGTGGCACCTTAGCATTGTGTCATAGTTTAAATAGAAGTATATTTTTTTCATTCTTAGTGGTATATAAAATAATGATGTATCTAAAAATCAAAGGCATCTTAGATCAATGAAATTGTTTCTCATCAATGAGACTACGTAAAGACATAATACATAGAAGATGCATTTGCTCCATAGTAAGTTAAGTATCACTTTGTACTGATAGAGGTTTGGCAGTAGTTTGAGTTACAAAACTGGCAGAGGGTTGAGGGGGAGTCATTAGACTCACCCTACTGAAGGAATGTTTAAATCAAGAGAATCTGTGTTCTTGCCATTGGTATCATATTTATGTTGCAGACTGATTTAGAGCCACCAAAGCAACATTATCAATCTCATGGAATTAATGTTAATTTAAATTTTTTTAGTTATGTAGCTTGATTTATTTTTAATTTGTGAGTTTTTTGCTTTGTACTTTGTATGAGAGTGAAGAGTGGCAGAATATGCTACCCCAAAATATGCCACTTTGGCATAAGGATTATTTTGAGCTAAAAGCACTTGAAAAATAGCAGGTACAAGAAGTGCACTCTGAACTTCCCTTTTCTTCCTGAAGACAAGAGATAAAAATCCAATGTGAACGATGCCCTTCCTATACCAGGAAGAAAGACATATTATTGTCTCCAGAGATGGGGAGTTGAGGCTGAGAGAATTCTGTAAAACAGTTCTTGTCAAAATAACTTTTATCTTCCTTTAGTCTCCGCATATTTTAGTTTCTTTTGCACAATTGCTTTTCTTCCTTCAATCCAATATATAAGCATTTAGGTTTTGCCACTTCTTTGGATCTCATTTCCTTATGAAGCCTCCCATATCATGCAAACCTTGTGTTAAATAAATGTGTATGCTTTTCTCTTGTTAATCTGTCTTTTGTCACAGAGTCCCAGCCCAGAACCCAAGATGGGTAGAGGAAAGATGTTTTTCTCTCCAAGAGCTATAAGTAAAGGCATTGATGCCTAATTTTAGGTTGTAAATAATTAAATAAGATTATAATAATAATAATTTCAGACAATATTAGAAGCCCTTGAGTTTTCTCCTTTTTAGAATAATATTACTCAAATTTGGTAAGCAAGATATGCATGTCAAAGACATGTATATTATAGAAGAAAAGAGGGGGGTGGTACCTAGCATTTGTCAGACATTGGCATTTTATATATTTCCCTCCCACCCCCACCTTAGTCTCAATAATCATGTCAAGTAAATATTATTATATTTTTGCTGAAGAAGAAATGGGATTTGGATAAGTTGGATAAGATTCCCAAGATCACTCCATTAGTAAGAGGCAGAGCCAGTGGCCTTCCAAACCTGAGCAACTGGTTGCTTTAAAGTTGCTTAGTATGGAGTCAAACAACTGTATAATGCCTCCATAGATACCCAACACAAAACTCCCCCTGATGAAGACAGAGACGGAAATGAGATTCTGTACGTTGACTACATAACTTTGTAGAAACCCACACAGCAAGGTGTAGAAGAAAGAGTGAAGTCTTAGGGGTTGCCTATAGGCGAGACTTGGGTGAGAAACAGAGATACTTATATTTATCTTGCTGCTCCTATGTGTCAGGTAGGGTGAGCAGTTGGAGAATGGAGCAAATAATAAAAACTTCTGTATTGATATCTTGAACTTGGGGTGCTGAGTGACTTTTCTACATGGGGTGAAAAATGAGGTCAATTTGCGTAATAAAAAGCCACCGTGCAGCAGGGGCACAGGTCTGACCAGTGTCCATCTGCTCCTGCAGGTCTCTTTTCTCATCCCTTCCCATTCTTCTTCCCTCTCCCTCCCTCGCACTTGTCTTTTCCTTTCCTCCTTCTGAGAGACCATTGGCAGTAGTCTCTTTGTGCTTCTGTGTCTTTTGTGGGTGACCATTTAATTCCCATGACACCAGGTGATGCACCGGTGGGCATTTGATACAGAATAATATTTGTCATTGCTGTGGTAATACGGTGACCTGGGTGTGGCTGGATGCCAAGATTTTTTGGACCTTTGTTGAACAAAGACTGAGAAGGCACCAGTCTTAACGTGACACAGCCCTATGTGCACTGCATGCAATTTTGATGTCCCACACCTGGTATTGTTTGGCACAGAATCACCCAGACTTTGGTAAGTGCTGTGTGAGACAGATATGTGACTGCCTGGTCCAGGGAGGCCACAGGGCCGGCCCAGCCACAGCAGATGTCCTCATGCTTTCACATCGGAGGCTGCCACTCTCAAACATTTTGGGAAGGGCACAGTTCTGTGATTGTGGCAGCTCATCGGGGCAGGGAGGGGACAGTGTCCTCTCTTTAGAGAGGATGGCAACTTCTGGGTAACTGAGGAAATTAGAAACTCAGAGGATATTTTGCTATTTTGGTTTTTCTCTCATCTAATGGTTTTAGGAATTTAAGTGGGTCTATCCCAGTCAAATGTGTTCAAAGGGAATTTTACAAAGATGGAGTATAGCTCTCTTATAAATTGTCACCCAAAGCATAATATTTCAAGGCTCAGGAAACTGGTTTTCTATTTTTAAATTCATATTTTACTTGCCTTGTTTCAAAAGAGATTCTAAGTGTAGGTTTAACAAATTGATGTGGTTCAGGCAAATTTTGTGTTTATGCCTCTGTTTAGTTAATTTCTCTGCTAAATTCCCTTGAGAATGGTCTTTTTGAAGAGTGATTATGACTATTTTCCATGCTATCTTTTTACATTCATTTTACATCACATCCCAGGTTGAACGTTTTATTCTAATTTCTCTGTTTAAACTGTGGCTCTTCCTTGACTTTAAATGAGAACTATCGTGCTGCCATCTCGGGGTGCCGAAGACTAGGGTAATGACCCCTGGTTTGCTCTGCCCTGAGGTGTGGTGTCAAGCAGGTTAACACATATTTACTTTCAGAGATGTGTATCTCCATGCTTTCCCCTCTCCATTGGGTCCCTCTCAGGCCTTGTGTTAAGGGCTTGGGCAATGTTAGGTTTGGGGGTAAGCCTGAGTGGAGGGAGAAGGTAGGGGGTGGGAAAGAAGCCTTATTGGATGGGTAATTTTATCCTAACAGGTTCATGCCAATGGAATTCAATCCAGCACTGGCAGTGGGCTAAGTGTAACTTTTTGGCCCTGTTGACCATTTACATTTTAAAAAGTGAAAGAGTAAATGTAATACAAGCATCTTTGTTTGGACATTAGAGCCTTCTGTTTATTGAGCATTTTTCTAAGTTTGCACATGGACATAACATGTTAAATGGGGTGGAATTTCTTTTTGAAAATAAAACAGAATGACAGTCTATGTTACTATAAGAAATGTACTTACCAAATAGATCAGATTCTTAGTGTTGGCTGCTCAGAACATTCTGTCCTTAAGATCAATGTGCATCAGAAACCAAATTATCATCAGAAGGTTGTTTATTCTGTGCTCAGGGAATCAGGGCAAGCTGACTTAGGTAGAAATTAGTGCTCTCAAAGTAGATGGATATCTAATTCATTTAGCATCATTCATGTTTTTTTTCCCTTTATAGGTGATCACCTATAGGTGATCAAGTTTTTCATATTTTCCCTTTATGGCTTCTGGGCTTTTGTTCATCCTGAGGAAAGTTTTCCTTATCTCTAAGTTATAAAAATAAACTCTATGATACATCTTAATACTTGGTAGTATAAATCCTCTTTATTGTTTTTTTTTGGAATTGTCTTCGATATTCTTGGCACTTTGTTTTTCCATATAGATTTAAAAAATAAGCTTGCCAATTTATGCACACACAGATACAGACACAGACAGACACATCACCTGTTTGGATTTTAATTGTGATTGCAATGAATCTATAGATCAATTTGGAAGGAATTAACGTTTTTACAATATTGAGTTCTCCAATACATTAACATGGTATATTTCGTCCTTTAATTATGTCTTCTTTAATTTCTTTCAATAATGTCTGAATTTTCATCTTCAGACTTGCACATATTTTGTTAGAATTATTTCTAGGACTTGGAGGTTTTTGTGACTTTGTTCTTAAAATTTCATTTCTAATTTCTTGCTGCTGTTATGGGAATAGAGCTGATTATTAATAATATATTGACAGGGCCTTCCCTGGTGTCGCAGTGGTTGAGACTCTGCCTGCCGATGCAGGGGACGTGGGTTTGTGTCCTGGTCCGGGAGGATCCCGCGTGCCACGAAGCGTACTGTGATGTTTGTTCCTTTGTTTTTGTAGATAGTTTTTAATCAAATTATGGAAGTTTCTTTTTATTTCTGGATGGATAAAAGTTTTTAAAAAATTTTTTTATTGGATATGACTCTGTGCTCCCAATGTAGGGGCCCCAGGTTTGATCCCTGACCAGGGAACTAGATCCCACATGCATGCCGCAACTAAGAGTTTGCGTGCCACAACTAAGGAGTCTTCCTGCCACAACTAAGGAGCCCACCTGCCATAACTAAGGAGCCCACCTGCCACAACTAAGGAGCCCATGTGCTGCAACTAAGGAGCCCCCCTTCTGCAACTAAGACCAGGTTCAACCAAATAAATAAATATTTTAAAAAATAAATTTTTTTTATTGAAGTACAGTTAATTTACAATACTGTGTTAGTTTCAGGTGTACAGCAAAGTCATTTGGATATAATTTTTTTTTCGAGTCTTTTCAATTATAGGTTATTACAAGATATTGAATATTGTTCCCTGTGCAACAGTAAATCCTTGTTGTTTACCTATTTTGTATATGGTAGTGTGTATCTGTTAATCCTATATTCCTAATTTATCCCTCCCCCCTTCAACTTTGGTAACCATAAGCTTGTTTTCTATATCTGTGAGTCTGTTTCTGTTTTGTAAATAAGTTCATTTGTACTTTTTTTAAGATTCCACATATAAGTGCTGTCATATAATATTTGTCTTTCTCTGTCTGACTTACTTCACTTAGCATAATACCCTCAAGGTCCATCCATGCTGTCACTATGGTAAGATTTTATTCTTTCTTATGGCTGAGTAGTATTTCATTGTGTGTATCCAAATCACTTTGCTGTATTCCTGAAACTAACACAATGGTATATATGTATACCCCAATTTCTTTATTCAGTCACCCATCAATGGACACTTAGGTTGCTTCCATATCTTGGTATATTATCCATACTATCTTGTAAATAATACCTGCAGTGAACATAAGGGTGCATATATCTTTTTGAATTAGTGTTTTTGTTTTCTTTGGAAAAATATCCAAAAATGGAATTGCTGGATCATGGTAGTCCTACTTTTAAATTTGTGAGGAGTCTCCATACTGTTTTCCACAGTAGCTACACCAACAGTAAATGAAGGTTCTCTTTTCTCTACATCCTTATCAACACTTGTTATTTTTTTTTCTTTTTTTGTTTTGTTTTGGTGTTTTTTGATAATGGCTATTCCAACAGGTGTAAGGTGGTATCTCATTGTGATTTTAATTTGCATTTCCCTGATGATTAGTGATGTTGAGCATCACTTCAAGTGTCTGTCTGCTGTCTGTATGTCTTCTTTGGAAAAATGTCTTTTCAGGTTCTCTGCCCATCTTTTAATTGAGTTGTTTGTTTTATTGTTATTGATTTGTATGAATTATCTGCATATTTGGATATTAACCCCTTATCAAATATATCATTTGCAAATATCTTCTCCCATTCAGTAGGCTGCATTTTTCTTTTGTTGATATTTTCCTTCACTGTGCAAAGCTTTTTACTTTGAAGTAATCCTGTTTGTCTATTTTTGTTTTTATCATCTTTGCCTGAGGAGACATATCAAAAAAAATATTGCTAAGATTGATTCAAAGAGCATACTGTCTATGTTTTCTTCTAGGAGTTTTATGGTTTTAGGTCTTATATTTAAATCTTTAATCCATTTTGAGTTTACTTTTGTATATGGTATGAGAAAGTAGTACAGTTTGATTATTTTGCATGTAGTTGTCCAGTTTTCCCAACACAATTTATTGAAGAGACTGTCTTTTCCCCATTGTATATTTTTGCCCCTTTTGTCATAGATTAATTGACCTTGTAAGTGTAGATTTATTTCTGTGCTCTCTATTCTGTTCCATTGATCTATGTTTCTGTTTTTGTGCCAGTACTATACTGTTTTGAGTATTGTAGCTTTGTAGTATAATTTGAAATCAGGGAATGTTATATGTCCAGCTTTGTTCTTTTTTTCTCAAAGTTGTTTTGGCTATTTCAGGTCTTTTGTATTTCCATATAAATTTTAGAATTATTTGTTCTAGTTTTTTGAAAAATGCCATTGGTGTTTTGATAGGATTCCATTTGAATTTGTAGATTGGTCATTTTAACAATATTAATCCTTCCAATCCATGAGCATGGTATATCTTTCCCTTTGTTTGTGTTGTCTTCAATTTCTTTTATCAATGTTTTATAGTTTTCTTAGTACCAGTCTTTTACTTTCTTGCTTAGGTTTATTCCTAGGTTTTTTATTCTTTTCTTATGCAGTTGTAAATGTTTTCATAATTTTTATTTCTGATAGTTTGTTGATAGTGTATAGAAATTCTACAGATTTCTGTATATTAATTTTGTATCCTGAAACCTTACTGAATTTATCAGTTCTAACAGTTTTTTGGTGGCATCTTTAAGATTTTCTATAAATAGTATCATGTCATCTGCAAACAGTGACAGTTTTACTTCTTCCTTTCCAATTTGGATGCCTTTTATTTCTTTTTGTTGTCTGACTGCTGTGGCTAGGACTTCCAATAGTATGTTGAATAAAAGTGGTGAGAGTGAGCATCCTTGTCTTGTTCCTGATACTAGAGGAAATGTCTGTGTCCTTCCCTGGGTTAGGTAAGTTTCCAGCTATTATTTCTTCAAATAAGTTCGCTGCCCCTTTCTCTGTCTCTTCTCCTGGGATCTCTATAATGCAAATGGTAGCTTAATGTCATTCCAGAGGTCTCCTAAACTATCCTCATTTTTTAAAATTCTTTTTTGTTTTTTCTGTTCAGCTTGTGTGATTTCCACTACACTGTCTTCCAGTTCACTGATCCATTCCTCTGTATCATCTAATCTACTGTTGATTCCTTCTAGTGTACTTTTAAAAAATTTTAGCCATGTTGGGTCTTCATTGCTATGCACAGGCTTTCTCTAGTTGCAGTGAGTAGGGGCTACTCTTTGTTGCAGTGTGTGCGCTTCTCGTTTGCAGTGGCTTCTCTTGTTTTGGAGCATAGGCTCTAGGGTGTGCAGGCTTCAGTAGTTGTGGTGCGTGGGCTCAGTAGTTGTGGTGCGTGGGCTCTAGAGCACAGGTTCAAGTAGTTGTGGCACATGGGCTTAGCTGTTCCGTGGCATGTGGGTGTTCTTTCTACTACAAGGACACTGATGCTAATGAGGAAACTTCCAAAACAGCTGCACGAGCTTTAAGAGCAGAATCTTTGTTTCCTATACCCCTCAGACTCTTCTGTTTGCAAGCTCCACTGGCCTTCAAAGTCAGACATTCTGGAGGTTTGTCTCCCTGGTGCAGGACCCTCAGGCTGGGGAGCCCAATATGGGGCTCAGATCCTTTGCTCTTTGGGGAGAAACTCTGTGATTGTGTTTATCCTCCCACTTGTGGGTCACCTACCCAAGGATGTGAGTCTTGGATATATTGTGTGTCTGCCCCTCCTACCCATCCCATTGTGGTTCCTTCTTTATATCTTCAGTTGTGGAAGATGTTTTCTGCTAGTCTTCAGGTCATTCCCATAGATAGTTGCTCTGTAAATAGTTGTAATTTTGATGTTCCCATGAAAGGAGGTGAGTTCAGGGGCTTACTCCTCCACTATCTTGGCCACATCTCCCCTCTTTCTTATTTTCTAATACAGGTTTCCACTGCTGTCCAAAAGTAGAGCGTTCACAAGCCAAAATGGCTTAAAGTGAAGAAGCAATTACCTTAGGACAAATATTGTTAATGGATGCACAAAATAAACTGAGATAAAGCACAGATGCTCACAGGCACAGTTCAAAGCTATGGCACCTTGATGCTGAGATGATGAGTGTAGTTCACAGGGAAGGAGCTTGGCAGTGAATGCTACTCTCACTCCTTGGGGTACATGCTGCTTCCATAATAGCTTGGCTTGCTGCAAAACAAATGCTGAATGCTATTTTCTCTTTTCATCTTTTTCCATAAAAGCAAAAATTGCCTTTGGATTTCTTTCAGTTTGTGAAAACAGGTACTAATGTAGGTTTTTTGTAAAAAAGCAAGTAGCATGAAGCAAACTTTCAAAAAGCAGGGGACATTTGTGTATGCATTAATTTCCATAAATTTAGCACTTTTTTCACTGGATACCATAATTTTTGATAAGTTATATCAATATTTTGATTTTAATTTATATCAAAATATTTAAAAATATATTTTGTGACTTCTTCTTTGACACATGTTTTAAGAGTGTGTTGTTTAATCTTCAAATATTTAGAGATTTTGCAGCTATCTTTCTGTTATTGATTTCTAGTTTAATTCCATGTGGTCTGAGAGAATACTTCGTATGCTTTCTACTCTTTTAAGCTTGTTAAGTGTGTTTTATGGCCTAAAATGTGGTCTGTCTTGGTTAATATTTTATGTGAGCCTAAGAAGTATGTGTATTTTTTGCTGTTGTTGGATTAAATATTCTACCAATGTTAATTAGATCCGGTTGATTAATGGTGTTTTTTTTCTCCCTTTACATGAGACAGGAAGTCTAGATGGAGCTGAAACTAGCCAGTTGTCCTTCCCCCAGGTCAGATAAGGCCCTGGTAAAGTAGTTTCCCTTTCAGGATAGCTTTTGTTATGGAGAACATTTTGGATGTATTTCAAAATGGTTATTTTTCCCCTGGGCATAATTCAAAATGGTTATTTTCCCCTCCCCCTGACAGAAATATGAGGGAAATTTTCTCTGATCTTCATTGTGAGAACCTGTTGTGTTCCATCAGGGAAGAAAATAGTGAAAATGTGATGATCCCCTCAAAAGTGACCCTGCCCATAGATTTTTAACTCTTAAGCTAATCCACATCCAGTCTCTAGCAATTCAAAATGACCATTGAAGGTATTCTGACCAGTTACTGCTTCAAGTAGTCTCATCTTAGCTGTGATTCTTCCTATATCTCCAGACTTTGGGGGTGTTGTTTTGCCCTGTGACCTCAATTCTCTGATCAATCTTAGAGAGGTTGTTGATTTTCTATTTGTTCAACATTTTTCTTATTGTAAGGAGGGCAATGAGGACTTTCAACTCTTCATATATTGGAGCTGAAGCTCACTATTACATTTTTACTTTGAGAATTTCCATTTGATTCTTTTCCCCCCACATTTCAGTTATTGGGTGAAAACATCTATCTTGTTTTCTGTTTTCTTGAACATATTAATCACAATTCTTTTAAAGTCTATGTGTGATACCTCTAATAGCTTAATCTTCTATAGGTCCATTTCTATTGTTTATTTCTTTTTCTCCTTTAAAAAAATTCTGTTTGTCGTATCTCTTGGTATGCTTTTGTTTGAGTGCTAAATATTATGAATGAAAAATTCTAGAAAATGTAGATGACTTTGTCTTGATTTGTAGAAGATTTGCTTTGGCTTTGGCAAAGCAGTATAAGAGTAAATTACCTTAAGCTAATCAAGAATTGAACTAATTTGAGGTTGGATTTCAATCTTTTTCAGACCTATTCTATTTCTAGTTCACCCTTATTCCTAGGGTGTAATACTTCAGGGGTTCTAACTGACAGCCCAGGGAATTTATTGGTTCCCCCAACCTTGGAAATCTACAAACTCCAACTTTTATCTTCCCTGCACTATGAAGCTGCCAAAAGCTCAGTTTATCTTCCTAGCCTCTTAATCGCCTTTTTCTACTTGGTTTCTTTGCTTCTAGCTCTACACCCATTTAAGAATTGGTGAATGCCTCAAAGAGAAAATCAGTTTCATTTCTTTGTAATTTCCTTTCTCCAAGATCTTAGCCCATCAAATCCTAGATGTGTAGGTAGCCCTAAGTTCTAGATTTTGAATCCTTAACTCTGTGTAACTGCTGAAAGTTCTACTAAGGTTTTTTGACTCTTAGCAGCTTATTTTTCAGTCTCTCCACCCATGTTGATAATGAATTGACAAATGCTTCAAGAGGAAAATTGGTGTCAAATGTGTTTCACCTCTTTAAGTTTCCCTTCTCTCCACGATTTTGGTACTTCAAATCCTGGCTGCTTTCACAGCTCTCCAATGTCTTTTTTTTTTTGGTTGTGTTAGGTCTTCATTGCTGTGCACAGGCTTTCTCTAGTTGTGGTGAGCAGGGGCTATTCTTCGTTGCGGTATGTGGGCTCTAGGCGCGTGGGCTTCAGTACTTCCAACACGTTGTCTCAGTAGTCGTGGCACACGGGACCTGGAGCGGGTGGGCTTCAGTAGTTGTGGCTCACAGGCTCTAGAGCACGGGCTCTGTAGTTGTGGTGCACAGGCTTAGTTGCCCTGTGGCATGTGGGATCTTCCCGGACCAGGGATCAAACCCATGTCCCCTGCATTTGCAGGTGGATTCTTAACCACTGCACCACCAGGGAAGTCCCTCTCCAATGTCTTTAAACAATTTAACTTGTTTAAATGTAATAACAATTGATTTTTCAGCTTTTCTTGTCCTTCTAAGTGAGAGGATTGGTCTTCTATTAGTAGGCTGTCATAGCCAGAAGCAAACTATCCTCTATAAATTTGAATGTAATATTTTTATTACTATCCCATGCAAAATATTTTCAAATTTTAATTATGATTTCTTCTTTGACCCATGGGTTATTTAAAAATGTATTTCCTAATTCCAAAAAATATGCAGATTATTGGTTATATTTTTATGATTTTTAGTTTATTGCACCATGGTTAGGGAACACACACTGTATGATTTCAATCTTTTGAAATTTGTTAAAACTTGCTTTATGTCCCAGTATATGATCAATTTTGATACAGACATACCTCAGATATATTGTGGGTTCAGTTCCAGATCACCACAACAAAGTGAATATCACAATAAAGTGAATCACATGAATATTTTAGTTTCCCAGTGCCTATAAAAGTTATGCTTACAGTATCGTAGTCTATTAAGTGTGCAATAGAATTATGTCTAAAAAATAATGTACATACCTTAATTTAAAATACTTTATTGCTAAAAAATTCTGTCATCTGAGCTTTCAGCGAGTTGTACTCTTTTTGCAATAATAACATCAAAGATCACTGATCACAGATCACCATAATAAATATAATGATAATGAAAAACTTTGAAATATTGTGAGAATTACCAAAATGTGACACAGAGACATGTAGTGAGCAAATGCTATTGGAAAAGTTGTACCGATAGACTTGACACAGGGTTGCTACAAACCTTCAATTTGTAAAATATGTAGTATCTGCGAAGTGCAATAAAGGGAAGTACAATAAAATGAGATATACCTTGTATATGTTCCATATGTTTTTTTGAATGAAACTTTTGTGATTGTTGAGTGTAGTTTTATACCAATTAGGGATTGAACTAATTGAGTCATATTTGCTAATCATGTTCAAATCTTCTATATTACTGCTATTTTTATATGCTTATTCTGTCATCTACAAAATAAGATATTTTAAAATCTCCCACTATGATTGGGCACCTCTATTATTTCTTATAGTTCTGTCCATTTTTTGCTTTATATACCACATCTTTTTTTTTTCAGAAATGAAAGACAATTTATTACTCACATCAATAGCAGTAGCCAGAGTATCAGCATTTTTACACCAGTTCCTGGATCCCATTTCCCAGCTGGTGATATGAAGAGAGCCAGATGACACCAACACACAAAATGAGATATGTCACAGAAGAACTCTGAGCTTAAAGAATCTGAGTCTTTTATCCTTACTAGCAAGTCTTACCTTTGCTCATGAGGGAGACACTATCTCTATCTTCCAAGGCTGTTTGCTATACAACCTTGAAAAGATAGTTCAGAACAATGGGCAGTGAGTGCCTTACTCAGAATATGTGCAGGCACATGACAAAGCCACAGAGAATTGTCTCCCAACAGAGTGCAGCTTGAGAAGGATTTATTGCACCTAGCCTCGATCAGATGACCAATTAATGATTTCTGACACTGACCCTGGAGAAAGTACTTGCAACATTTATGCCACATATTGCATATTACATAATTAGTTACTGAAAAAGATATAAAACTATAAGAACTATAAGAGAGTTCAGTGGTAATATACAAAATAAGTATATATGAAATCATGATATATACCACATCTTCTAATCCTAAATTTTATCATACTTGAGATTTGAATGGCTTCTTGAATATGTAGCTTGACATTTTGGAAAGTTTCAGAAAATTGTCAACCATTATTTCCTCAGATATTACTTCTGCCTCATTCATTCTCTCCTCTCTTCATTCTCTTCTCTTCCTGGATTTCAAGTATACATACATTACTTGAAATCTTTCTGTATTCTCTGTCTCTTAGCCACTCAATGTTTTCATCCTTTTGTGACTCTGGCATTTTTTCTGGATAGTTTCTTCCAACCTACCTTCCTGTTCAATAATTTTCTCTTCACCTATATGTACTCTGCTGTTAAATCCTTCCATTCAGTTCTTAATTGAGATTATTCTATTTTTCAGGTCTAGAATTTGTTTTATACTTTTTAATAGTTTCCATTTATCTGCAGAAATTCTCTATATTGTCCTTTATCTCCTTAAGCATAGTAAGCATATTTATTTTAAATCTATGTCTGATAACTCTAATATCTGAAGCCCCGATGTGTCTTTTTCTATTGTGTGTCATTTCCGATGACTTTTGTTAATTTTGTCTTGTCTTCTTGTGTACTTGGTTGTTTTCTATTGTGTGCTAGATATAGTATTTTACGAAACTTCAGAAAAAATTTGAGGCCGATATTGTTTCTCTCTGAAGAGAATTTGTATTTGTCTCTGCAAGGCACCTAGAGGCATTAGCACTCTGGAATTACCTTAATCCAATTTCCAATGGTTGAGATTACTTAAAGTTAAACTGAAGTCCTTGTAAAAGCCTGTCTACATGACCTTTTTTTTTTTTTTTAGATTCCATATATATGTGTTAGCTTACGGTATTTGTTTTTGTCTTTCTGACTTATTTCACTCTGTATGACAGACCCTATGGTCATGAAGAACCTAGGGCAAGACGGGAATAAAGATGCAGACCTACTAGAGAATGGACTTGAGGACACGGGAAGGGGGAAGGGTAAGCTGGGACAAAGTAAGAGGTGGCATGGACATATATACACTACCAAACGTAAAATAGATAGCTAGCGGGAAGCAGCTGCATAGCACAGGGAGATCAGCTAGGTGGTTTGTGACCACCTGGAGGGGTGGGATAGGGAGGGTGGTAGGGAAGGAGTCGCAAGAGGGAAGAGATATGGGGATATATGTATATGTATAACTGATTCACTTTGTTAGAAAGCAGAAACTAACACACCATTGTAAAGCAATTATACTCTAATAAAGATGTTAAAAAATAAAAAAAGCCTGTCTACGTCTCCTTCACTCTAACTCTGAGGCGCAGCTCTTTCAGCATCACAATCCAAAGATTTTAGGGTTTACTGGGTATACCTCTTGGCAAGATTTGGATTCCAGTACCTGTCTCCCTAGTCCCCCAAGGCTACCCAAAATTCTACATAGCCTCTCAGTAGTTCCCTCAATAACTGCATATGCGCCATTGGGAAAAGTGGCCGTAACATTAAGCTCAACTTTTCCCACTCCTATTCTGAACCAGGTATTCTTCACCATCTTGTTAGCCCTCTAATGCCTTCAGGGAAATGAAAATCTATGTTTTGTCCAGCTTCTCCAGATCAGCAGGAGGATTGGTTTCATTTACTCATCTCCCATTTCCCTAACTCGTTATTGAGAACTTTTGGTAAATCTTTGTAGAAGTATACCATATACACAGAATAGTTCACAAATCCTAAGTGTTCAGCTCAATAAATTTTCACAAAGTGAGTAAGGAACAAAACATGAACAGCACATTGGAAGCTTCCCCCATGTGCCCATCTAGTCAATAGTGCATCCCAAGGGTAACCACTATTCTGACTTCTAAAACCATGGATTAGTTTTATGTTTTTTTTTTTTTTTAACTTTCTGTAAAGGAAGTCACACAGTTTGTATTCTTTTTTCTTTTTTTTTTTTTTTTGGAGGAAAG